>NW_016107510.1:1708321-1786186 GCF_001604975.1 Cebus imitator | reverse complement strand
TCCCAAAAAAAAAAAAAAAAAATAGACTTGAATAAACTACATGATTATTATCATCAGTATCAATAATATTACATAGATCATATGTGCCATGACCACATTATGTTTCTTTAGAGGCAATAGCTTGTTTAATGCTTTCAACATTAGCTTTTTTAGTCCTTTGAACAACCTGCAATAGATAGAAATATTTTCCTAATTTTACAAATGAAAAACAGGATTGAAAGGCTAAGTTACCCAGGATCATGCAACTAAGTGGCCTTCAAGTCTACATTTCTCAAATTTCAATGCCTGTCCTCTTAATTAAGTTAACCTGGAAGGTAATAACAGAAATAGGGAACACAGATGAGCACTAAATTGTTGGTATCGAATACACAGAGGAGTGATTTCTTAGGGGAAATCATTCTTTTTTTCTGTAATTAAAACTTTAATGACTGCTTTTGATTTTCAGGAAATACTTTTTATTCTATAATATGTTGGAATAATCAGTCCACCCTTTCTCTCCCTCTCCCCAAGTCCCTCACAAACCTTCCTATTCCCATTTGTGTGGAATGGAGCAGCTTGCATTGTTAGAGCTTTGCCTAAATTATGATTGCAGAATTAGCCTCCTGCTGTTATAACTGTGGTGTTGTGAAATGAGATTTCATGATATAGTTACAGTCACCCAGTTGATGCTAATACTTTTCAGTTGCTGTTTCTTCACATACAAATAAAACTGCAGCCAAAAGCATGTATTAGTTCCTAGTACAAAGCATCTCTCTGAGTTTAATCCAGCACAGTGCATGAAGTTAAATGTTCAGGTGGCAGCAATTTTTTCGTTAGAGGGTGTGGTCATATAGGAAACCATGTATATCTGTTAGTTAAGTACAAGACCTAGTTCAGGTTTGTAAATGCAATACGAATAATTTATTTTCCATAAGAATAACTTCCATTGTAGCTGTATATATATTATAAAATTTCCCAGCTAGCTGTATAAAAAATAATAAATATATATCACAAAAATATTACAGTATTGAGACTAAATCTCCTGATTGGGGAATAATATATTTTAGCCAATTCTTTTTCATTGCTAGCACCTCCTCTGTAAAAATACCTGAAGACTTGTCCAGATATTTTTTGTTTTTATCTTAATAACATTTTTTTCTCTAGTTTCCTCTTCTGGGAATAATTTTTAGTCTTTTTTCTTTTCTATTTTTTTGTATCACTATCCCAAGGTACAAAGAGAAATGACATGCAGGGTTTAGACAGCTGTGTGTGAGATTCACTTTCCTTTTTAGACCTTATTGAAGTTATTCTAACCACATGGATAAAAACTATCTGCCAAATACAAATGCCTCCTCTTTCAACTGAAGCTCAAGGATCAACTTCTGCAGGAAACTTGCCCAAATTCAGAGTTACTAAACTAGTAGAAAATATAAATAAACCTATTTTAAAAGTTGGAATCTGGTGGTCATTCGGATTGGAGTAATGTTTTAAATGGCCTGGTTAATATAAAAAATGTTGATTATTTCCAAATTCTTATTTCCAACTGAATACCTGCCCCCAACTTTTAATCAAACAACTGACATAATGGAGGTACTTGGCCTTCCTAGTAGGCATCTCAAACTTAGGATCAACGCCGAACTCAACGTTTTTCCTTTAAACCTATTATTTTTTAAACTTCGTCTTTTTTTTCTTTTTCTCAGTGAATTGCACTGCCATTGCTCAGAACAAAATCAGATTTGAGCCACTTTTTACCTTTCCCTTATAGCCTACTTTTTTTTTTATCTTTTAGGTTCTGGGGTACCTATGTAGGTTTGTTATATAGGTAAATTTATGTCATAGGGGTTTGTTGTACAGATTATTTCATAACCCAGATATTAAGCATAGAACCTATTAGTTATTTTTTCTGCTGCTTTCTCTCCTTCTACCCTCCACCCTCAAGTAGACCCAAGGTGTTCAGTTGTTCTTCTCTTTGTTTTCATGTGTTCTCATTGTTTAGCTCCCACTTATAAATGAGAATATACAGTATTTGGTTTTCTGATCCTCTCCCTCATCCCAACCTTCTCCCTCTGATAGGCCCCCAGTGTGTGTTGCTCCCCTCTTTGTTTGAATGAGTTCTCATAATTTAGCTCCTACTTATAGAAAACGTGGTATTTGATTTTTCTGTTACTGCGTTAGTTTGCTAAGATGATATCCTCCAACTCAATCTGTGTTCTGTAAAAGACATTCTTTTTTATGATAGCCCACTTTTAATCCAGCATTAAATAATACTATTGTCTGTATCTTCAACGTGTGTGTGTGTGTGTGTGTGTGTGTGTGTGTGTGAAGATCTTTTCTTCTGTCTTCCATAGCAAATAGTGCTTAAGCTAAAGTTTATTGCTAATTAGTAGGATAATGAGGGCTCAGATCACAAACCTAAGCCCTCCAGTGAGGAGTGGTTATGGTAGTGGTGACAGGAGAAACAAGTGCCCATAGCTAAGTTACATGAAGTGAGGCTGAGAGAACTGAATGAGCCTGAGGCAGACATAAGATGTTTTTGTTAGTCCATTCACAGACATTCAGATCCATTGTGCCCTCTGGTATCTGACTTTCATGTTAAAAGAGGGAGCTACTATTTTGTACCCTGGGGTGGAAGATATAGCATGCTTTGGGGAGGGAAGCCCTAATTTGTAGTGTTTGTCACTTTGTGTGGTAAAAATACTCCACCATAACTAATTTCAAGATACCAGTATCACCTGTCTGAATGCTGAGCTGGGAAGAGATGTAAAGAATCAGCTCTCCAATTTTTTATCACAGGACTCCTTTATAGTCTATTGTTTATAGCTGCCTTTACAATGATGGTGTTGAGTAACAGTGACAGACTGGCTAACAAAACCAAAAGCAGTGGTGGCCTGGCACACAACTGTTGGGGGTACAATTTTCATTAATCACAATGTTTTATCAAGGGGTTGGCCACCAGCTATCTCCTAAACAAGTTAAGGCAAGAGAACTAGTGAAATAAGTAACAACCTCATGCCATAACTGATATTCATCAATTTGTTGCTCCCTCCACCTCCTTACTAGATTTTCCTTTCTGGCTTTGCCCTCAATTATGTGTCTTTGTTTTTGTTTATTGTTTGTTTTAGTGTTTTGTTTTTTAAATCACTAAGATGTAAATTTGGGCATCGGATCATTATGGGAACCAGTTTCTGGTCATGACTTACTTTAGGAACTATTCCATTCATTCCTCTATACCCTACCATTTTCTTCAATACCAAAGAAATTTTCATAACAGTACATTAGGGATGGAGGGGTAACAGTTAGTTTTGGTTTAGTCTTATCTTCAATGTATTTTATTCTGATTTTCCTATTTTACTGGGGGAGAGGACCTCCATTTAAAATTCCTCCTTACAAGGACTCTGGACATTGACTTCTGAACTTAAGGGCTCACTAGGCAGTCAAAAGAGATGAGTTTCACTCATTTTGCAAATACCTTTGGGGAAGCAACTATTTCCATACTTGGTTAGGCTCTGGTATTTCTGCTTTTGCTTTGATCAATGGTGGACAAACTATTAGATATTTAAATAAGTTTTATTAAGGCACAGACATGCAGCTTTATTTGCATATTGTTTATAGCTACTTTTACAATGATAGTGTTGAGTAATGTTGACATAGACTAACAAAACCCAAATTATTTACTATCTAGCACTTTATAGGAAACATTTGCCAACATCTGACTTAATCAATTCTTAAATTTTTTTATCATAGGACTCCTTTATACTCTTTAAAATTATTAGATTCCTCGAAGATCTTCACTTAAAAATTATATCTATTATTTTTCATATTAGAATTTAAAACTAATAAATTAAAAATATATCAAAATAGATTAATCACATGTCAAAACTGATTAGTGGTATCGACACTACATTTTACATTTCATAAAATAACATAGTTTATGAAAAACAACAAAGTTGCCAAAATTAAAAAAAGAAGTATAATATTGATCTTACATTATCATAGTTCTCATGAGTTTAGTTTAATAGAAGCTAGTTAAATTATTTGTTTGCATTCAGTTTGCTATGATTTATTGTTTTGGTTGAAGTACATGAAGAAAATTTGGCATTATATAAATACAAAGTTGGAAGAAAAAGGAATATTTTAATAGTCTTTTTGGATGATAGTAGATATTCTCCTTTAGTATTACACCAAAACTTGTAGAGTGGTAGCTTTCTTTTTTTTTTTTTTTTTCTCACTCTTGTTGCCCAGCTTGGAGTGCAATGGCCGATCTTGGCCTACCACAACCTCCCTGTCCCGAGTACAAGCAATTCTCCTGCCTCAGCCCCCTGAGTAGCTTGGACTTCAGGAATGTGCCACCACGCCTGGCTAATTTTGTAGTTTTAGTAGACACAGTGTTTCTCCATGTTGATCAAGGTGGTCTCGAACTCCTGACCTCATGATCTACCTGCTTCTGCCTCCCAAAGTGCTAGGATTATAGGCATTAGCTACCGTACCAGACCAGAATGGTAGCCTTTTAAAGGTAATGGTAATGTGAAATTTTAAAGCATATCAATGAATTTTTGTGTTCAATGACATTAAAATCTGTCTTGCTTTTTAAATGAGTCTTTTACCAATGCATTTTGTACATACACATTTTATAACTTACAGTGTTAGTAATTTAGAAAATATTGATTCACTGAGTTTTGAAGATATTCCAAATGTTGATATGATTGTCTTAGTAATTTCAAGCTGCTATAACAGAATACTGTAGACTGAGTGGCTTAAACAATATAAATGTATTTCTTGCAATTCCCAAGGCTGAGAAGTCTAAGATGAGGGTCCTGATAAATCTGGTATCTGGTGAGGTCTCTTTTCTTTGCAGATGTCGTCTTCTTGTCATATCCTCACATAATGCAGAGAGCAAGGAAACAAACTCTCCATATCTCTTCTTATAAGGGTACTAATTCTATCATGTAATCCCTACCTTTATAACCTAATTGCCTCTCAAAGGCTGCATCTCCAAATACTATGAACATATGAATTTTGAGGGCACACTAATAGTCATCCAATAATAATATTTTTAAATATGTTAAATGCTACATAAACTGAAAGCAAGCAGAAAAAAATAATTAGAGCAGAAATAAATGAAATTGAAAACAATAAATTAAGAGAATTGAAAGCAAAACCAAACCTGGTTCTTTGAAAAGTTCAATAGATTTAATAACTTCTAGCCATGTTAACAAAGAAAAAAGAAAACACGAATTAGTTATATAATAAATGAAGGAGACTCCATTACTGCCAATCCCAAGAACATTAAAATTATTAAAAATGGAATATTGTAACCAACTCTATGCCCACAAATTTGATAACTTAGATAATATAGGCCTATTCCTTGAAAGATATACGCTATTAAAACTCATGCAAGGAGACATATATAACATGAAAAGACTTAATATACATTAAAGTAAAAAATAAAATCCATAACCTTCTTTTAAAAAAGTGCCAGACACAGATGGCTTCAGTGATGAATTATACCAACTATTTTGGAAATAAAAGATATCAATGCTACAATCTCTTCCAGGAAATAGAAGTAGAGAGAGCACTTTTCCACTGATTCTATGAGGCCAGCATTACTCTAATAAAAAAGAATCAAGTAAAGATATTATAAAAAAGGAAAACTACAGACAAATATCTCTCATGAACATAAATATAAAAATCTTCAACAACATATTAGCAAATTGGATAGAAAATTCAATTTGTATAAATGAATAATGTATAAAGAAAATTATATACCATGATGGAGGAGACTTTATTCCAAGTATGCAAAGCTGGTTCAACATTAAAAACTCAGTCATATTAATAGGCTAAAGGAAAAAATCATATGGTCATATCAATAGAAAGCATTTGACAAAATCCAATACCCACTCATGATAAAACTCTAAGCCAACTAGGAATAGAAATAGAATTTTCTCAACTTGCTAAATACTAATGATGAGAAACTGGATGTTTTCCCAGTAAATTCAGAAACAAGGTACTGCCATCACTCACATTCGACATCATACTAGAAGTCCTAGCTAAGGCCATAAAACAAGAAAAGATACACGAAATGGAAAATAAGAAATAAAACTGCCACTCCAAGAAATAAAAAGTGTGTGTGTGTATATATACACATATATATATTCGTAAATCAAGATTTTTATTTCACATATATATGAAATACATATATTTAAGAGCACATGATAGTCTGTAGAAAAGTCCAACAAATTGACAAGAAAACTCCTGAAATTAGTAAATGCTTATAGTAGTTTTGCAGGACACAAATGTAATATACAAAAGTTAATTGGTTTACTATATATCAGAAATTAACAACTAGAATTTGAAATTGAAACACAATGCCATGACATTTTTATAAGTGAGTGAGAGAAACGGAGTGATACTTAAGCAGAAATAGAACAAAATATAGTATCTCCATGAAGAAAACTAGAAAACTGATGAAAGAAATCAAGATATCTCAATATATAAATATATTGAGATATATTCCATATAGGCAGGAAGGAAGACTCAATATTTTTTAAGATATAAATTCTTCCCAATGCTATCTGAAGATTCAGTGTAATTCCAATCAAAATTTCAGAAAGTTCTTTTGTGAATATTGACAAACTGATTCCAAAGGAATAATTTATATCTATATAAAAAGGCAAGGACCCAAATAACCAACATAATTCTGAAGAAAATGAATAAAGTTGGAAAACTGACAATGACTTCAAGATGTATCTTAAAGTCACAATGTTCTGGTGAAGTAGTGATAGAGAAGAAAAATAGATGAATAAATCAATAGAACAGAAGAAAGAATTTAGAAACTGGCATACACAAATGGCACCAGAACAACTGGACATCCACATGCAAAACAGTGAATTCAGATCCATATTTAAATCATTTACAAAAATTAAAGTAGATCATATATATAAATACAAAACTATAATTTCTAGAAGATAATAAACAAGAAACTCTTGGTGACCTTGGGTTTGGCAATGAATTTTTAGATAGAACACCAAAAGAATGGTCCCTGAAAGAAAATTAATAAGCTGGACTTCATTAAAATTTAAAACTTCTGTGATGCAAAAGATACTGTTAAGAGAATGAAAAGACAAACTCGAGACTGGAAAGAAATATTTGTGAAACATATAACTGATAAAGGATTTTTTAAAATGTACAGAGAACTTTTAAAACTAAATAATATTAATAATAAACATAAAATACTATAATTACAAAATGGGCAAAAGATCTGAGCAGATACGTCACCAAATAAACATATCAAAAGATGCTCAGATTCATATACAATTAGGGGATTGCAAATTAAAACAACAAGGTACTAATGCCTATTAGAATGACTAAAATCCAAAAACCTTACATCACTATGTAGTTGGTAGGTTGTGGAGTAACAGGAATACACATTCATTTATTGGTGGGAGTGTACAGCAGTGCAAATGCTTTGAAGGAGAGTTTGGCAGTTTCTTTAGAGCTAAATTTAGTCTTAGCATACATTCTAGCAGTTGCGCTTCAGGGTATTTACCGAAGTGAGATGAACGCATGTCCACACCAAAACTTGTGGACAAATACAGCTGCTTTATGTCAGCTTTATTTACATTTGCTAAAACACTGGAAGCAACCAATATGTTTTTCTATAGATGAGTAGATAAACAAACTGTGGTACCTCTAGGTAATGGAATATTATTCAGTGATAAAAAGAAATAAACCATCAATCCACGCAAAGACACGGAGAAAACATAAGAGCCTAGTGCTAAGTGAAAGACACCAGTCTGAAAAGGCAACATGCTGTCTGATTCAATGTAATGTTTTGGAAAAGGCAAAACTACAGACAATAAAAGAATCAGGAGTTTGGAGAGAAGCAAAGAGATTAAGTGAAACCTCGGAATTGTTATGGCCCTGAAACTGTTCTGTGGGATAATGTAGCACAGACATATAACATTTTCTATTTGTCCAAACACATAGAACTGCACACAACAATGAACTCTAATTATACACTATAGAATCTACTTAATAAAAATGTATCAGTATTGATTCATACTGAACAAATGCAACTAATGCAACATGTTAATACAGAGAGTTGGGGGTGGAGGAGGGAATATATGGTAACACTCTGTACTATCTGCTTAATTTCTCTGCAAACACTAAACTGCTAAAAATATTAGCCTATTGATTTTTAAAAACTACATTTGTTAATATTATTACTAATATTCTCAGAAAAGTGTGTATAGGGTGGCTGTCAAGCTCATGGAGGCAGAGGTTTTCCAAAATTTTATTTTCTGCTCAAAGCTCAAATTTTATTATTGGCAAAAAAAATACTGTCACTTGTTTTCCTTGAAGTGACAGTCTTACTTTCTTTATTCGTTTTTAAGAAAAAATGAGAAAATACCCAAATATGAATAACCAAAGTTTTTCTGTCAGTTGTTCTTTCAATTAAAACTGGAGATCAACACAAAACATGACTGTAGCGCTCACAGGTCAAAAGGCACATGGGCTTTTCCTCAAAAGATACATTATTTTTTGTTACAGTGGAAATGTTTTGTTTTTACCCATTTCATCACAAAAAGTATTAAAAAGATATTACTCAGTGGCCAATGTTTTTAAAATTAATTTTACTACTCAAAGATATTCTTAAGTGAAACTCACTTTCCTAGCTTTTCTTTTTTAATAGATATATGTATTTTTTAATTGTACTTTAGGTTCTGGGGTACATGTGCAGATCATGCAGGATTGTTGCACAGGTATATACATGGCAGTGTGGTTTACAGCCTCCATCCCCCCTTTGCCTATATCTGGCAGTTTTCCCCATGTTATCCCTCCCCTACCCCCATCTCCCACTTTTGCTCCCCTATCCCCCCTCAACAGACCTCAGTGTGTGATGCTCCCCTCCGTGCATCCACGTGTTCTCATTGTTCAACACTGGCCTATGAGTGAGAACATGTGGTGTCTGATTTTCTGTTCTTGTGTCAGTTTGCTGAGAATGACCGTTTCCAGATTCATCCATGTCCCTGAAAAGGACATGAACTCATCATTTTTTTTTTTTTTTGGCTGCCTAGTATTTCATGGTGTATATGTGCCACATTTTCCCTATCCAGTCTATCATCGATGGGCATTTGTGTTGGTTCCAGGTCTTTGCTATTGTAAACAGTGCCAGAATGAACATACATGTGCACGTGTCTTTATAATGGAAAGATTTGTAATCCTTTGGATATATACCCAGTAATGGGATTACTGGGTCAAATGCAATTTCTATTTCTAGGTTTTTGGGGAATGGCCACACTGTCTTCCACAATGGTTGAACTAATTTACACTACCACCAACAGTGTAAAAGTGTTCCTATTTTTCTACATCCTCTCAAGCATCTGTTGTCTCCAGATTTTTTAATGATTGGCATACTAACTGGCATGAGATTGTATCTCAATGTAGTTTTGATTTGCATTTCTCTAATGACCAGTGATGATGATCATATTTTCATGTTTTTTAGCCTCATATATGTCTTCTTTTGAAAAGTGTCTGTTCATATCTTTCACTTAGTTTTGAATGAGTTTTTTTTTTTTTTTTTTTTCTTGTAAATCTGCTTTAGTTCTTTGCAGATTCTGGATATTAGCCCTTTGTCAGATGGGTAGATTGCAAAAATTTTTTCCCATTCTGTTGGTCACAGTTCACTCTAATGATTGTTTCCTTTGCTCTATAGAAGCTCTAGAGTTTAATTAGATCTCATTTGTCTATTTTGGCTTTTGTTGCCAATGCTTCTGGTGTTTTAGTCATGAAGTCCTTGCCTATGCCTATGTCCTGAATGGTTTTGCTTAGGTTTTCTTCTAAGGTTTTTATAGTGTTAGGTTTTCTGTTTAATTCTTAATGCATCTGGAGTTAATTTTACTGTAAGGTGTCAGGAAGGGGTCCAGTTTCTGCTTTCTGCACATGGCTAGCCAGTTTTCCTAACACCATTTATTAAACAGGGAATCATTTCCCCATTGCTTTTTTTTGTGAGGTTTGTCAAAGATCAGATGGTTTTAGATGTGTGGAGTTGCCTCCAAGGCCTCTGTTCTGTTCCATTGATCTATATCTCTGTTTTGGTACCAGTACTGTGCTGTTTTGATTACTGTAGCCTTGTAGTATAGTGTGAAGTCAAGTAGTGTGATGCCTCCAGCTTTGTTCCATTTGCTTAGGATTGTCTTGGCTATGCAGGCTCTCTGTTGGTTCCATGTGAAGTTTGAAGTGGCCTTTTCTAGTTCTGTGAAGAGGGTCGTTGGTAGCTTGATGGGGATAGCGTTGAATCTGTAAATTACTTTGGGTAGTGTGGTCATTTTCATGATATTGATTCTTCCTATCCATGAGCATGGAATGTTTCTCCATCTGTTTGTGTCCTCTCTTATTTCCTTGAGCAGTGGTTTGTGGTTCTCCTTGAAAAGGCCATTTACATCCTTTGTTAGTTTTATTCCTAGGTATTTTATTCTCTTTGTAGTAATTGTGAATGGGAGTTTGCTTGTGATTTGGCTCTCTATTAGTCTGTTATTGCTGTATAGGAGTGCTTGTGATTTCTGCACATTGATTTTGTATCCTGAGACTTTGCTGAAGTTGCTGATCAGTTTAAGGAGATTTGGGGCTGAGACAGTGGAGTCTTCTAAATATACAATCATGTAGTCTGCAAATAGAGATGATTTGACTTCCTAATTGAATATTCCTTTCCTAATTGAATACCCTGTGTTTCTTCTTCTTGCCTGATTGGTCTGGCTAGAACTTCCAATACTATATTGAATAGGAGTGGTGAGATAGGGCAATCTTGCCTAGTGCCAGATTTCAAAGGGAATGCTTCCAGTTTTTTGCCTATTCAGTATATTTGCTGTAAGTTTGTCGTAGATAGCTTTTATTATTTTGAGATACATTCCACTGATACCTAGTTTATTGAGAGTTTTTAGCATAAAGAGCTTTTCAATTTTGTCCCAGGCCTTCTTGGCATCTATTAATATAATCATGTGGTTTTTGTCTTTTGTTTTATGTGGTGGATTACGTTTATAGACTTGTATATGTTGAACCAGCCTTCCATCCCTGGGATGAAGCTTACTTGTTCGTGATGGATAGCTTTTTGATGTGCTGTTGCAATCAGTTTGTCAGTATTTTATTGAAGATTTTTACATCTATATTCATTATGGATATTGGCCTGAAGTTTTCTTTTCTTTTTGAGTCTCTGCTGGGTTTTGGTATAAGGATGATGTTGGTCTCATAAAATGATTTGGGAAGGATTCCCTCTTTTTGTATTGTTTGGAATAGTTTCAGAAGAAATGGTACCAGCTCCTCTTTGTATGTCTGGCAGAATTCCGCTGTGAACCCATCTGGGCCTGGGTTTTTTTTGGTTGGTAGGCTACTAATTGCTGCCTCAACTTCAGCCCTTGTTATTGGTCTATTTAGGGTTTTAACTTCTTCCTTGTTTAGGCTTGGCAGGATGCACGTTTCCAGGAATTTATCCATTTCTTCCAGGTTTACTGGTTTGTGTACATAGAGTTGTTTGTAGTAATCTCTGATGGTAGTTTGTATTTCTGTGGAATTGGTGGCGATATCCCCTTTATTGTTTTTTATTGCATCTATTTGATTCTTTACTCTTTTGTTTTTATTAATCTGGCTAGCGATCTATTTTGTTGATCTGTTCAAAAAATCAGCTCCTGGATTTACTGATTTTTTAAAGGGCATTTTGTGTCTCTATCTCCTTCAGTTCTGCTCTGATCTTAGTTATTTCTTGTCTTCTGCTAGCTTTTGAGTTTTTTTTTTATCTTGCTCCTCTAACTCTTTTAATTTTGATAGTAGGGTGTTGATTTTGGATCTTTCCTCGCTTCTCATGTTGGCATTTATTGCTATAAATTTCCCTCTAGACACTGCTTTAAATGTATTCCAGAGATTCTGGTATGCTGTGTCTTTGTTCTGATTGGTTTTGAAGAACATGTTTATTTCTGCCTTCGTTTCATTGTTTATCCAGTCGATATTCAGGAGCCACTTGTTCAGTTTCCATGAAGTTGTGTGGTTCTGAGTTAGTTTCTTAATCCTGAGTTATGATTTGATTGCACTGTGGTCTGAGAGATTGTTTGTTATGATTTCTGTTCTTTTGCATTTGCTGAGGAGTGATTTACTTCTAATTATGTGGTCAGTTTTAGAGTAGGTATGATGTGTTGCTGAGAAAAATGTATATTCTATGGATTTGGGTGGAGAGCTCTGTAAATGTCTATTAGATTTGCTTGGTCCAGATCTGAGTTCAAGTCCTGGATATCCTTGTTAATTTTCTGTCTCATTGTTCTGTCCAGTATTGACAGTGGAGTGTTAAAGTCTACCACTATTATTATGTGGGAGTCTAAGTCTCTTTGTAGGTCATTAAGAACTTGCTTTATGTATCTGGGTACTCCTGTATTGGGTGCATATAAAGGATTGTTAGCTCATCTTGTTGCATTGTTCCTTTTACCATTATGTGATGCCCTTCTTTGTCACTTTTGATCTTTGTTGGTTTAAAGTCCATTTTATCAGAGACTACGATTGCAACTCCTGCATTTTTTACTCTTCTTCTGCTTGGTTAATCTTCCACCGTCTCTTTATTTTTAGCCTCTGTGTGTCCTTGCACGTGAGATGGGTTTCCTGAATACAGCATACCAATGGGTCTTGACTTTTTATCCAATTTGCCAGTCTGTGTCTTTTTATTGGGGCATTTAGCCCATTTACATTTATGGTTAATATTGTTATGTGTGAATTTGATCCTGCCATTTTGATTCTAGTTGTTTGTTTTGCCTGTTAGTTGATGCAGTTGTTTTTCATTGTGTTGATGCTCTTTACCATTTGCTATGTTTTTGGAGTGGCTGGTACTGGTTGTTCCTTTCTATATTTAATGCTTCGTTCTGGAGCTCTTGTAAGGCAGGCCTGGTGGTGATGAAATCCCTCAGCAATTGCTTATTCTAAAGGATTTTATTTCTCCTTCACTTATAAAGCTTAGTTTGGCTGGATACGAAATTCTCTGTTGAAAGTTCTTTTCTTTAAGGATGTTGAATATTGGCCCCCACTGTCTTCTGGCATATAGGGTTTCTGTTGAGAGATCTGCTGTAGGTCTTATGGGCTTCCCTTTGTGAATAACCCCACCTTTCTCTCTGGCTGCCTTTAGCATTTTTTCCTTCATTTCAACCCTGGTGAATCTGATGATTATGTGCCCTGGGGTTGCTGTTCCTGAGGAACATATTTGTGGTGTTCTCTGTATTTCCTGAATTTGAATGTTGGCCTGCTTTGATAGGTTGGGTATGTTCTCCTGGATAATATCCTAAAGAGTGTTTTCCATCTTGGATTCATTCTCTCTGTCACATTCATGTACACTATCAAATGTAGATTAGATCTTTTCACATAATCCTGTATTTCTTGGAAGCTGTGTTCATTTCTTTTCACTCTTTTTTCTCTAATCTTACCTGCTCATTTTATTTCATTGAGTTGATCTTCAATCTCTGATATCCTTTCTTCTGCTTGGTTGATTTGGCTATTGAAACTTCTGTATGCTTTGCAACATTCTCGTGTTGTGTTTTTCACCTCCGTCAAGTCATTTATATTCTTCTCTAAGCTGTTTATTCTTGTTAGCATTTCATCTAACCTTTTGTTAATTATCTTAGTTTCTTTGCATTGGGTTAGAACATGTTCTTTTAGTTCTGTGAAATTTGTTATTACCCACCTTCTGAAGCCTGTTTCTGTCAATTCATCAGACTCCTTCACCATCTAGTTGTGTTCCATTGCTGGTGAGGAGTTGTGATCCCTTGAAGGAGGAAAAGCGTTCTGGTTTTAGGTGTTTTCATCCTTTTTGCACTGGTTTCTTCCCATCTTCTTGGATTTATCTACCTGCGGTGTTTGTAGTTGGTGACTTTTGGATGGGGTCTCTGAGTGGATGTCCTTTTTGTTGTTGTTGAAACTATTTCTGTCTCTTTTTTAGTTTTCCTTCTAACCGTCAGGTTCCTCTGCTGCAGGACTGCTAGAGGTAAACTCCAGATCCTGCTTGCCTGGGGATCACCCATGGGGGCTACAGAACAGTAAGTGTTGCTGCTGTTTCCTTCTTCTGTTATCTTCGTCCCAGAAGGATACCTGTCAGATGTCAGCCTGAGCTCTCCTTTATGAGATGTTTCTTTGGATATACGGGGGCCAGGGAGCTGCTTGAGGCGACAGTCTGTACCTTATAGGAGCTCAAGTGCTGTGCTAGGACCTCCATTGTTCTGCTCAGAGCTGCTGGCAGGTACACTTAAGTCTGCTGCAGCGGAACTCATAACTGCTTCTTTTCCCAGATACTCTGTCCTGGGAAGGTGGGGCTTTATTTTTAAGTTCCTGATGTGCTGCTGCCTTTTTGCCGAGATGCCCTGCCCAGCAAGGAGGTAGAATGCTCACAGTCTGCCAGCAGAGTCATTGCTGAGCTGCCATGGGCTTTGCCCAGCTGCCGTTTAAACTTCCTTGTGGTTTTATTTACAGAGGTACAGTTAGAACTGTCTTGGTAATGGTGGTCTGCCTCAGTAATGGTGGACTGCCTCAGTAATGGCAAATTACCCCAGTAATGGCAGACTGCCTTGGTAATGGTGGACTTCCTTGGTAATGGCAGACTACCTTGGTAATGGTGAACTGCCTCCGTAATGGCAGACACCCTTCCTTCCACCGAGCTGGACCATCCCTGGTCCAGCTGTGCTTGCTGTGAAACTCTCAGTCCAGAGCATTTCAGAGTGCTGGTCTTTGTGGGCCTGGGACCCACTGAGTCAGGTCACCTGGATCCCTGTTTCAGCCCCTCTTTTTCAGTTGAATGGGTGGCTCTGTTTTCCTGGTGTTCCAGGAGCCAATTGAAAAGGCCACCCAGATTTGTGAGTTTTTGTGTGGAAACACAGCACCGGCTGAAACAGCTATGCTCGAAATTTGTGGTGCTTTTTGGCCTGGGAATCTCCTGGTCTGTTGGCAGTAAAAAGTCATTTGGAAATGCAGTGATCACTTACCCTCTGCATTGTTCTTGCTGGGAACTGCACTCCAGAGCTGTTCCTATTCGGCCATCTTGGATCTCTACCCTTCCCCAGCTTTTTATATGTGAGTCCATGGTAGAATACCCTGACCACTAGTATAATTTGGGCTACCACCTTAACTTGGGCAAGGGTACCAGCAGTTTTTAAGCCCTCTTCACCCTTAATTTCTTCTGTACCATCAGTGCAAATGTCAACCCAGTAGAAAGGCAAATAACATTTCAGTGTTCTTGTGAAAATAGTTTTGACCTCATATATCCCAAAATGGGTGTCAGGGTCTTCCAGGCATAGCTGGACTACAGTTTGAAAAGTACTGGTTTAGATTTTGGTCTTATAAATATTTTTATATTTTCAATTTTTAAAAATGGTTTAAAGGAGATTTCAACCTAATTTTTATTATTTCAGCAGAGAGTTTGTCTGAATAACCTAGCTCGTCATGTGAATAATTGGAGATTGACATCCATTGGACCAGTTTTTTAACATCTGCCCGATCACTTTTGATAGCATCTTGTTGCTTCTTTAGTCTGTCTTTTTAGTGTTTTAGTTATAACTATAGCCAAACAGATCACACTTGGTTTAACTTAATAGGTGAAAGTCTGAGAATATAAGTGGAGGGTGCTCTTCCTTAGAAGATATTTGTACATGCTTCTTGCAGAAATCCAGCTGGCACTACTCATTGGACAATTACCATCTTTCCCTTGAGGATCCTGGTTCAATGCAGAGTTGCGTACCATATCAGCAGCTACTCTAGAGCAAGTCCAGCTTTCACTTTGGCTTATTTAATACAGTTTAAGTTTCCATTTGCTTTTGTTGTTGTTGTTGTTGTTATTCTCTTAGTTCCTCATGAAGCAACTATTATCAAGCATGTTTATTTTTTCTATCCAATATCTATTCCTGTTTCATAGACAGGAGGTGATAGAGTTTAGAAGGAAGACCCTGAACCTGCCTGGATTGTGTGTTTCTTTTCATAGATTTTTTATTTATATGGCAGTCAATTGAAGTCTTTATTGTTTCCAGAACTTATTCCTAGCTATAATTATATTTTTCAAGTTTACCTGTTTATTTTCTGCTTACTTCATCAGAATAGAAACTCTAAAAGGGTAGAGACTTTTGTCTTGTTTTGTCCTATGCTTTAAGCAGTGCCTGGAACACAGCAAATTCCCATTAAGCATTTACCACATAAATGAGTGAGCGAAGTTGGAACTTCCATCTTTTGGTGAAGTTAATCAGTAAAATTGCTGCTCACTTGAATCGGGTGACTGTCTCCTAATTCTCAGGGCCTTTATTCTCAGTTTGCCCTAAGAGCCTTCTATGTTTATTACCTTTGTATATTTCTGTAGATATTTCAGCTGACAGAATCTACTGTAGTCAATAGCCTTTTCTTTTGAATAAGACCCTTGTATCCCAGAGAGTGAAAGTGGTTTGCTTATGGTCACCTGACCAGTTTCTGGTAGACCTTGAACCACAAGTAACTATGCATCATACATAGATCTTCACTTCTTGTAGCTCTAAGAGGCTAGACGCATTCTCTGTTTATTGTTAATTCCAAATGAGGGAAACCAACAGGAAGTATTGACTTGGAGTTTAAGGAGATTTCCAGGTCAAGGTATGAGTCAAATAGAAGAAAGAAATTGTAAGGACTTGGTTCTGAAACCATTTTTAAAAAACATATACTTTTCTGACCACTGAAAAGGTTCATTCTTAAACTCTGGTCAGAGACTAGAGGAAACTGGTCTCTCTGTAGGAGACTAATGGATAATGCCCTTCAAAATGAGTACTACTCTTCCAACTTGTGAAACATAGAATTTAAGCAAATAACAATCTTTCACTGCTTGATTCTGGTGTAGGAATCTGTACTCATCTCTCATTCCTTCTATAAAAGCCTTGATAAATATGACTCATTTTAAATCTATGTCAGAGGAGCAATATCAGCCCTTAGTATCATTTACATGCCTTTAAAATCTCTCTCTCTGAATTTCCCTTTTCTTGTCAAATATGTCACTTTATTTTAAGGGTAGATCTTTCTTTCCAGGGCAGTACAGTTAAGCTAATAAAACTAGTTGTTTCCAACCATTTTTAAATTTTCTTTTAAATGCTTTAGGAATCACTTATGTGTTAGGACACTCATCAAACAAACCCACATTTTGACACCCACATTAATATCCAAAGAGACCATTTATAATCTTACCAAGGAGAATGAAGAACTTTTGAATGGTAGAACAGTCTTGAATTGCACAAGTGAAATGTTACTGATGCAGAGATGGAGACTTTAAAACTTAGAGAGGTTTGGAACCTGCATGATGCATGAACAGGGCGCAGAGTTCCTACTGCTGTGGTCTTCCCAGGATAACCTCCCTTTTCTGCTAATGTACTGGTGCATGGGACAGCAAAGTCAAAATAAAGTGGGTCCTTGTTTGGGGGAGAGATGAGGAAGCTGGCCTCATCCCCCATGACTCACCCAGCTGGCTGTGAGGTTGAGAGAGTCTTTTTTAAGACTGGGAGGAGAGCGGAGGAGGCAAGAGAAAAGCTTTGGAAGGCTATGCAAAAATTAACTCTTCTGAATAGCACATAAGAAGGTGCATATGTGAATTAGATGGAGACTTGATCTTGCCAGAAAGCATGCAGTTTGTATAAAAGTGAAATTTAGAGAAATGCACACCTAAAACAGATTGTAGGGGGCCTACAAGGGTTGGCTGAAACAGGATTTCCCAGGATCCATCTGTGCTTATTCTTTTCTAGCCTAGGGAGTATTTGGAACAGGACCTGTAGCCTGATAGACATTCAACAAACAGCAGCTGCCATTACTGTCAGGGATCACTTGGTGGCCTCAATTCTACTTTGGAGGTATGGTGGCAGAATATACTAAACGTCGTCTTAGGATTCCAAAAACCACATGTATCCCATTTCCTCTTCCTAATTGGTTCGATATAGACAAGTTACTGAACTTCTCTGAAACCCAATTTTCTAATCTAGAAAATGGAGGTAAAGCCTGTCTTATATGTCTACATGCTACACAGGATTTTAGCAAGGTAAGTAAAGATGCTGAATGTAATAATGTTTTGCTAGGGAAAAAATACAAAGGTTAGTGGCAGTGTTGACAATAATGACATTACTAGCTACCTATTAAATATTATTTATGAGGCATAGAGCTAAGGAGATTTCACAGAGATTGCATGATACATTTTTATAGAAACCTCATGAAATAAATATTTGACAGGTGAGGAAATTGAAGCTCAGAGAAGATGCTAGAGATTGGGTTAGGCAAGTAAGTACTAGGATCAGGTTTTGAATGGAGGTCTGTATTCTTTTCTGTATTCCATGCAACTTATTATTGGCTAATATTTATTGAGCTTTTACTCTAAGCCAGGCACTACTTGATGCACTTTGTGTATATTACTTCATTGAACCCTCACAACACTACTCTGAGGGAGAAATTAAACACTGCTATCATCATTTTACAGTTGAGGAAATAATGTTTTCACAATTATTCTATTCATTGTATACCAGGCCAGTTCCCAGCCCTCAGAAAGCTTTCTTCTAACTGGGTCACAGAGGGTTCCAGCTGCCCACCCACTACCGGCCCCACAGGGATCCAGGAGAATGCTATTTATGTCTCTTGCCCATCCCACAGAGCCTGGCACCCATCTCCCTGGGGGAGGACTGCTCTTTGGAATTCCTGGCACTGTCTCCATTCTCCTCCTCCTCATACGCTGCTCATCTCTCCAAGTAATGCCTGCATTTGGGTTGTCTTTTAGCTCAGGCACAAGCAAGCATGGCCCATGCTTAGGGGACCCAAACTGGTTACTGAAATCTAGCCAATGCCTCTGGCATCTCATACGTTGGAAAGGGGACTGGAAGGAATTACCAGTGGCAGAATCTTTACCTGCAGCCAGACCTCTGGGAAGGTTTGTTAGAAGGATTTCGCAACCTGCCAAGACCATGTTTTCTGTGCAGCTGGGTTTGCTGCATGTCTATGGGGCATTTCCTTCCTGTTTCTGCAGCCCCTTCAGCATTGGGGAGCCGGTAACCTAGGAAATGGTGGGGTGTGGGGGAAGAAGGCTTTGGTGGCGCTGAGTTGCCAGTGTGATTGTCAGCCTGGTGGGCTGACTCTGAGGGGGTAGGTGTGTGAGAGGGTGGCTGAGGGTGCTGGGCGCGTGCGTGCCTGTGGTAGCTGGAGTGCTGGCACAGCGTGTGGGTGTGATTGCAATGTGAGTGATGCACACCAAGGATAGTTGTCAGGCAGCTCAGATTTTTCCCTCAGTCTTTTTTTCTTCTTTTTCCCCCCCTAATTTATAGTAGGTAAAGAAATCCTCCTCTGCATCAGAGAGTTAATATTTTTGAAAAGTTTCCAAGGGAATGAATTATGCGCTGTCTCAATTCCTCAGTGTTATTGATTCTCCAAGACTTTGTGACTAATATGTCTTAATGAGGGGGCCTGGGGTCTGGGTGAAATTTGAGAAGCCAGCTTTCCCTCCTTTTTAGCATGAAAGGAATGCAAGCCAGATGTATCCTGCGGAAAGGTCACCTGCAGAGGCCAGTGTTAGTTTTTGTATCCAACCTCCACTCTTCATCCCCACCGTTTTGGTAGTACTAGATCCAAGTTTGCTTTAGAAGGACATCCCACCCCTATTCTCAATTCAAGGGTTTAGGAAAGACTATCCCCATGCCACTTTAGGGAAAGAAAGCTCATAACCCAGACCCAAGCCATATTAGCACATGTCATGCAACTGCTACAATGGCCAGTTCAGGCATGGACTGGAGTTTCAAATCAGACTTCAATGTTGATATTGAAGAATTGAGGTGTTTTTTTTTTCTTTCTTTCTTTCTGGAGTCAAGGTTTCATTCTGTTTTCCAGGCTAGAGTGCAGTGGCATGATCATAGCTCATTTGGAGGATCACCTCAACCCCCCAGACTCAAGTGATCCTCCCACCTCAGCCTCCCAGGTGGCTGGGATGACTGTGCCAGGCTTGAAACAGATTTTTTTTTTTAATTCAAAAATAAAAGATACAATTCTAGAGTTTGGGGCAGTAATCTTATCAAGATAGTCTGCCTGAGAAGAGGGAGAGGGACAGTCTAAGTCATTCGTCTAAGCCTCTGGATCCAGCTGTTCTTGAGGCAGGTTCTATGCCAAAACTTTTTTGTCACATAAACCAAAATGCTCCTTTTGTGCTGCACTCAGTTTGTGATGAGTTTTCTGTGACAGGAAAGCTGCTTTTCAACGGAGTGAGATTTTGCCAATAGGGGACATTTCGCAATGTCTGGAAATGTTTTTATTTGTCACAATGGGGAAGAGGTGCTGCTGACACGTAGTGGGTAGAGGCCAGAGAGGTGGCTAAATGTTCTACAATCCACAGGACGGCACCCACAATAAATAATTTCTGGTCCAACATGTCAGTAGCGCTGATGTCAACAAACTCTGCCACACATGAAGCTATAAAAGTCTGGTGATAGGCAGCAAGGTTGTCTTTCTCACTTCTCCCGTCCCAGCAAGTTTATCTTACCATGGATGAAACCTTGAAATAGAGGCTTATGAGGGACCCTGAGGCTTGCGATGCCTCAGGGGTGATGCTTTAGCATCAGCTTTGACCTTAGTTCTCAATGGCTTTGGCTTCCATAGGAAAAACTGCAAATAGGTGCAGGACCGACAAAGTCCCTGGACTTTCTAAATCTGGGTTGATGATCTCACTTCAGAGTTTTGGAGTAAGAAATTCTGTGGATCCTGATTTACTACCCATTGTTCATTAAATAAGTTTAAGCTCTGTGCTAGGGGTAATACTAAACACTTTAGAGGAATTTGTTATGGTAGGCTTTTCTTCAACCACAGGGGAGAAGTTGAGGAAATGTCCCCACTTTATCTCTGTCTGCATTCGGGGATCTAAAAGTACATGTTTCTCCGTTCCAAAGTCTACACAGAGGTTTTGTAGACTTTGACATCTTGATGAGTAGGTTCTCTAACTGTTGTTCATCTCATGGACATTTCTCTGAGGCAAATACACTTTGAATTCTGCTAAAAGTCAGTATTTATATAGTAGAAATGTTTGGAGTAATATTCTCAGAGTAAAAATCTCATTTAGTTGTGTGTGATTTCGGGGAGAGAGGCTGAGGTGCCGTGAGATGAGATGTCTTTTTTAAGTAGTGTTGCTTTCTCTTCTCTGTACCTGTGATCTGCTATTTCTCCTTTAAGAAATGATCCGGTCTCAGTCTCCTCACTACTGTTTGTTGCTGTGAAAATTTCATACCTTTTGGTATTAGTGCCAGGGCCAAAGGAATGTATTAGTGAGCATGTTTGTGTCTGTGTTCGTGTGTGTGTGTGTGTGTGTGTGTGTGTGTGTGACTTTAGCCTCCCATCATTTCAACCACACTCTGCATTTGAAACAGGTAAAAGATGTTTTTTTTAGTTTTGTTCAAAGTATGATGTATCAGTGCAACTTCAAGCAACAATGGCTCCACTTCTGTCATTTTGCCTCCTTCTCATTTGTAGATATTTCATAGTTTTCCCTGCTAAACTTTCATTGCCAGTGGTTCTTCTTTCCCGTTGTTATTTTTAGAACACAAAAGGAGAGGGAGGTAGATGCCCATGCTTCTGTTCCCATGATTGGATAGATTGGGAGCAATGTTGGTGGTCTCATACTTTGACCTATTGCAGCTTTTTCTATAAAGCACATAAAATTGATTATCTCACCGCCACAAGGATTCTTTTTCCTATTACTCTGTTTTATAGATGAGAAAACTGAAGCAGAGATAGTTGTTACTTTATAAGTCACATTTCTAATAGATGATAAAAGTTAGATTCAAATCCAGTTTAATCTGGCACCAAAGGCTGCTTGTAACTGCTCTGCTAAACCATGTTCTCCCATAATCAGAAGTGTTAGACTTTATTTAGAATTGACCTTCCCAAATCACCTGGTAAACAACTCAGTATTTCACACTTGTAAAAGTTGTTGCAACTATTGAGATAGAGATTGAGTGAAGTCATTATTGTCAGGTATTAAATCTACTTTCTGTGTGCCTGGTTTATTGAATCAGCGGGACTTGGTAGAGTACAATCAGGAGGCAACTAGATTCTATTTCATATCTGCCCCTTTTAATCTATTCTGTGGATTTAATACTATGTATTATTTATCTATTGCTGCATAACAAATTATTCCCAAATTTGGCAGCTTATAATAACAAACATGCAATATCTCATGCAAATTCTGAGAGAAATCTAGGAACAGCTTAGCCAGCTGGCTCTGGCTTTCATACTCCATTGTGACTACAGTCATAATGTCAATGGGGGGTGTAGTTATCTGAAGATTTGACTAAGGCTGGAAAACTCGGTTTTAAGATGGGTCACTAATACGTCTCTTGGTAGAAGCTCTCAGCTGTCGACACAGACCCCACAGAGCTGCTTGAGTATCCTCATGGCATGACAGCTGGCTTACTCAAAAATTACTAATCTATGAGAGAAGGCAAGAAAGAAGCTAATGTAGTGTCTTTTACAACATAGTCCCTAGTCATACACCATTTCTTCTTCCATTTTTTTTTTTCCTAGAGACAAGGTCTCATTATGTTGCTCAGGCTGGATTCAAACCCATGGGCTCAAGCAATCCTTCTGCCTTAGCCTCCCAAGTAGCTGAGATTACAGACGTACACTGCTGTGCCCAGCTTACTTCCTTCGTAGTCTTTTCTTTAGAAGGGAGTCATTAAGTCTACCTCATAGTCAAGAAGAAGTGGGTTAAACTCTTCCATTTGAAGGGAGGGGTTTCAAAGAATTTGTGGACACACCTTAAAACGACAATGTACTGCTTCCCAGAAAAAAATCTCAGGCACAGCTCTTAACTCTTCTGGTCATTCTCAGATAGTAAAACTATCCAGCCCAGTCTAATAAAAACTACTTAATTCTTAGCTTCTCACTTTGCCCGATTGAGGCTTATTCACTAAAGGGAAGAAAGATTTCAGTTGATTCTTCCTCTCTCCATATTTTGTTCTCATTCATTTGCTTCTATTTGGGGTCCCTCTAGAGTCAGGCTTTGGTGAGTCTGGGCAAGGAGAGCTAGAAGACATTCTGTTTTTGTTAGTGTCTGTGTTTGGCAGTGCTAGAGCTGAGGGTTTCTCCTACTAATAGCCCTTTATGAGATCTTCAATGGTTCTTCTCATAGAAGCCTCTCCTAATACTGATAGAGCACTGAAAGTGAGATGATCTCTGTTTGGTGACTTACAACTCTCTCCTTAGCCTCTGTCTTCCCTTTCTATGCCACTACCATCAACTCAAGCCACAGCCAAGCTCTTCAGTGTTTC
The DNA here is from genome assembly GCF_001604975.1 of Cebus imitator. Classification (NCBI taxonomy): domain Eukaryota; kingdom Metazoa; phylum Chordata; class Mammalia; order Primates; family Cebidae; genus Cebus; species Cebus imitator. Next base: position 1,762,907 of record NW_016107510.1, on the reverse strand, counting down.
TCCTAAAACTTCTCATTTAGTTTTAGATGAGAAAGAGACACCCTTCTCTCAACATTTGTGGTGATGGTTAAGTGATTAAGAAAACCTCTTCCAAGCATTCTTTTCCACCCGCACCTTAAACCTTCAACTTCTAGGTGGTTGATGAACTAAAGATTGAAAATCCATTATCACCAGCTTCAGTGTATCCTAATTATGAGGCCCACTGCATATTGTATTGCTTCAACTGTTGAAACTTCTACAGGACTTGCAAAGAACAGAAACAAAAAGTTTACATGCTATTATATCTGTATAAGGTGACTAATAATTCCTCACATCTTAATCTCTTAAACATTAGCTCAGTTATTTTTTCTTCTAGAAATGGGACAAAAATTTGCTCTTGATAATGGAGATGATAAAGGTTTGGTTCCAAACTCCTAATGCAATGGTTAATTTTAGCCCCAGATTTGATCACAAGTGTGAATTTAGTTGAAGAAATATAAAGTGATGTACCAGTAAAATCCATCAAAAAATCTTAGCTCCATTTTTTACACCAGCACAGCAGTATCCTGGCAAACATAGTCATGTTGCTGAAGAGCCCTATTGACTCTTTGGAAAGCCTGGTTTAATTACAAGCCATAGAGTATTCATACACATTTATTATTGATACAACACTTAGCCTTCTGGCTTCTCTACACTTTCCCTGACAGAAACCAATTACCTCCCCTGCTATGTTTACTTTTCTGATGGAAATTAACTTTCCTGGATGTCATGAGAAGTCAATGGTAGATTCAAAATCCTGCCCATGGCTTGGAACTTTAATTCCACCATTTCTCTGAGAAATGAGATCTCATATATGATTTATGAACAAAGGTATACATCTTTATCTGTGTTCTAAAATGCCTTAGTGTTACATTTGTGTGTCTTTTATGGCATTTTCATCTATATATTATAGATATTTCTCTATTTAAATTTCCTAGTAGAACGTATGCTTTTGTATTTGCATCCCAGTTCTGTACTACTGCTCTCCTCACTCCAATCCCTGCACCCAGATAAAGACTAACAGGAATATGGTGAACTCTCTAATCATGTATTAACTTGGGTAATGGATGGATAGGAAGATAGTGAGCTGAACCACTAAAGTATTAAAGAGCAGAATGTTCTCAGAAAATTCACTTTGCTAAACTCCACAACCCCTTTTTAGAGTCCCAATACTATCCTCTTCTCGCCCTGCTTCATGAAGAGCAGAGGTTGGAAATATGCCCAACATGTCACAGATGATTGAGCCTAAACTGGTCAGCTGGCTCACGTTGAGCCAGAGTGTTCCAGAAATTTGAATTTGTGAGATAGTAACTCTGATCAGTTATCTAGATGAACTTTTGTCAGGCAGTACTGATAGAGTACTTATTGTATTCTACAGATAGAATTAAGGATAAGTACAGAAAAATTCAGAGACAGACCTGGTTTAGGCCTTAAGAGAATGGCTGTTTTGGTTCCTGATGTCTGCAGTCCCTGATGACTTTTTAGTTCCTAGTTCTGGGCTCCACACTTCTACTCTTGTATTCATGGGTACTCTTGTCAGTGCCGCAACATGGATAACTCCTGAGGCCATTGTCATTTCATCTTGAATGTCACTTCCTGGTAGAAACATTCCCTTAATAGCTCTTGTCATGCTGTTTACCTTAGGTCACTCTGCTTGTTTTCCTCATAGCATTTAGCACAACATGGGTACTGTTGTTTGAGTTTTTTTTTTTTTCTTTTTTGATCAGATTCCTTTACTAGAATATACCACATGACAACAGAGCGCTTCTGTATTTATTTTACCACTGTTTTTTCAGTGCTGTAAAAGAGTGGGACCACACTGGAGGTCTGAATAAGTAGACTTTGAAAAAATAATAGCTATAATAAATCCTTCCTGTTACTTCAGCCATTTTAAGGAGGCTCCTGTTATTCCAACCTTAAGAATATCAGCACTTAGGAACAGTGGCTGCAGGGGTTATTATTGCCCACGTTAGTGAAGTTTCTCCTAAGATGACCATGGACTTCAGTTTTTCCATCAGCCCTCAGAAAGAATCCTAGAAGAGAAGGTCATGTTTCCACATCTGATTTGTTATGTCTATTCAGTCTTTTTATTCTCAATCCACTCAAATCACTAATTTTTATTTTTATCTAAACATGAAGACTACTGGGGAGTGTTCCCACATTTCTTCATGTTATTGGGTCCTACATATCATGTGTCATCTTTATTATTTTTCAGGTGCTTTGGAAATGGTGGTGGTGGGGGTACTCATTTAACTTGATCTGAAACCTCTTTTATGTAATAGGGGTAAATTGTCACTTATTATTTGAACATAGTTCTTTCCTGTTTAACGTTGAAAACCTTCTGAGAGAGTGTCAGGGAGATGAGAGATATGCAGCCAAGTATGCCTCCCATCTAGGAAGGAAGTGAGAAATCCTACCTCGTAAAGGTCTTCCAGAAACCCAGAAGCACTCAGAGTTCTGTTGCACAAACGTGGTGATAAGTATACCACGTGACTCATTTGTGCAGTATATTTGGTCCTATTGATCCATTGGCAGTAAGAAGATCGCACATTTCAGGAATGAGGTGTGGGAGTGCATTGTTCAGTTCTAAGGTACTGAGTGTGCGGGGGCTGCATGTACTGTGGAGCAGGCTCCAAGTGAGTCATATGTCTGTTAGGAATGTTCCTTTGGATCTGCTGCCTGTGTTTTCAATCTCACATTACTGGTAAGTACCTTACTGACAGCTCGTACTCACACCTCACAGCTTAGAATGGCCTGGCTCTAGAAGACCAATACAGTCGAATCAAGTCTAAGAAAGATCACTTCAGGAAGCAGTATAGTATCCACGGTGTCATTCTTCTTGGCAAAAAAAAAAAAAAAACAAAAACAGTGATGCAGAGTGGAAGAATGAGTAGCAGAATGGACCTCTGGAGTCAAATGGACTTGAATTTGACGAGCAAGCAACTTAGTCATTGCCTAGTTGGGGGAACATAGACAAGATTTTTCACTTATTTTTAAGCATTAATTTTGTTATGTCAAAACATCATTGGCATAACAAACTGAATTAACATATAGTGTCATGGTGGTAATTGAATAAAACAACATACATACAACTCTCTATCACAATGCTGAAATATGGTAGGGAATCCCATTTTTCCTGGACCCTTGTTTATGTTAATAAGATAAATATTTTATATTCTTGAGTACTTACTATGTGCCAGGCACAGTTATAACTACCTTAATTGTTGGAGTAGATATGGTCATTTGTCTTTCCTGTATTCATGCCCCTGTATTAACAGACTCCTAAATTTTTTGCCTGGCTTAAGAGCTACTTTTTTTAGTTTGTCTTGAAGAGCCATATGACGAAGTTCTGGCTAAAGATTTAGATTGAGAAGTCTGCTACAGATTTCTGAGAAAGTCCTGCCTACCTCTAGTTTCTTCGGGTTTCTGCCTGAAGTGCATATGTAAGCATAGAGTGGGTGGAGCAGCCTTTTGGTTCCCATCAGGCCACCATGACGATACAAGCCTCATATAAAGGACAGTGGAGCAGGAGGATAGAAGGAGCCTGGCATATCTGTGCCAACTCTGAAATGCCTACCTATAGACTGAGTTTATGGAATACATTTCCTTTATTGAGTGAAACTTTGTAAGTGGGTTTTATATACATGCAGCCAAATTCAATCCCTAAGCAATGCATACGCATTATTATTCTGATCACATTTTGACATTATTATCAAATCCATTTTATGTTAAAGATATTGAGACAGAAAAGTTAATCAGCCTGCCCAAAGTAACATGTGTTACACCTAGTAAGTAAAATAGAGATCTAAATCCATACTTCAACCAGTAAAATATGAAGTCAAGATGATAATGTTTCCTCCATGCCCTTTCTAACTACTTCACAAATCTTTGATCTTATCTTTTTATCCTACATACTTGTTCTGATCATTTGGTCTTTTTGTAAAATCCTCCTGAAATTCTCCCAGACTGTAATGCTGTTGGAAAACGTTTGAGCTTATGTGGAAGTTTTGGCATCACCTAAATGTCTGATCCTCACCCCAGTCTGGATCATTTTACATTTAACGTTTAACCCTCTGATCATGTAACAAATGGCATGGTTTGAGTGGATGATCTCTAAAGTCCTTCTGTTTCTAGATGCCTGTGATTCTGAAGGTAACATTTAGCTAATTTCTAATTAGTCAGCTAACTGATAATTGAATTTTTATTTTATCTAGTTTATGTCATATATCCAGTAAGTATTGAATAGATATTGATTGATGGTTGCAGTAGTGACTAAGCAACCTTTTCCTCATGTTTTATGTTTTCTTCAAATCATTGCCTTTTTATTATTTCTGTTTCCATCCAAAGCCTAACAACTCATTAGGAAGTTTGGAAGACCTGTTCCAGTCAAGATCAAAGACCATTGCTTCAGTAAGGTCAGAATCAAAGAGAACAAAGCAAAGGACCTAAGACATAACATTTGGCTGAAAAATACAAGTTGCTTCTTGGCTGAAGGAATGGGGTTGGCATATGTATTCAGAAAAACAATCTTCAAATAAGAAAGAGCAAACCAAAACAACTTTAGTTTGAAAGGAGAAGCAAGGTTGTATTAAAAGGAAGTGGGGAGGATATGTATTATTTTTGAAGCATTTTAGAAAAATAAGTAGTGGCTAGACTATTAAAAGTATTAAACATTTGAACAATATTAAAAGGATAATATGTTATGAATGACCCAAACATCTTGAATGATTAAGTTGGTAGAAAGTGTTATGACTTAAGCAGAATTTTTCTCCATCATAGATCATGTCAAGAAACAGTCTTGGAACTTGCTAAATAGTGCTGTAATATTTTTATGAGACATGGTTTTCATGAAGTCCTTGTAGCTGATATAAAAATTGAGGTTGTACTAACATAGATTGTTGTTAGCACAAAGAGAATCAACATGAGATAAAACAGTATGGACACTGAGGTCGTAGTTACTTTCCAAGTTCTTTCTCTAACTAGCTTGATGACTTTTCTGAGAATCAATTTACTCATTTAAAAATGGAGCTTTTGGTATATACAGCCAGTGTGGTTTGCACTATGTTTTAGTTTGTTTTGTGTTGCTATAATCAAATACCCAAGACTGGGTAATTGATTAAGAAAAGAAGCTTATTTGGCTCATGATTCTTGTGACTGAAAAGTCCAAAACTGGGCAGCTTCATTTGGTAAAGACCTCATGCTTCCACTCATGGCAGAAAGCAGAAGAAGATCAGGTGTGTGCAGAGATCATATGGCAAGAGAAGAAGCAAGAGAAAAAAAAACAAGAAAAGTATACTCTTTTTAACAATTCACTGTCTCAGGAATTATTCTTTCCCAGGAATGAATGAAGTCACTCACACTAGCATGAGAGCACTAATGTATGCATGAGGGATCCACCCCATGACTCCAACACCTCCAACTGGACCCCACAATTCAACACTGCTACAATGGAGATCAAATTTGAACATGAGGTTTGGTGGTGACATATCACATTCAAACCATAGCACACTATATAAAAATATATAAAGATTCTTATGAAATAACTGATATGTAGTATCTACATAATCAATATTCTTTTTTTCTAACAATGAGTACATTTTCCAATAACAAGGAGTATATTTTCTTCTCCTGGCTAATATAGACTTCAATTTTACTTGCAATAAGCCCATTTTTATTTATAGTAGCCAAATTTCACGAAAAGAGAACATGACAGAAGAGCACATTGTGTTATTCTATAATGAAAATTGTGCTAAGTAACACAATATATGTCTTTCTACATGTCCTTTTTAGACTGTTTATATCATACCTATAACTAAAGCTTGTACTTTTCAAAGATTTTAAAATTTGTTTAGTGAGCATTACTTGATGGATTTTGGGGATCTGTATTGGTCTGGATGTGAGGTACAAACACTATTTCTCCAGAACAAACATGTTTATTGTGCTACATATAGGAGGAAAGTAAATCACCTTACCAGCAGCACTAAAGACAGTCTGGATTTAATTTAAAATGTAAAAGGGCTGAAGAAGTTTGACTGAGTTTTGTAATTAAACTGTAGTTCACAAAGTGATTTCATTATTAATTCTCAGAAATGAACATTTGCACAGGCTATATAGAAAAAAAAGGTGTCAAACAGTTGGAGCATCCTTTGGATACCTGTCTTGCTTTGTTCATTTTTTAGGACATTTTAATACTAACATTATTCAGGGTTACTAATAAAATTTAGTTGTTACGTCTAAACAATTTTACATTACCCAGTATTGATTCTAGGATGCAGTTTTAATATAGGTATAAATATAGAAAAGGTGGATAGGGAGCATTGAAAGAGGAATTAGGGATTTTTATTGAGTATCCTGTATACTTCAGACTCTAAGATGGAAACTCTATTTAGGAAACTTCTTGGTGGTGGTGATTGTGTTCTTCATGTACATTTTTGGCATCCCTCAATGGGTTAAGCCAAAGGGAGCTAAGAGATGTTCCAGAATAATGGCCACTATTGTTTGTTGTCCTGAGTTATTTTGCTAATTAGATATTGAGCAATGTAAAACATGCATTATTTCCTTTTTATATGCATTCAGTTTATTACATTTCTATTTTGTGTCATCCACTTTTAAATGGTGGCTGTGCTACTAGGTCCAATGGAGAAGGGTTGTTGCTTTCATCGTGAACACAGTGCAGTGCAGGGAAAGTAACACTAGTCCGTGAGAGACATATATAAATAATAGAATTTCAGCTACTGGTACTTGATGTGAAAAAAAATAATACAGGATAAGAGGAGAATGAATGAGGAGAAGCACTACTTTTTGTTTTATTATACTTTAAATTATGGAATACATGTGCAGAATGTGCAGGTTTGTTACATAGGTATACAGGTGTCAAGGTGGTTTGCTGTACCTATCAACCCGTCATCTACATTAGGTATTTCTCCTAATGCTATCCCTTCCTGTTCTGTAGGTTGCTTGTCCACTCTGATGTTAGTTTCTTTTGCTGTGTAGAAGCTCTTTAATTTAATTAAATTCCATTTGTCAATTTTGGCTTTTGTTGCCATTGCTTTTGGGGTCCAGTTTCACTTTTCTGCATATGGCTAGCCAGTTTTCCCAACACCATTAATTAAATAGGGATTCCTTTCCCCATTGTTTGTTTTCATCAGGTTTGTCAAAGATTGGATGTTTGTAGACGTGTGATATTATTTGTGAGGCCTCTGTTCTGTTCCATTGGTCTATATAACTGTTTTGGTACCAGTATCATGCTGTTTTGGTTACTGTAGCCTTGTAGTATAGTTTGAAGTCAGGTAGTGTGATGCCTTCAGCTTTGCTCTTTTTGCTTAGGATTGTCTTGGCTATACGGGCTCTTTTTTTGATTCCATATGAAATTTAAAGTAGTTTTTTCTAATTCTGTGAAGAAAGTCATGGTAGCTTAATAGGGACAGCATTGAATCTATAAATTACTTTAGATAGTATGGCCATTTTCATGATATTGATTCTTCCTATCCATGAGCATGGAATGCTTTTCCATTTGTTTGTGTTCTCTCTTATTTTCCTTGAGCAGTGGTTTATAGTTTTTCTTGAAGAGGCCCTTCACATCTCTTGTATATATAATAAGTTGTATTCCTAGGTATTTTATTCTCTCTGTAGCAATTGTGAATGGGAGTTCACTCATTATTTGGCTCTCTGTCTGTTACTGTTGTACAGGAATGCTTGTGATTTTTGCACATTGATTTTGTATTTTGAGACTTTGCTGAAGTTGCTTATCAGCTTAAAGAGATTTGGGGCTGAGACGATGGCATTTTCTAAATATACAATTATGTCATCTGCAAACAGAGACAATTTGATTTCCTCTCTTCCTATTTGAATACTCTTTTTTTCTTTCTCTTGCCCTGGCCAGAACTTCCAATACTAAGTTGAATAGAAGTGATGAGAGAGGGCATCCTGGTCTTGGCTGGTTTTCAAGGGGAATGCTTCCTACTTTTGCCTATTTAATATGATATTGGCTATTGGTTTGTGATAAATAGCTCTTACTATTTTGGGATATGCTCCATCAACACCTAGTTTATTGAGAGTTTTAGCAAGAAGGGACATCCCATTCAAGAGGCACTACTTCTAATGGCTAGTCAGAGAAGACATCTCTTTGAGAAAGGAAACATGGAATTAAGGCTTTAGTGATGAGCAAGAAGCAGAGACATGATGATGAAAGGCAGAGATTTTTTTTTTTTTTTAAAAAGCGTAAAGTGCAAAGGCCCTGATGGGAAAGGAATTTGATGTGTTCAAGAAACAGAGACTGTTGGCTAAGGGACTTAGAAAAATGGAACTTAGAAAAATGGAGCTCTTATTGACTGTGGCTAAGGGACTTAGAAAAATGGAACTGTGAGCTTTCATTCCTCAAATGAAATTTGTTGCATGAAAGAACACTTTAGGCTAGCAGTAGAGCTGAAGTTCTCAAACACTGGGCCATGGTCCTACCATGTTAGAATTATTCAACCCTCAGGGCTCTACAGACCTTTGTAGGCTGAGTCTACAAATCTCTGTTTTAATGAAGCTTTCCAAATGATTCTGATGTAGATTCAGTGATATCTCTTGCCCTTGAGGTCTCTGTAGAAATCCTGTAGTGAGCAGTCTCTGAAGTGATGTAATGAGAGTTACAATATGATGTCAGTTATTAAAGAACTTACACACTGTTTAAGGATGTGAGATACACCAAAGGGACAGCGGGAACCTTAAAAAAATACAGAATGAAATTGACATTAGGAGCTACAGTTCTGAGTAATTGCCACCGTTGCTAACAACAGAAGTTATATCATCAGAGGCTGCCATTCACTGGGACCAACATTTTGATGAGAGGTACCTCAAAACCATTATAATTAGGACTCCCTAGTCCCAGGATCTTTGGGAGCTGCCAACAAGGAAAAAAATTACCTACTTTTGGGACTCTGAGCTGCTGAAAAACCTGACACTATTTAGTAATGAATACCATCTCTGAGATCAACAGACATTTCTATGTTATTAGAATGGGTAAATTAGGAGAACTGTATTTTGTTAGATCATGTTATAATAAACATAATAGTGCTAATTGTCATGATTCTATTTCAGAATTTTTCAGACTTGATTTCTCAGGGGACTAGTGTTGGCCAGTCTTTCAATAAGAGGGGAAAATATGGCAGAAAGGGAGGTGGTAGAATTTCTGGGTACAGATTTTCTAACTAGAGGAATTAGGAAATTAACTGTGTCTTTAGATTCCTGGTACAACTTGAGTGGAGAGGGTCACACTGAGTAGAGATGCAGTCACGGCCCACATTAATTTCTGATGGCTGCTGTAACAAAGTACCATACATTGAGGGGCTTAAAACAACATAAATTTATTCTCTTACAGTTCTGGAGGCTAGAAGTACAAAATGAAGGTGTTGGAAAAGCCATGTTCTTGCTAAAAACTCTAAAAATGTATTTTTCCTAACTTCTTCCTAACTTCTGGTGGTCACAGGTAATTCTTGGCATTTCTCAGCTTTAAATGCATTACTTCAATTTCTTCCTCCATGATCACATAGCTACCTTCTCTGTGAGTGTCTCTGTTTTCTCTTCTGATAAGGATACTAGTCATTGGATGAAGGCCCACTTTAATATACTATGTCTTCATTTAAACTAAGTAAACTAAACCTACAAAAACCCTATTTCGTATAGCCATCCTCTGAGGTTTCAGGTGGACATGAATTTTGGGGGAACACTATTCAACACAGTACTTAGGCAATTGGTTTGATATTTCTCTTTCTTCTTTAAAATATACAACTGAAAATGAGACTAATTTGAGCACACCAGGTGAGATGGTTTGGCTATATCCCCACCCAAATCTCATTTTTAAGTATAACTCCCATGATCCCCATATGTCATGGGAGGTACCCAGTGGGAGGTAATTGAATCATAGGGACGGGTTTTTACCATGCTGTTCTCATAATAGTGAATAAGTCTCATGAAATTTGGTGGTTTTATAAAAGGGAGTTCCCTTACAAAAGCTCTCTTGCCTGCCACAATGTAAGATGTGCCTTTGGTTCTCTTTCACCTTCTGCTGTGATTGTGAGGCCTCCCAAGTCATGTGGAACTGTGAGTCCATTAAACCTCTTTCCTTTATAAATTACTCAGTATCAGGTATGCATTAGGAACATGAGAATGGACAAATACACCAGAGTTCTTAAAATTGGAACAGTTGTCATTTAAAAATCCCCGTCTTTATTTCTGAATGGCTGTAGTTATTGTCTAAGTCATACAGATAAAGTAAATTCAGTCTTTTTGGATTCTATTACCAAAAATCAGGACTGATCACTTGAAAATTATATGATTGTGGAAGACCAACCATCTCTTTGCTTCACCTTTGTTAATCTTTTCCCTAAATTAAAGCATCAGAAATTAATAAAGATGGTGCTGAGAAATTTAAAAAAATGTCCCACCATCACCCATTGAACAGTTAGACAAAAGAATTGATAAAATTCATTGGCCTTCTTTTGGTGTAAGGTTCAGAAGAGTGAACTGTGTGGTGGGACTTTAAGATGGAGGATCCTAAAAGGTTTAAGGAGCCATGAAATTTTAAGTCTGTGGACAGTTTGACAATAAATCTTAGCTTTACATAAATCTCAGTTTTTCTTGCTATGACATTATTTTCTTCATATTTTGGTTGCCCAAACATCTTATTGACATAAAACTTTGGAAAAATATTATAAAAGTGTTTACTCCTTTAATGTTGCTCATATTGACACAGATAGTTTTAGGCATAAATTAGATAATTATATTGGTTCAATTGCAAGAATAAAGTAGGGTAGATAAAACGGAGGTCCCAGTTGATAGTTTCATACTGTGGTGGCAAAAGTTATTTGATCAATCTGTTTTCATAGCATGAAACGCTCTTTAGGTATAACAAAATAAGGTGAAGACTGGATACACTTGGCCAGTAGGATGCAAGCAAGAGTCAGATCCTAAGATTTTAGCAGAGATAGAAGTGAGAGATAAATTAATGAGGATTGGCACAATTTAGTAAGTAGCTAAAGATCTTTCAAAAGGAATTGATCTGAAAACAAATCCCTTTAACAGTACTGAAAACACAAAGAGAAATTCCCTTACACATTTAGTACAGATGTAAATTATTTGATAGTTCTTTTAAGAATGTTTTGTGGGCCCTTTTGCCCTGCCATTAGTAATCTGAATTACTCTGGGGATGTGATAGTTGTTAGGATTGCATAACTAAAGGAGAAACGATAAAATACTATTTTGGTTTTCTGTACGATTTTTGTTGTATGTGTCATTTACATCTTAATACATGAAAAATCCTTTATATCCAGTTATTCTTTTGCCAAGGGGATACTCTAATATCTTTAAATCCATGCCTTTTCTCTGAGATATTCCAACCCTCATCTACCTTCTCCCAGTTCAGGTCTGTGGGCTTTTTATCCTTTGCCACCACTGACCCATCCTTTCTAGCAGTAGATCAGGGATCACTGAGCTGAAATGGTCAAATGTGCAGTGTCTGCTGACATGGCCTCAGAGGATGCTCTCTTACAGTAATATTCAATCAGAGAAGGAGTATATTTTTGAAAACAGTTCCCAAACCTCAGAGCAATATGCTTGCTGCTTCTGAAAGACCTGTCTGCCTTCAGCAATTGAACCTCAGCGGCAGAAGCAGCATAGAAGATAGAATTCCTGTTCTTTATCCTCCAGCTGAATTTTATTTTAGGTCAAAACTAATTCTTTGCTGTACCTTGAACTATGGACTGATGCTAATTTGTGAAGTTAAGATGTAGTATAAGCTAATTACGTATTCATGTCAGGAAGAAATTGTCGTTTACTTTTGATAACTGAGGATGGCATCAAGCAATTACATGCCTTAGGATATTTAACTCCCTCCTCTGAAGCAGACATTTTTGGCTACTGGAATACACCAGATGTTATAGCAACAGGGTTGATGGATTATATTTGTTCCTGATTTGCATATATAAATGAATTTTGTATACAAAAAATACAAGATAGAACAAGAATAGGAAGGGAAACACCTACCAGTTTATTGAAAAAATAAATATTAATTCCCATTTGCAGTTCTTTTGACTAGGATTTTTAAAATCCTTTTGAGTTAAAACTTTAAGTAGAAAATAAGCAAAATATGTTGCTATTTTTCACATGAGGAATTATCTAGATTATAATTGTTTTTATTAGAAAGCTACAAGTATAGGTAGCTAGTAAATATGACAGCATCTTCATCCACTCCCATCCTTCTGTTAAGCCCATTTTCAGTCATCCTACACTAATGTTTTATTAATATATGATATCTATCCCACTTTTGCTTATGAGATGAATAAAGCAATTTTAAGCTACTAGTTACCATAGGTGTGTGCATGTAGGCTGTATTTTTAGAATCTGTATTGTGAACTCTATAGGGAGTACTTCAGGTTTATAATTGCAGACAGAAGATTCATGTCAATAGAATAATGTTGCTTTCACGAAAGGGAACTAAATGGTTGTTTTGCAGGTTTTCCAATATCCTCCTATAATAGCTATGGACGACTATAGTTAGTATATGCTTCTTTGCTCAAATTAAGGTACATATCCCCAATTAATGCTATTTTCGTGATCTGAAATTCTAATTTAAAGCCTGCATGCAAAACAATTTCTTTTTAATCCCAGCTAAACTGTCAAAGTTGTGGTTGTGTTTGTGTTTATGTGTGGAAACACAATGGGGATATTACTGTTTATTTCAGTCCAGTAGATTTTGAGTTCATTGTTGACTACCACTATCCAACTTCACTGTGAAGAGATTTCTTCCATTAAGCATCACACACTTGAATCTCAATAACTCTGGCTTCTCACCTTGCTGTTTTATGTACTACTCATGGCAATAGGCCCACTTTGTCAGCTCCAGATCAGAATGAAATTGTTCATTCATGTAATTAAGTATTAAATACTGTATTGAGAGGAACAGTGCCCCCCTAAGTTCATGTTCATCCAGAAACTCAGAATATGACCTTATTTGGAAATTGGATTTTTGCATCTAATTAGTTAAAATAGGATCCTACTAAATTAGGAAGGGACTACATCATCAATGACTAGTGTCCTTATAAGAAGAGGAAAATTTGGATACAAAGACACAGACACACAGAAAGAAGAAGGCCATGTAGCAATGGAGTACACAGAAAGAAGAAGAAGGCCATGTAGCAATGGAGTGATGCAGCTTTTAGCCAAGGAAAGCCAAGGATTGCCAGCAGCCACCAGAAGCCAGGAGAGGAAAGGGAGGATTCTACACTGGAGTGTTCAGAGGGATCATGGCCCTGCCAACACCTGATTTTGAATGTCTAACCTCTGGCACTGTAAGATAATACATTTCTGTTGCTTTAAGCTACCCAGTTTGTGAAACTCTGTTATATCAGCCCTGAGGAACTAATACTAGTATCCATTATGGGTTAATAATTATGTTAGGCATTAGATTTGCTGCAGGGAACAGAATCAGCAGTCCCTGCTGTTATGAACCCTGTTGCTAGAGAATATCATACTCATATGTTTGAAAATGTGAAAGCATAATCTAAAATAATATCCTTCATTTAATGAATGATTATTCTCATTGTTTTTAAGGGATTTGCATATATTAATTTATTTAACCTTTATAACAGCCCTGAGTAATAAATATTATTATCCCTACTTTAGAAATGAAAAAAAAAAAAGGTTAATGAACCCTCTTATGTTGAATAATATCTTCTAAAGATATCCAGGCTGTAATCCCTTGAATCTGTAACTATTACCTTATATAGGAAAAGGGACTTTGTAGTTGTAATTAGGTTTAGAATCTTGAGATGAGTAGATATCCTGAATTATCTGGGTGGGCCCAGTGTAATCATCGTTGTCCTTATAAAAGGGAAGCAGAGGGAGATTTGACTTGAGGAGAAGGTGATATGATGCTAAAACCAGAGACTGGAATGATGTGGCCACGAGCCAAGGAATGCCAGCAGCCACTAGAACTGGAGTAGAGCAATGAACAAATTCTTTCCTGGAGACTCCAGAAGGACAAGCCAGATTAGTGCCTCTATTTTAGCATCATAAGACTCATTTTTGACTTCTGGCCTCCAAAACTATAAGACAATAAATCCTATTGTTTTGAGACACTATGTTTGTGGTAATTACATCTCCCAGAGCAATAGGTAGTAAATGACAGAGCTGCGATTTGAATCCATCTGTTCTTACTATCTGTGTGTTTAGTCACAAAATCTATTTCCTCTTAATACCTGAATTTGAGGTAAGTCATTATGCAGTGGAGGCTGGTCTGGAGAGGACGTTGCGAAGATGCCGACTGGAGCAGGGCAGGTATAGCCAGGGCTGCATGATCCACAGAGCCAGCAGGTGGAAGCACTGCTCCTCTCCAAGTTGGTAGGGTGGGAGCCCCACCCTCCAAAGTGCAGCCTGCAGGGCCTGGGAAGCCTATCCACCCCTGCAGGCTTGGAAGTGCCAGCTCCAAGCTCATCTCTCCCCGCTGCCCTCACCTGCTGCGATTTTAGAGCAAATTGAGACCGAGACTGGGTTCTGCTGCTGTGACCCAGCCAGGCATTTGGGTCAGCACTGACATGCCAGCTTCTTGCCACCCCGACACTTTGTGGACTTTGAGTGCTGATGAGCATGGGAGGGAGGCTGATGATTACTGACTACAGCTCAGTGTGGGCCTACTGGCACTGAACAGCCTGAGCACCATGGATGGTATGCTGATAGTAGGAGGCAGACACATTCCTGGGTGGAAATGGCCAGGTCCTCAGTCAAATCTCGCCTTCAAGCCAGGGATGGCCTGATGGCTGGGGGCCAGGCTGCCAGTTCCAGGTAGAGTATGCAGCCTTGACTGAGAACTTACAGTGTTTTATCTGAGCCTGCTCATGGCAGCCCATGGACCCATCAGCATGCACTTTCTCCCTTCTGAGTGCATAAAAACCCCAGACTCAGACAGATTCACACAGATATCAGGGCTACCCACTTTGGGTCTCCTGAGAGCTGTTCTTTTTTACTCAGTGATGCTCCTCTCCACCTTGCTCACCCTCTAATTGTCCACATACCTGATTCTTCCTGGACATGGAAGAAGAGAACTCGAGACCTGCCAAATGACAGGACTGAAAGACCTGTAACACAAACAGGGCTGAAATACAACCCCTACCGGCCATGTTGCAGGTGATGAAAAGGAAAGAAGAGCTGTGGCCCTTGGGGGAGCCCAGACTGACGGCTTTCTGAGCCAGGGCTGTGACACCCTCTTTGGGGTTTTATAGTTCCTAGTATCTCTAAGCTTCTGGGCACCACCATATTCACTGGTGCCTCCAGTGGAAGCTGCTGGTGGTGTACCTGGTCCAGCCACAGCCTCACATAAAGCTGGTGCCTGTGCTAGTGTCTGGAGCTTCCCACCCTGCTGTAGCCAGCTGCCTGACTGTGCACAGTGGCAGGACCCCATGCTTGCTCACGTGCCCCTCACTCCTTCACACCTGGCTTACCCTTGACAGGCACAGGATCTGGGCCAGTAGTGCGAGCTGAGTGTAGCCTGCTGGACCAGGTAGGTAGAATGAACCCAGTGGGTACAAGCAAAACCCAGGCAGTGGTACAAATGGCCACAGAGGTGTCCAGCTGGCACAGTGACAGTGACACCCTGTGTCACTTTGGATCCTGTGACAATGATAGTTCACTGAGACTTGGTAGTTTAATGCCATGAGCAGAGGATTTGGAGTAAGATTGATCTTTAAATACTATTTTTCCATTGTATTGGTTGTCTTACCTTGGGCAGTTCACTCAGCTTTCCTGAGCCTCAGTTTTGGTTGATAACTGTTAAGTGTTGTTCTGATGCTATCCTGCAGTATGATTTAGACTAGTTCATCCAAAGTGCCCAGTAAAATATATGTTTTACACCAGACACTCAACCAATGTAGCTGTCTTTACTGGAGCACACAAAATAATGTTTGCAAGAAGTTCTTTGTGGAAATTTCTGATCTGCTTACTTTGCAATTATATCTCTTTAAGCCAAAAACCCCAATGTCATTTCTTGGATTAAGAAGGAATATTTAGCCACCTGTATCACTTAAAATTTCTAAATGAGTTTTCTTGTTTCAGAATTCAAATCCATGTATCCTCTGATTTCTCATCTACTTTGCCAGTCATTTGCCATTTGCTCTCACATCCTTTCCTTCCTGTCCCCTGATCTGCTCCAAATCTCACAGGAACAACCTTTGCTCTTTCTCAGACTTACCTGCCAGCTGACTTCCTGCTAGGTTCAGCCAGTGGAAGCCCTAGCAAGAGATTAGAGGGTCAGAGGAAGTAAGAAGTCAGAATGTTACTTCCCTCACTCCTTTGCTCCCTGTGACACTTCTGACAGCTACTGTGTCTCCACATCTTGTGATAAAGCCTCCTCTTCTGGCACCAGGTTCTAAGATCTAGTAATGTTACCTCCTGAATACTTTCCTTTGTATTTCAATTCTTAGGTGTCATTGTGGCTATCTAATGTTGTTTATCTTATGTGCCTCAGATCACCTCGATGGTTTTCAGTTTATCTTACACCTTCCTAACTAGTTCATAGTGTTAAAGTCCCTCTACCAATTTAGCCTGCATGAGTTTGATTTTACTGCCTGTATGCTGACAAACAGAGCCACTTTTCTCTCAAGCCTTACTTGATTTAAAGTTTAAACCATGATTTATCTCTATATCCTTTTTAGGCTCATATCAAGGCCTTCCCTCTCCATGCGCCTGGTTTTGTTCTTTGCATCTGCCATCACGAAGGCTCTTGCCTTCAACTTCTTGCTCATTCTCTTTGAGTCTGTTTGTCCATCCCTATCTGCTTTTTTCCCCTTTTTTTATTGCATTTTAGATTTTGGGGTACATGTGACGAACATGCAAGATTGTTGCATAGGTACACACATGGCAGTGTGATTTGCTGCCTTCCTCCCCATCACCTGTATCTGGCATTTCTCCCCATGCTGTCTCTCCCCAACTCCCCACCCCCCACTGTCCCTCACCTATTTCTCCCTGACAGACCCCAGTGTGTGATGCTCCCCTCCTTGTGTCCATGTGTTCTCATTGTTCAACACCCACCTATGAGTGAGAACACGCAGTGTTTGATTTTCTGTTCTTATGTCAGTTTGCTGAGAATGATGGTTTCCAGGTTCATCCATGTGCCTACAAGGGAAATGAACTCATCGTTTTTGATAGCTGCATAACATTCCATGGTGTATAGGTGCCACATTTTCCCTGTCCAGTCTGTTATCGATGGGCATTTGGGTTGGTTCAAGGTCTTTGCTATTGTAAACAGTGCTGCAATGAACATTCGTGTGCATGTGTCCTTATAGTAGAACGATTTATAATCCTTTGGATATATACCCAGTAATGGGATTGCTGGGTCAAATGGAATTTCTATTTCTAGGTCCTTGAGGAATTGCCATACTGTCTTCCACAGTGGTTGAACTAATTTACACTCTCACCAACAGTGTAAAACTGTTTCTTTCATCATGTGGCACTTACCCATTTTAGGTAGAGATAGGTGAGGACTTCTTTTTCTAACCCGTTCCTCACACCTGAATTCATTCTGCCCTCAAAACTTTTGGCTATCACATTTGGACATTTGATTACCCTTGTCTATCTGGCAATGAAACTCCACAGTGAGTTCTATGCTTTGCCTGTCTTCTTTCCATGGCACCCCATGCTCATCTCAATCTCAGATCTCATGCAACTGGAGGTTAGAGACATTCTTTCACTCTGTGTTCCTAAAGCCACTCATAATGGCTAGCATATAACACACCCTAAGCCCATGAGTAATAGATAAATGTAAATATAAGTGATAGTTTAACATAGGCTGAGGGTAGTTCAAATTTATATGGAAAATGCTGAGTTTAATAGGGACATAACGTCTGAGAGTTGAAGAGAATCCTAGAGACCAACCAGGCATCTGGCTGTTAGTTTTTACTTTCATGAATGAAAACTAGAAAAAAGTGTAACAAATTTTTAAAATCTTACAGAGGCCCATTCTGACTATCAGAGTGATAACAAACCAACACTCTTGACTGAAGGGGTCTCTAAGCCTCTAATCTTTGTCATCTGCATGAAGGTAAAATAAAATTCCCAATCCTAGGTGTCTTAGATGCTCATTTTCTGGAGGACTGTGGGCTAGACCTGATAATTTGTCACGGTCCCTCCAGTTTATAAGCTTCCAGAATAGGCCAGAGTTAGGTGGTGTTGGTGATGAGGGGATAGGGAGTTGGAGAACAAAACAACTTGATTAACCTTGTAATTCACAGCATTTAGATAAAAATATGAGGAATAATACATTGAAATGTGATCCAACTTGTTTAATTGGAAGTAGAATCAGGAAATAGGATAGGAGATTTATCCATCTAATCGGTAAACAAAAATTCTAAGTTTTGAATAGCTTTTATTTTACGTGCTTAGCCTAGGGTCATTTTGCACTAGAAATAGCCTCTATTTATACAGGCAGATAGGCAACATTTACTATCTTGATTCCAATTCTTTTTTCCTGCTGCTCAGAGGAACATTTTATAAATGGGGCTCTTCATGTGCCCAGTGCTTCTACCCTGCTGTCCACTTAGCCACACGCAGGAGGCGTGGAGTGCTTCCATCTGCTGTACCCATGCCAGGGACGATGCCTACAGCATCCCAGCTGGCTCCCCGGGTCCAGCTCTTCAAACCGGCTTCCAAATGGGAAGGGCTGTTGTTGAATAAAAGGCTCATTAAAGAAACTCTCAAAGCATCCCTGAGTCAGTTAAAATACACACTATTAGGAGGCAGAAGAACACCCAAGATGTAATAAGGAGTGAAGGAACTGACTTTCAAGAGAGATGGAGCTCTGTGAGGTCAAATGGGCTGGTGTCTGAGGCAGGAGAGCTGGGTTTCAGTGATGGCTTTGTTGTTCATGAGCTTTGAGCTGTTTGGCCTTGGGGAGGGAGTAGCTTGACACCTCTGTTTCCTCACCTATACAATTAAAGGATGGTGTGGGAAGTACAGTCACAGAGGCAACTAACTGAAAGGAAGCCACAGGATAAGGACTCATGAGTTTGTAGTATGACTTTTCAGAATTAGTCCCTTTTCTTACTTGTTGGATGTATAATTTCCCAGGTGTCTTTTCTTTCGTTTCTGATGTAGGAACCTAACTAATGCATAAAAGCAAGAAGACTGAGGGCTATTAGTAAAATCACAAGGGTTAGTTTTTTTCTGATTTTCTTGTAGGTGAGTTGACTGTGAGGGCTCAGGGTATTGAATGTCTCCATGTGGAGGGATTGAGTACGTTCAAGAGTTGGAAACTCACCCATAGCAAGGGATGGAAGGATAGAGTATTTATTTTATTCCTTCAACAAAGATTGAGTACCTACTATGGGCCAGGCTCTGTAAGCAGAAAATTAATCAAAGATATCTCTGAAAATCTTCATTATCTTTCCTATTCCATGTTTGAACTTATTTAACTAAATCAGCTACTATTTGTCGTGTACCTAACACTAGTAGCCTTCGTGAGGAGGTTTTATCAAAGCCCCAGTTAGATTTACTTATCTGGAACATATATAGCATGTTAACATGTGGTTTTTAATTCTGTTTAACACTGAATATTCTGCTTTCTGCTGGAGTTGTTTGCATGTTTCCTCATCCCACTACCAACATGTCATTTTGATGGCAGGGAATGTCTTATTCATTTTTATGTTTTTCTTCAATTCTTAACTTATTAATCAGCATATGATAAATCTTAACAAATGTGAAATATGTGCAAACTAGTAAGAGCTGATACTTCCTGAGTCCCTATCATATATTAGGAATGGTTCTCAGCACTACGTGTGTATTATTATACTTACCATAATTATATGACATGACTAGAGTAAAGTGCTGCTATTATCACTTTACATATAAGAAGACTGAAGCCCAGAGAGTTTCAATAACTTTGCCAAGGTCATGTACCAACTAGAAAGCCTGTACTCTTAGTCACTATGTTATACTATCTCTCAACTAAAATAATAAGTCATCAGTGATTAATCCAAATGGTTGGAAATGTGAGTAGATATTATGAGCTATGTTTTCAGGAGCTGCAGTGTTGGTGTATGGCTACAGACTTGACTGACATTCAGAAATCTGCATAATAAGAATTGTGACTTATTTCCTCATTTGTTTACTAATGTAGTCAAGGTTTAATAATTCTTCTTACAATTCCCTAAATGCCTTGGAGTTTAAGTGATTCACTAGGTAGATGGAAAAGCCAGCTGCCCAGTTTTCATCTTCGAATGTACCCTAATAACAGTCAAGAAGAATATGAAAGATGGCTTGAGAAGGTTAAGGCTAGTGGTTATAGGCTGCTATAACATGGGTAGCTTACTCACCACAATGACAACAATGGCACTCCTTTAAGATGCCCAGGAAACAGGATAAGCACAGCTTGTGGACTTGGAAATATTTTGTATCACATCCAAATGACTGAGCATTTGCATGGATGATGTGGCTTGTAATGGAAAGTTTGGCATGGATGTTCAGATGCACATATTGTCTCCCTAAATTTGTAGGAAAATCATATCTAACCCAGGAATTGTCAGCTGAATCTTTAACGTGTGTCAAAAAATCCATAGTGGTAAGAAATTTCATCATTTAAAAACGGACTCGTTTTTCATGACCACTGACCTTGAAAATTAACAGGTTTTTCTCTCATATAAACAAAAGAACAGAATCTAGGATTTACTGAGATTGATGGGGCTGGGGAGTCTTGATATATCATTCTCAAATATTGACATTTCTCAATCACATACTCGTTGGGAGAGACATTTATAGTTAGAAAAAAGTTGGGTAAGGTATGAATATTCTCAATGTACTTAGCCCCAAGAGGACTTACAAGTTGTTGTGTACTTTGTTGACTTCATTCAGAGCCAACATTAGCCCTGTGATTAGAGTGATTTGTGAAAATTTGAGAAAAAGTCACCACTTATAAGTGGGTGCTAGCTCTCACCAAGTTGCATGGCTGGATTTTGTCTTCTTTTGCTCACTTTGGCTGGGGACTCTTGTGCAGTGCACAAAGTATACAACTGTATATGGTAGTCCCAGCTTTCTTGTTTCATGTTTTGTTTTTAGATTGAAACTATATTAGTCCTCTTTTGGTTGAAACCAATTGTGAACTAGCTTTGGCCTAAAAGGAGAGTGATGAGGAAGCTTACTTACCTGAGCGCAGGGTAGGAAAGCAGCTGGGACAAGAAATTGCTGCCATCTGTGACAGCTTAATCTTGTTCTTTCATGTCTGCTTTTTCCTATATGTAGTTTCACTTATTCCTACAGACTGTCTTCTTTCACAGGATGGGAACTGTGGCTGCTCATAGCTCTAAAGTCACATAGCACCATTTTAGAAAATAACATTAAATGCCCACTATTTCTCTAATCCCGAGTTAAACAGTCCTAGGGAAAAGTTCCAGTTGGCTCTGTTTGTAACAGTGACATTTCTCAGGGCTAAGAATTTGTCTGGGTAAATTGGATACTATGATAGGTTCATCGTAGATCAGTTGCTAACTATATCCAGAGGGATTGAATCTGCAAAAATATGAAAACTTGAATTCAGAAAACATGCTTAGAGTGAGAAGAAACATTTCCTCAGTAAAGGGGTGGTAGAAGTTGGTAGCTAACCCAGGAAGATGAAAACAATAGATGCCCATTTCATAGATTCTTAGTTCAAACTTGTTAGCCCCGTTCCTGAGATCAGGTAAGGATATCAACTCAAGCTATTAACTCATAAGAAACCGGAGCAAGTAAAATACCAACAGCAAAAGCTCATCGCTTCTCTGTAAGAAAGCCACAAGAGAAGCCAAATTATCCAGGCTCACTGGTAAACTGAGAATTAGAATAGAGGAAGTCAGCTCTAATAACCTCAGCCCAAAGCAGGCTGCCATTTCTGTTTCCACAGCAGGGTAGTACCTTCCATGGAGAATGGGCACTTTTTATGGGCTGTGCTACCTTGCGACTGCTATGAGGGAGTCTACCAGCAGGTGACTCCCGGAGTTTCCATTGTCTGTACTTTACCACTGATTGGATACACAGACTACAGTAGTTCCAGATTTTCAAGTTGTAGCTCTGTTATTGACATCTCATGTAAATCTTGAACAAATGTTATTTAATGGCTCTGAGCCTCAGTGTTTTCATTAGTAAAATACAGCTATAATAACATTTTTCTCACAAGATCTTGTTAAAATTAAATAATCATGGCCACTGTTGTATATAGTATCTGACACATAGTAAACATTTCAATTTTGCTAATTTGCTGCTAATATTATCATTGTCATTGTACTTTCACTGCTCACAGCCAGTTCTGCCTAAGAGAACTGCCTAACTCGGCTTGGATGCAGTTTTGTGTGTGTGCTGGTGACATAGTTTAACATTCAAATGCCAACCTTATTTCCATCTTTTTCATTTCTTTAGAAGGCACTGAATTGTTGCCCACATAGTAATTGCTATTTTATGTACATTTTAGAGAACTCAGACATATCTTGAATTTCAGCTTCTCAGATTGTAAGACAATTTGTCACTAAAGTACTTGAAAGAAATTATTGTGCAGAGATTTCTTCCAAGATCCTTCCTGTCCAAGGTAGAAATTATCTCAATCTGTAGGGTATGCAGTCTGGAAAGAAAAGAGGTCTCCCAGAATAATTTGGAACCACTCTTGTTTCTGGTATCTAGTAACAAGAAATTTATATACAGAAAGAAATGGCCTTTCTGTTGCAGTGAAACTCGAGCAAGAACAAGCCCAAAACTTTCCCTGTCTTGCCATTAAAAAAAAAAAAAAAAGTAATTCTCAGAGTTGGCTGGGAAAAAGCTGGAAATGCTTTAATTATTGATAATATAAACTATGGTTATATATTATGGTTTATATTATATTGATAATGTAAACAAGTGATCATGGTACGAGACAGAAAACTCTTGAAAGGGTATGTGTGAAAGCAAGTCTTATATGGTGGCTTGACTGAATGCAGGCTGCAGTATACAGTAGAAGTGAGGGGGAAAATTGAAGAGACTTATTTTTTACAAGAAAACCAATTATGGAATAGTCCAGGTACTTTCTTCAAGGAGTTATTATTGGTTCAGTTTTTTTTTTTTTTTTTTGGCTTGGTCCCTAATTTTATGTGAACAGCAACTGCCCGGCCAGACTTGATTTAGTCAAGATGGAAAAGACTTTCAACAAACAATGGTACAGAGTGTCTGAGGTGAACTGGCAAAATGAAAAGTTGGAAAGATAGTTAAAGATTAAAATGCCAACACTGAGAAAGAAAAATTTAAGAACTTGGAAAGAACTTTTTGTCATTATAACACAAATCAGTTTTTTACTTCTACTCTTTATCTTAATTAAGTTGAAAGGACATGTATTTATTTACAATGTTCAGAGGTACTGTATTTCATCTTTGAGGGAACCCCTTGATTTTTTTATCTTGACTCTCCTTTTTGTGATACAGATTTGTCATTTCAGACATATAGACTTTATATTGACAACTAAAATATGATAGATCTTTTTTTCTATTTGTCCCTCCAGATACATTATTCATTCTTTTCTATCCTGCTCTGTGCCAGGAGGCTCATTTTCACAGATTCCAACCATAGTCTCTCTTGCCTGTTCACCACTGGTTTCTACTTGGTTTGAGCAGAAAATCGTTAGGCAAGAAACAAGTGAAGTTGGGGGATTTTGCCTCCAGCTTGCTACCTGCTAGACTGAATTGATAGTTGTTGTGATTCTGTACTGACGGCCACATTTCCCAGTGGATGGGCCATTCCTATAGATATAGGCCCATGGCTGGATCTAAGATTTCTAAGAGTTTCAAGCCCTTTCGCTTCTCAGTACGTCCTAGAATATGTAGTTGAGAAATTACAAGTATTGCTAAGGATGAATAAAGAGAAATGGATAGTGGAGTGGCATCTCAGATCAGTTTGGAAAGCACACTGGGTAACATACAAAGTAGTGAAGCTGGAACTCCAGCCCATATTTTTAGATTTCAAAGGCTGTACTTCTAAAAAGAGCAGCCCTGATTTGTATTGTGGTATTCTTCCTGCCACTCCAGGATTCCAAGTACTTGTTTTTATTTGGAAGGTACTATAGCATCCAGGTTAAGAGTACTGGAGCCAAACTTCTTGACTTCAGTGACTAGATCTTCGTTTACTGGTTGAATGTCCTTGGTCAAAGCAACTTAACTTTTTGTCCTTCAGTTTTGTCATTAGTAAAATATGAATAAAAATAGTATCTATTCCAAAATATTGTTACAAGGATTAAATGAGATGGTCTGCAATGGATTAAATGTTTGTGTCCTCCAAAATTTATCTGTTAAAATCTTCATCATTAGTATTAGGGTACTAGGAGGCGGGGGCCTTTGGGAGGTAATTAGATCAGGAAGATGGAGCCCTACCACATGGGATTTGTGCCCATATTAAACGTACCACAGATAACTCCCTTGACCTTTTTGTGCCTCATGGGGATTCTACCCTGCAATCCAGATGAGGATTCTATTCCATTCAATGGAAGATTCTAGCAGTCTTACCGTAGTGGCATCCTTATTTCAGATAGCCAGCTTCCAGAACTGTGAAAAAATAAATATTTGTCATTTAAGCACCTGGTCTATGGTAATTTGTTAAAGCAGCCAGAAACAGTTAAGATATAGGGTGACTGCTTAAAATGTTACCCAATAAATAGTAAGTACTAAGTGTTAATTTTCTTCTTCTTTTCTTATGCCTCCTTCTTATCCTTATCGCTTTTATTAATTTGTGAGATTGTTGTAAGAATTCAGCGGTATAGTAAAGACTGTGGGAAATGATTGCTTTCAAAATATATGACGGATTTATTGTTATAAGAGGTAGAATAAGAGAAAAAGGAACAAATGGATCAATAATGACTCCAAAGTTTTTGGTTTGAGCGATCAGAAGAAAGATCTTCTGATCTTTGATCACAAACTGAGATAAGGAGACATTTGATTTTTATAAAAAATCTACAGAATAAGTACATTTATTCTCACTTTACAGGAGGTAATTGAAGTCAGATGGGTCAGGCAAGTTAACAAAGATTACACAGTCAATAAAAGGTAGAGTTGAAATTCTAACCAAATCTATCTGATTTTACAGCTTATGCTGTAAATTTCAGTTTGGGATAGTAGGAAAGATTCAAAAGTAGTCTTGACTTGGTAGTTTTATAGTTCATTTCAAATCTGAATATTAGGACTCTATTTTGCTTTTCAGTTTATAAGTGAATTGATTTAGTCTCAATTATTTTTAATCATGGCTAAAATAGATTTCAATACTGTCTTTTGTACTCTCATTTGAGAGATGAGAAAAATGAAACTGCAGAAGGATAAGTGACACAACACTTAGAAAACCACAAAACCATTTTAGAATTGAGCTGAATCTTAAATTCAGGTCTTCTGGTTCTAAGCCCCCTTCAAGTATTTCTAGTATTTCTAATACAAAAGGAAAGATAAAAGTAATATATTTTGGCTAGAAAGAAAATGAGACTGATGTCTAATTGATTGAAGCAAAGTATGGGATAATTTATTTCTTGGAATAAAATGGAAAGAAGTATCAAATAGAAACTTCTAAGGTAATTCTGTGGCTCTGTGGTGTTAACCTTCTAGAATGAAGCGAGGAATATACTTAAGTGGTTAGAATGATACCACACTGAAAAACGTACAAAATTAAATGTTGCAGAAGTGTTTAAGATTGACACAACATCCACAGGTAATAGCATTTTTATTTTGAAGCAAAGTCAGTATACTCAAATCAGTTACTTGCCCTCCTATGAATCATTTATCAAAAACTTTTTTAAAAATCACATGCCAGTAGGAAAAGACAAACAGGAGGACCATTAATTTATTGTAATATTTATTTACCCATGAGTTCCACAAAATGTATCAGGTATCTGTTATATTTCAGACTCTCTGTTAGGCACTGGAGATCTAAATATATCTAAACCATTGTAGTTTCCTCTCAAGAAAGTTCCAATGTCAGAGATGTAAAAAAAAAAAAAAAAAAAAAGTAATTGCAATGAAGTGTGGGATGGTGCATTGATGATGATAGGTAGGAAGAGAATAATTAGTTGGTCAGAGCATACTTAAGTAAAAGGGAGAAGAGGGTTTTTTTTTTTCTTGCAAAAGGGTTGAAACTGACCCTGTGGGTAAAGTGACAATAGATAAGGGTAATGGATAGAATTCTGAACACAGGGAAAATTGTAAGCCAAGTACAGAGATTAAACATCTGGGGGCCTAGATGAATTGTAGATAGAACAATATGGCTGTATTGGGTGAAACAGAAGGTAAGAGAAGAGATTAGAGAGTCAGGTCTACATCATACAGAGTCTTAAATTCCACATTAAAAGTTTTGACTTCATATATTAAATAATGAAGAACCTTAGACATATTTGAAGGAATGAGCCAAAGAAAAAGGAAAAATGTGTAACACATTTTGAGCTATCAAGATATGCATATAATAAGTTTATGATATGTTATGTTGCAGTAACAAAGTATTCCCGAATCTCAGTGCTTTCCAAAAAGAGGTTTTATTTTTCAGTAATATTACAGGTAAACCGTGGCTCTGCTTCATGCTGCATCAGGCCAGAACACAGGCCAAAGGGGCCCTCCTACCTGAGTGCAGGGCACTGGGAAAAGATCGATGGTGGAATGTGTGAGAGTGACATCCACTGCTTCTTATTCCAATTTTAATCACCAAAGAAAGTCACATAGTAAAGCCTGCTGAGGACATGTAATATTACGAGGAGAGAGAGAATAAATAAAGAAGGAGAATAATTAGAAACAATCATACAATTTATGAAAGTGTGAGTATAACATCTAATTATTTAATCCTGGTTTCCATCCGGAAATCAATTTGTGTGTGTGTGTGTGTGTGTGTGTGTGTGTGTGTGTGTGTGTGTGTGTTTCCATCATATCTTATGGTACTGGTAAGAATTACATCTATGTTTCTCCCTGTAACTTTGATATGTACATATTACAATGTTCAGCACGCTTGAGTTATGTAGAAAGTTAACTGATTTGGTTTGCTGCTATTGTATAAGTAGAGGAACAAGTAAGATAAAGCTGAAACATTTTTGTCCTCATGATTTCTCCCCCAAATGTGTTCATCTTAAACTTAATTTTCTTTCCGCATAACAACTAAAAATCACTTGGCAAGTCACTTCACTTCTTATACAAAGGCCATGAGCAATTCACCCTGTTGCTCAGAAACCGTCCCCTTGCAAACACTAGTCCATCTCAGCCCCAAGGCTTCTGGCTGCACACAGTTTCTTTTCTCTTCCTCTTTTGTGGTCATTATTCAATGTAATATTCAAGAAATTGCAAAGTAAAATAAAAGAGAAAGATACAGCACAAAGAAAATAAGTTATTTTCTGCTTGAGAGAACCATGAGCCTGTGAATTTGGAAATCTCAAAAGAGAAGTCAAAGGCTGGTATTTGTTAGCAGTGAACCCAGTGTTCATTTTGGAGAAGACAATGGCAAAATGAAGATATTAATCTTTTCCTTACTGTTGTACTTCTCCCAAGACCTTAGATATATAGGCTATCATTCTAGAAAAATAGATTACCATTTGGGCATCACGAAAAGGGCTAGAGAGAGGGATTTGTTTTAGGCACTTTCAAAGTAGTTTCCTGAAAATATAGTAGACTGCCCCTGGAGAAGTGGTATTAAATGTTACCTGAGGTCATTAATAACTCTCTCACATGGTCCTGTCAGTCATTTTTGTCCAAATGCAGTTTTATACTTCATGTATTTAAGTTCACTTGATATTAGGTGATATGTGTTTTGGACCTACTTTAAGGTTTTTGCCTATTTGCAGAGCTTACTAAAAGAAATCTTTAAAGTCAATGAGTATTAGGAAATGCATTCATTCATCTAAGTTTATGGAGCGCCTGCCTACTTTATCTCCAGTGAGTGTGGAATAATAAGGATGTGGCAGAAGGCAGAAAGAAGAACTTTCATGTGTGATGCATATGTTCTAGTGTTTACTAGTTCATTTTACACATTGAACAGTATATGCTATCTACAATATGCTAGAATTTGTACTGAGTGAGCAAAACTGGATAAAGTTCTTGACTTCCAAGAGCCTGTATAGATTAGTGGCTGAGAAACATAATCTATAAAATGAGTGTTGTCAGCAATAAACAAGTCTATATTTTATTTATCACACACATTTTCTGAGAACGTCTAAATCTCAAGGAAATGATGGAGGGAAGGCGAGATACCAAAAAAAAAAAAAAAAAAAAAAAAGAATAGGCTATAATTCTTATAATTTACGGGGCTTATAGTCCTGATTGTGTGTAAGGGTCAGTCCCGTAACCTCCAGAACCCACAGAGTCAGGATGTCAGGCTGACCAACATAACAGACCTTTTGAAACAGCCAGATCACCATGCTGTAATTTTTTTTCATTTTTGTTAAACTTCTGGTTTACCTGAAAAAAATAAAATGAGTCAAAATATTTTAAAGATATTACAAAGTATGTTCCATCAAAGAGATGATGATAATAATTATACTCACAATGTGACAGTAGTATTAATAGAATGGTGGCTAACACTCATTTTGTTTTTACCATGTGCTAGACACTCTTCTAAGAACATTGTATGTCTTAACATCTTTCATCCTACAACAACCATGCAGGATAAGTATTTTCATCTCATTTTACAGTTGAAATAACTGATGATATCTTTGGTAACTGATAGGTTTAGTGTTTTGCTTAAGACCACTTGACTAGTAGATTGTAGGGCCAAATTTTCAACACCAACAATAAAGTGGTAGGACCTAAATGCTAAGTAATCCAGGAATAAAGATAAATTTTACTTTATAAGAATAAATAGGGACTTCATTTATGGAAAAAATAAGAGCAGATTGCTTATACGAATAGAGAAATATGAGTTATTTTAAACAAAGATAATAGGGGATGCTGAGAATGGAGAATGAGATTTGATGTGTGCTTTATAAAATGGGCACTGCCCCTAAACTGTGACATCAGACAAATTGCTCAAGTAGTCTCTGAAGCATCTTCTCTTAACTGGTATTTCAAAAGTCCTTCGTACCTATCGTCATGAGTAGGAAGATGTAATTAAATTTGGAGACTGTCTTTCAGGAACATCTGAGAGCAAAATATGAATAGTTCTACCTCCCAGAAGGTTTTCTGTTAGGATCTTCAGAGTGTGAAGAGATTTCACTATAGAGAGAAGACATGACTCCTGGTTTGCCAAATTTAGAAATCACATGAACGGCTGAATGTAGAACAAATTTTGATTTCTCTTTGGTCTTTCATTCTACTTTTTATTAGATTAACGTGAATATTCCTTGTCTTTTCCTGGCCTGCTTTCATTCCATTTTCATTTTCTTTCTCATTCTCCTTCTTCGTTTTTCTCCTTCTCCATCTCTCCTCTTGTAAATGCCTCAAAGCATGACATTATATAAAAATAAAATAATCTTTTTGCCATATGTAACTTGGAATGGATCAGGGCCTGATTTCTGAACTTGATTTCCCTAGAAATGAGCATCACTTTTCAAATAAAATTAGAATAAACATATAACTTCGTGAAGCCCACAATATTTTGGACAAAAATTAGATTCATGCTGAATTTGGTTAGAACTTTATGTTCAGCTATAGGCCAACTGGTTTTTGTTAAATTATACTTAATGTCATCCATTTCTTTGAAAGTTCCAGAGACTAAAAATACCTCTTGAGTTTTGGTGCATTTGCATGACTACACTGCATACCATTTTCTCTGTATTACATAGCACCATGGTTGATATTTATGTAAGCAGTATTGTAAGAATACACATTTTTTTTTTTTTTTTTTTTTTTTTTTTTTTTTTTTTTTTTTTTTTTTTTTTTTTTTTTACTCACCAGAATTGCAATGTATTCAACAGCATAGCCCTGCCTACTTTGTGAAAAACTGAGATAGGAACATATGAACTTTGGGTACATATAAACTAGCAAGTTACGAAACAACATTTGGCTTTAAAGCAATGCTATAATAGAACAATTTTATATGCAATGAAATATTCACAATATGATTCAATTTCTTAGATTTTTTAAACATTCAACTTTTTAGTATCCTATCACATATAAAGTGAAGAACACAATGGATAGAGCAGTTTTTTAATTTAAATTGTTTTAAAAATAATTATTCGATGTTCTAAGTTTCAGGGTAAGGAGTAGATATGGCATTCTACACTATAAACATAATTTATATGGACAAGGATGCAATACATATAAATGGAAAAGTTTAATCAGAACCATGGACACAAAAATGTAATACCAATGTAGATTTCTGTGGTTTTTATTCCAGGAAAGAAAAATTTAGACCTCAAAATAGGATGCGTATTTTTCAGACCAATAATTAGCTTAGAAGAAAAATAGTCGAGGTGGATTTTCTGACTCATTAGGATATGGTCTTCGAGTCATCTTTCTAATTAGTCGGGGGCATCCATCAGCACACTTTGCTAAGTTAAATGATATGGTACAGTGTTGGAAGTTTGACAGCTTACTCTATTACATTTCAGTGGAAACATTTTAGCAAAACAAATTTTTAAAAATAGTATTTTAAAAAAGGGAGTGAAATGAATAATCATTCAAATGCTCCATAGCTATCCTTATTGAAGAAAAATATAGGACAGATCTCTGACTTTGAATTTTTGTTTGTAATTTTGGTTTCTAATGCATGCAACCACTTCAAAATGGGTATTTATTACATCAGTTCATGCAAAGACAAGATGACAGCTATGGAATGAGGCATTCTTTAATTCTTCTTTTTTTTTTTTTTTTTTTTCCCACTAAACTGCCCTGCCTTGTGGTTCCTATGATATCTTTTTCCCCATGGAATCACAAAGCAGTGGCATTCCAGGCAGGAAGGTATAGAGAACAACAATGGACGAAGATTGCTTTACAAAGGGAAGTTTTCCAGGCATATTACTTAGGGAATGGAACACTGGATTTGATTCCAGAAGCTTACTAACGACAGAGTAAGAAGAATGCAGCCTATAAAGTCAGACAAGCGTGAGGTTGAATTTTCATTCGTCTACTTATTAGTAGTATGACCTTGGGGAAGTTACCTCTTCTATGCTTCACGTTCTTAAATCATGCAATAGACATGTACAACATATACTTCAGAATTTTGTTGAGAAATAAGTGCAAAGTAATATTTATTAATTGGTTACTACTGATACTACCATGATCACTTTTGCTTTCATTCAGTATTTTGTTTGCATATGACTGCTACTCTGAAAACCTAAAAACCACTAAATTCATTAATGTTAATACACAATCATATATTTCTTGATTCCCTCTTCTTACCTAGTGAAGGGAATATTTAAGCCATAACGACCACATGTTGCTGCACTTACGTATGACAAGCCCATGGCTAAGTTGAGAAAAAATAGTCACCTGGTACTCTAATACAGACCCAGCTGGATTCGCTATCTGGAGTTTATGATCCACTAATAACTAGCTTGTGTTGTAGCAGGCTGATAATTTCCATGTAACTACTGGCACATCAGAGGATTCACGTACTCTTTCTACAGCAAAGGGAGCAGGGGTGACTAGCCCTAGTCCAACTACAGACTACATTCTATGAACATTCTCTTGTTCAGCAAAATCTCAACAATGGTGAAAATGTGGGTATCATGGATTAATGTCCTGCAACTTAATTTCATCTGCCATTAATCAGAAGAGAAAAGAGATACATAGCCCCTGACATCCAGAAGCTGACTTGATACTATCAGCCAGAACTAATGTTGCTACAAACTGGTCTGATATCCAGCTAGTCAGATCTTGGTGTTCTGTTGATACAAACAATATCCCAAAACTTCAACATCATTTATGACCATTGTGTAAATTTTTCTAATTTTAAGATGCCCCCCTCAAAAAAGGGACCCTTCTAACCAGGTGTGGTGGTGTGTGCCTGTAGTCTCAGCTACTCAGAAGGCTGAGGTGGAAAGACTGCTTGAGCTCAAGAGTTCTAGGTAACAGAGTGAGACCCTATTTCTCTAACAAAAACAAAGAAAAGAGAAAAAAAGTCTAATCTCTAATCATGTTTGAATAAAGACAAAATAAAAACCATGAACATTGTTTAACCAACAAAAATGACCAAACATTTTCTTTTTTAAAAAAAATTTCTTTATTATACTTTAAGATCTGGGGTACATGTGCAGACTGTGCAGTTTTGTTCCATAGGTGTACACCTGCCATGGTGATGGTTTGCTGCATTCATCGCCCCGTCATCTACAGTAGGTATTTTTCCTAATGCAATTCCTCCCCAATCTCTCCCTCCACTGCTGCTATTCCTCCTGTAGTCCCCCACCCCCCAGGCCCTGGTGTGTGATGTTCCCCTCCCTGTGTTCGTGTGTTCTCATTGTTCAACACCCACTGTGGCTAATATGAATGAATTCTGCTTTTGTATTCAACATTCTTTTTTAGCCTAAGTATCAGTCTAGTCTTCCATTCTTCTAGATAAGATGTGTTAGGATACCTAACCATAAAATTACCCCTGCTTCTTGGAGGTTGAAGCAGGTGGATCACCTGAGGTCAGGAGTTTGAGACCAGCCTGGCCAACATGGTGAAACCCCATCACTACTAAAAATAAAAAAATTAGCCAGGCATGGTGGTAGGCACCTGTAATCCCAGCTATTCAGGAGGCTAAGGCAGGAGAATCGCTTGAACCCGGGAAGTGGAGGTTGCAGTGAGCTGAGATCGCACCATTACATTCCGGCCTGAGCAATAAGAGTGAAACTCTGTCTAAAAAAATTACCCCTGCTTTTTGATGTATAAAAACCAAAGCAAAACCTGATTTTTTAAACTTTCCCTAAAGTTGCCTCATGCAAGCCTAATTTTTAAGTGTTCTTTAATACCCTTTCACTGAGGTGCCCCATGGTTCTCCATGTTGTGTGTTCTCCTTTGCTACAATGAATTATAAAAAACTCAATTTGTTACATTTTCGGTGGATTCCTAGTGGTCTTTGGCTGGAGGGTCTTGACAAAGGTAAACAAATGAACTTTCTATGTGATATCGACAATGCAAACGTGAGTCAGATGAGTGGCTGTAAATGTTTAAACAACAAAAAAAATGGAGTACAATTTGCTCTTCTGAGCCTGTAAACAAAGATTATGTCTTTTGCTCTGTTCGTATGAAGATGGATTAGCTTATTTTAGAAACGAAAATGACAGATGAATTTTATCATGGAGAGATCTAGCTCCTGCTGAGAGCATTCTTCCCCATGTATCCTCAGGGACACATCTTGTTTTACATAAACAAAACAAACATACAAAATCCCTGAACTCCACACCAATTTGTAAAACATTTTCTTCTAAAGCAGTAAAAGTTAAATGACCTACATTTTGATAAGGTCTTTTTAGGGTTTGGGGGATAAAGAGGAGTTTTGGTTTTTTTGAGTATTCTGATTAACTTGAGTGTTTGCTTCAGTAATAATGTGAATGAACAAAACAACATCGTACTTACCACCGTTAGAAATAGGGACATTGAGAGAAAGAAGGGAGAATAAGAACAAAAGGATAATGTGAATTTTTCAGCAATATTTTAGGAAAGACAGGATCATTATAAGGGCAGGAGGATTTCTGTGACTGGTGATACAGTTTGACTGTGTCGCTACCCAAATCTCATCTTGAAATGTAGCTCCCATGATTCCTGTGTGTTGTGGGAGGGACGTGGTAGATGATAATTGAATCATGGGGGCGTTTACCACATACTGTTCTTGTGATAGTGAATAAGTCTCACAAGATCTGATGGTTTTATAAGAGGAATCCCCCTTCATTTTGTTCTCATTCTCTCTTGCCACCACCCTGTAAAAAGTGCCTTTCACCTTCTGCCATGATTGTGAGGCCTCCCCAGTCATGTGGAACTGTGAGTCCATTAAATATCTTTTTCATTAGAAATTACCCACTGTTTGGTGTTGTTAATGAAAGCATGAAAAGGGACTAATACAACTGGGTAAGAGGAGAGTAAAAAAAACAAGCTTAGAGAGATGTAGAACCAGGTTTATACTCTGCTATGATTTGAGAAGAAAGCAATAATATATGTGTATACATGGGTAAAATCATGGAGTATTCTGGTAAGAATACTAAGGAAACTAATAAGAGCAGCTTAATCCACACAGGAATACTGTGTGGCTAGGTCAGACAGAGGAAGAGAGATTTAACTCCCTGTGTGTGTGTGTGTGTGTGTGTGTGTGTGTGTATTCATGTGTTTATTCCACACGTGCTTTGTTTACTAAAAATAAATGAAATTTTAATATAAAACGAATCAGTCATAAAATAATTATATATAAAGAGAATAACATCTGATCCTTGAGATATAACAAACTCATTTTCTTTTTCTTTATTTTTTTCTGAGACAGAGTCTTGCTCTGTCACCCAGGCTGGAGTGCAGTGGCGCTATCTCAGCTCACTGCAACTACTGCCTCCCAGGTTCAAGCAATTCTCCTTATTCAGTCCCCTGAGTAGCTGGGATTACAGGCACCTGCCACCATACCTAGCTAATTCTTGTATTTTTAGTAGAAATAGGGTTTCACCATGTTGGCCAGGCTGATCTCAAACTCCTGACCTTGTGAACCACCTGCCTCGGCCTCCCAAAGTGCTGGGATTACAGGCATGAGCCACTGTGCCCGGCTACAAACTCATTTTCAAAAGGGAAAAACTATCAATATTAATTGTACATTAATATAACTGGAAGGTTTTGGGAACCCTTTTTTTATGGAGTTAAGTTTCAGTTCAAATCTCGGCTTTTTTTTTTTTTCAGCTGGCTTGGAC
Organism: Cebus imitator; assembly: GCF_001604975.1. Classification (NCBI taxonomy): domain Eukaryota; kingdom Metazoa; phylum Chordata; class Mammalia; order Primates; family Cebidae; genus Cebus; species Cebus imitator. The sequence continues at coordinate 1,728,121 of NW_016107510.1, read as the reverse complement.
AGTGTGCTTAAGTTTAAGCAAGTTAAACTTTCTGAGCCATAGAGTTCTCATCTTAATAGAGGGATTTTAAAATATCTACCTCCCAGCATTATTGTGAAGATTTCATCAATTAAGTAGAAATATACACTTAGCCAGTGAGTGATTTGTAGAAAATTCTTCTCATTCTTCCATGCTTACTGATTTTGTTACCCCCATCCTGCTCTCCCACATCACCAGCCCACTTCTTTGAAGTGACTAGAAGTGAAACATTTAACAAAGGAAGATGTGTGACTATACCTCGGAAGAGAGGAAAGATGGAAGTAGGAGATGTGGCCTAGGGCTCTTCTGCAGGGAGGTTTTAGAAGAGAATGGTACCCCTGTATTAGTTTCCTGGGGCTGCTGTAACAAATTACCTCAAACTTGGCGGCTTAAAACAACACAAATTTATTCTATCACAGTTCTCGAGTTTAGAAGTCTGAAATCAAGCTGTTAACAAGACCATGCTCTCGCTGAGGGCTCTACTGAAGAATTCTTAGCTACTCTTTTTACCTTCTGGTGGCCTCAGCAGTCCTTAGTCATCCCTGACCTGTAGTTGCATCACTGCAATTTCCACCTCCATCTGAGTTCCCTGGATCTCTGTGAGTCTGTTTTCTTAAAGAACAGCAATTATTGGATTTAGGGCTGGCTTGCTGTACTCCAAAATGCCCTCATTTTAACTTGATTACTTCTGTAACAACCCTATCTTCAAAGATGGTCACATTTACGGGTACTTGGAGTTAGCACTTCAAAATATATTTTTTTGGGGAAATAATTCAACCCACTACCCCTCCTGTCTCAGTAAACATGTGACTTATAGTCACATGGAGAGGGAGGGATGAGAATGGCTGCATGTAGGAGTTGAATGTAATGAACAGTAAGCTCATCTTGGGACATAGATCAAGTGTCCTTCCTGTAAGTGGCTGCTAGAATATCTTGCTGAAACTTTCCAAGCTGCAGACATCCTTTCCCATGTTTAATACAAGAGAGTTTTTGTAGTACCTCTGAAAACATTGACTCTCACCTGCAGACCTCTGAGTTATGGTTTATAAAGGGGTAGGGTACTGCAGTCTCAAAATTTCTGTCCTAAAGTTTGGTTTTAAAATTATATATCACTTTTACACACTGACTCTTTTACTAAAAGAGGAATCTCCAGGCTCAAGAAGAATAATGTTGAAATTTAAAATGACATAAAATATACTTGTCACTAAGTGTAAGCGGTCAAAGGAGCAGGCTGTTCCTAACATTTACAGAGCCTTAGACAAGAGTACATGGAGGTTCCCAACTGCACCCTTCTTTTTTTTTCTCTTTATAACGTGCCTCATCCATATCTCGTGGACATTCCAGAACTCAGGTCTAAGCGCCATCTGTTCCCCCAAACAGACGCCTCTTCACTCTGCCTCAGACTTAAGAATGTGTTCACCTGAAGAAATGTCTGCTGAAAAGAAACTGGCACAAGCTTTGGAGGCAAGTTTATGACTATTCAGGCATGGAATTTGGGGTCCTCTGTGCCAAGAATATGAGTCAGAAGGTGAGGAAAGACTCAGACTCTAGAAGACTAGAGTATCTTAATCCTTTAGCTTTATTATAAAGACAGGGAAGAGAAAACCTATATTGACTCTCTGTAAAGTAGGGAACCTCAGAGTGGGGCTTGATGACCCAGGTCCTTATAAGGGCAGGTTGTTTGGTGCTTTTGTCCATACTTTATTACATTAGTCCTCTTTACCTGGAACAGGAAAAATAACTTTATTAACATCTATATTTTCTTTTCTAAGACTGTGGCCATGGTTTTAATAGCATTCTATTGTCACTTTTGACTCCTATCATAGCTTGGTTGATTTATATAATATTTTGAACACTTAAAAACAGGGTATTGCAAGCTGGGTGCAGTGGTGCATACCTGTTGTCACAGCTATTCAGGAGGCTGAGGCAGGAGTATTACTTGAACCAGGAGACTAAACTGGGCAACATAGCAAGACACCATCTTAAAAAGAGAACAATAAGATCTCTAATGTTTACCCTATTTGCTATATAGTACTTACCTTATTCTGATAGGTGGTAGACTACTTGATGTAAGAAGATTGTTTATCAGGTCAATTGGTAAATATTAAAGGACTTCAAAGGACGTGCCCCAGATGGGACCTCTGAAAAATATACCAAAAATTATCCCATTGCTGCTTCTCTGAGTTATGACTTGAATTTTTATGGTTGTGAGGGTTTGTGTTGTGAAGCTAGGGGAGTGAATTAAGAGAGAGATTTGAAAATACTGTCATTGTGCATGAACAACTTGGGAAACCTGTTCCCTTCAGTTGGCCCTGAAATATCATACTGGATATGCCATAGATATGGGATATCTATGTCCCAGGGATAGGGACAAAGATAATGGAGAAGCTCCTAATGAGTTTTGGTAAGCAAGACTGGTCCTTGCTGTCTTTGTTATCTCAGGAAGCCCAGGAAAGCTATGACTGTTAAGGGCTATATATCCTACTAGTGATACAAATATGGAGGATGTTTTGTACATAAGGAGTTACACTATAGGATTATTTATGATTGTAAAAAAATTGAAACAAATATTTAGCAATTTTTTAACAGTGTGGTACATTTATTTAAGAATAGTCTCATTGTTCAACACCCGCCTATGAGTGTACCTATGCAACAATCTTGCATGTTCTTCACATGTACCCCAAAACCTAAAATGCAATAAAAAAAGAATAGTCTACTACTAGTCCTGTACTACAGTCATGTACTATAACATAATTTCACAATTCATGTTATATTTAATAATTTGGAATATTCTAATAACTATATTAAGTAAAGTGGGCTGTAGAGGAATAGCATGTCTAATATAATTTAAATTTGGAGAAGGGAGAATCATTTTTATGTACTCTAATGAAAAAGCTTTATCAAGTATACTGAAGCATTAATGGTGTTGATCCTTAAGAGTGGTTTAATTTTCTACCTTTAAGTTTTTCTGAATTTTGCATATTGTCTTCAATAGATAAATAATATTTTACTAATGAAAAATAAAGATGATGAATAAAAGCATCAACTTCTTGTAGAAAAAAGACACTAAGTTACATCTTGATGTAAAGATAAAATCAGAGATGCAGGAGCTGTTAAGTCCATCTTCTCTTTGCCTCTCTATTCATAGATATTTGAGGCTTTGACTCCTGTGTGTCTATACAGAACATTAATTTACTTATGTAAAGAGGTGTCAATATGTTTATTTTTAAAAAAAGATGTTTGTATTTAAGATTATCAAAAACAATAATGACAGATTTAACAATACTAATGGTGTACATTTATGTAACATCTGTCGATTAGCAAAACTTCTTCACATTTCTCTAAAGAAGAGTAATTCTGCCCAAGGAAAATGTCATTATGCATGGAAGAGAAAAGCATTATATGAGGCCAATTTTAAATTTTATAATATCATAAAATAGGGAAGACTAAATTATAGATTAAATTCAACTTTTATATTTTTAATAGAAGTGTACAACTAAGCTTCAACTAAAGATTATTGTGGGTTGCTTACAAGTGACAGATTTGAGTTCTGCCCATTGGAAGCTACTTTGCTGCTGCTATGTTAACATGACCTGTTACTCTCTATCCACCTGCTGTTCCACAAAGGAAGATCCAACATGTTATACAGAAGTATGAAGGGACACAGTCCAATGAACAAAACTGCCCTTCATAGCTTGCTTTACAACCTGCTACTTCACAAACACTTTACAAGCCATATTTTCAATGTAAGATGAGACAAGTTTTACACCTAGCAATGGGGGAATCAGCTAGAAACAATCTGAACAGCTACCTTTCCTAGGAAATATATACCCTTGTTTTTACTTTATTGTGTGCTGTGCAGGAATATACCATACAGGTTATATGGTTTGCCTGTGTCCCCCCTTGCACAAATTTCATCTTGAATTGTAGTTCCCATAATCCCCATATGTTGTAGGAGGGACCAGGTGGAGACAATGAATAATGGGGGAGGTTTTTCCTATCCTGTTCTCATGATCGTGAGTCTCATTTCTCACAAGATCTGATGGTTTTTAAAAGGGCGTCCACCTTCACTGGGCACTCATTCTGTCTCCTGCCACCCTGTAAAGAGGTGCCTTCTGCCTTGATTGTAAGTTTACTGAGTCGTCCCCAGCCATACAGAACTTTTAGTCAATTAATCCTTTTTTCTGTATAAATTACCCAGTTTGATGTATTTCTTCATAACAGTGTGAAAACAAACTAATATATGTTTCTTAAATTTATGTATTAAAGGGAAGCTTATTTTCCTGTTTCCTTCACTTTTTGTTTATAGAATATGTTCTAAGTTCAGATCTCTTTTTTTTTTCCAACTTTTATTTTAGACTCAGGGGTATATGTTCAGGTTTGTTACATGGATAAATTGTGTGTCTTGGAGGTTTGATGTACAAATGATTTCATCACCAGGTAGTGAGCATAGTACTCGATAGGTAGTTTTTTGATCCTTGCTCTCCTAATATTCTTCACCCTCAAGTAGGCCCTGTGTCTATTGCCCCCCTTTTTGTGTCCATGTGTACTAAATGTTTAGCTTCTACTTATAAGTGACAGTATGCAGTATTTGGTTCTCTGTTCCTGCATTAATTCACTTAGAATAATGGGCTCCAGCTGCATCCATGTTGCTGCCAATGACATTATTTTGTTCTTTGTTTATAGCTGTGTTGTATTCCATGGTACATATGTACCACATTTTCTTTATACAGTCCACCGTTGATGGGTATCTAGGTGATTCCATATCTTTGCTATCCTGAATAGTGCTGTGATGAACTTATGAATGTGTGTGTCTTTTTAGTAGAACAATTTATATTTCTTTGGGTATATACCCAATAATGAGACTGCTGGTCAAATGATAGTTCTGCTTGACTTCTTTGAGAAATCTCCAAAATGCTTTCCACAGTGGCTGAACTAATTTACATTCCCACCAGCAGTGTGTAAGTGTTCCCCTTTCTCTGCAACCCCACCAATATGTGTTATTTTTTTGAATGTTTTATAAAAGCCGTTCTGACTGGATTGAGATGGTATCTCACTGTGGATTTGATTGACATTTCTCTAATCATTAGTGATACTGGGTGTCTTCTTATCTGCTTGTTAGTCATGTGTTTGTCTTTTTTTGAGAAGTGTCTGTTCATGGTCTTTCTTCATTTTTAAATGAAGTTATTTGTTTTTTGCCAGTTGATTTGTTTAAGTTCCTTACAAATTAGACCTTTGGATATTAGACCTTTGTCAGATGTATAGTTTGCAAATACTTTCTCCCATTCTGTAGATTGTGTATTCTTCTATAGTTTCTTTGCTGTAGAGAAGCTCTTTAGTTTAATCAGGTACTACTTTTCTGTTTTTCTTTTGTTGCAGCTGCTTTTGGAGACTTCATCATAAAATCTTTGCCAATGTCTGTGTCCAGAATGGCATATCTTAGGTTTTCTTCTAAGGTTTTTATAGCTTTGGGTCTTAGATTTAAGTCTTCAGTCCATCTTGAGTTAGTTTATATATACGTTGAAAGGAAGGGCCAAGTATGGTGGCTCATGTTTCTAATCCCAGCATTTTGGGAGGCTGAGGCAGGTGGATCACATGAGGTCAGGAGTTTGAGACTAGCCTGCTCAAGATGGTGAAACCCCATCTCTACTGAAAAAACACGCAAACATTTAGCTGGGTGTAGTGGTGGGCACCTGTAATTCCAGCTGTTCAGGAGGCTGAAATAGGAAAATTGCCTGAACCCAGGAGTCAGAGGTTGTGGTGAGCCAACATTGCACCATTGCTCTCTAGCTGGGGCAACAAACGTGAAATTCCACCCCCCCCCCAAAAAAAAAAGAAAAAAAGGAAGGGCTCCAGTTTTAATTTTCTGCATATGGCCAGTCACTTATCCCAGCACCATTTATTGAAGATAAATTCCTTTTCCCATTGCTTATTTTTGTCAACTTTGTCAAAGATCAGATGGTTATAGATGTGTAACTTTATTTCTGATTTCTCTAACCTGTTACATTGTGTCTGCTTTTGTACCAGTACCATAATATTTTGTTTACTGTAGCATATAGTTTTACATCAAGCACTGTGATGATTCTGGACTTGTTCTTGTTGCTTAGGATAACTTTGGATATTTGGGCTCCATTTGGGTTTCACATACATTTTAAAATAGTTTTTTCTAGTTCTGTGAAAAAAGTGTTATCAGTAGTTTGATAGGAATAGCATTGAACCTGTAAAATGCTTTGGGCAGGATGGCCATTTTAATAATATTGATTCTTCCTACCCGTGAGCATGGAATATGTTTCCATCGATTTGTGATGTCTCTGACTTCTTCAGAAGTGTTCTGTAATTCTCACTGTAGAGATCTTTTACCTCCTCACTTGGCTGTATTTCTAAATATTTTATTCTATTTGTGGCTATTGTGAATGAGATTGTGTTCTTGATTTGGCTGTCAGCTTGGACATTACTGATGTCTAGAAAGGTTGGTAATTTTTGTATGTTGATTTTGTTTCCTGAAACTTTGATATATATTATTTATTTTCTTTTCTAGCTTTGGGGTTGGTTTGCTCTAGTTTTTCTAGTTCCTGTAGGTTGTTAATTTGAGATCTTTCTAATTTTTTAATCTAGCCATTTAGCACTATAAACAGTGCTCTTGCCACTGCTTTAGCTGTGTCCCAGAGGTTCTGATATGGTATATCTTTATTTCATTACTTTTTAGGAGGCTTTTGGTAGAGTCTTTATGGTTTTCTGAGTATAGAATGATATCATTTATTAAGAGAGACAGTTTGATTTTTTTCTTTTCTTATTTGGATGCCTTTTATTTCTTTACTTTGATTGAGTTCTCTGGCTAGAACTTCCAGTTCATATTGAAAGAACTGGTGAGAGTGGGCATCTTTCTCTTGTTTCAGTTCTCAAGGGGAATGTTTCATGCTTTTACCCATTTAATATGATGTTGGCTGTGAATTTGTCATAAATGGCTTTTATTACTTTGAGGTATCGTCCTTTGTTGTGTTAAAGTTTGTTTGGGGTTTTTAGCATGAAGAAATGCTGAATTTTATCAAAAACCTTTTCTGCCTTTATTAAGAGGATCATGTGTATTTTATTTTTAATGATAAACGATTCAATTATATATCATAAATATATATATATCATAAATATATATGCACCCAACACTGGAGCATTCAGATTTATAAAACAAGTTCTTAGAGACCTATAAAGAGACTTAAATAGCCATCCAATAGTAGTGTGAGACTTCAATACTTCCACTGACGGTGATAGACACGTCATTAAGGCAGAAAACAAAGATCTCTATGACATAAATTTGACACTTGACTAAACCAAATAGACTAAGAGGCATCAACAGAATACTCTATGCAATAATAAAATACACATTTTTCTCATGTGTACATGGCACATACTTTAAGATTAGCCACAGGCTCAGCAATCCTCAGCAAATTTTTAAAAATCCAAATCATGCCAACCACACTCTTAGACCATAACAAAATAAAATATAATTCAATACCAATAAGATCTTTCAAAATCATATAATTACATGGAAATTAAGCAGTCTACACCTGAACTTTTGAGTAAATAATGAAATTAAGGCAGAAATCCAACACTTCTTTGAAAATAATGAAATAAACTTATAACATATCAGAATCTCTGGGACACAGCTAAAGCAGTGTTAAGAGGAGTGTTTATAGTGCTAAATGCCTACGTTAAGAAGATAGATCTTTTGGAAGAGAAAACAGCTCCTGAATTTATTGATTTTTTTGAAGTTTTTTTTTTGTGTGTGTCTCTATCTCCTTCAGTTCTGCTCTGATCTTAGTTATTTCTTGTCTTTTGCTAGCTTTTGAGTTTGTTTGATCTTGCTTCTCTAGTTCTTTTAATCGTGACACTAGGGTGTTGATTTTAGATCTTTCCTTACTTCTCATGTGGGCATTTAGTGCTATAAATTTCCCTCTAGACACTGCTTTAAAAGTGTCCCAGATATTCTGGTATGTTGTGCCTTCACTCTCATTGGTTTTAAAGAGCACATCTTTATTTCTGCCTTCATTTCATTATTCTGTAGTTATTCAGGAGCAGGTTGTTCAGTTTCCATGTAGTTGTATGGTTTTGAGAGAGTGTCTTAATCCCCAGTTCTAATTTGATTGCACTGTGGTCTGAGAGACTGTTAAGATTTCTGCATTTATTTTTTCTTTTTTGAGACAGAATTTCGCTCTTATTACCCAGGCTGGAGTGCAATAGTTTGATCTTGGATCACCACAACCTCTGCCTCCTGGGTTTAAGCAATTCTCCTACCTCAGCCTCCCAAGTAGCTGGGACTACAGGCTGTGCCACCATGCCCAACTAATTTTTGTATTTTTAGTAGAGACGGGATTTCACCATGTTGACCAGGATGGTCTCGATCTCTTGACATAGTGATCCACCCACCTTGGCCTCCCAAAGTGCTGGGATTATAGGTGTGAGCCAGCGCGCCAGGCCAAGATTTCTGTGCTTTTGCATTTGCTGGGGAGTGATTTACTTCCAATTATGGGGTCAATTTTAGAGTAAGTGCAATGTTGTGCTGAGAAGAATGTATATTCTGTGGATTTGGGGTGAAGAGTTCTGCAGATGTCTATTAGGTACACTTGGTTCAGATCTGAGTTCAAGTCCTAGATTTCCTTGTTAATTTTCTGTCTTGTTGATCTGTCTAATATTGACAGTGGAGTGTTAAGGTCTCCCACTATTATATGTGGGAGTCTAAGTCTCTTTGTAGGTCACTAAGAACTTGCTTTATGTATCTGGGTGCTCCTGTATGGAGTGCTTATATATTTAGGATAGTTAGCTCTTCTTGTTGCATTGATGCTTTTACCATTATGTAATGCTCTTCTGTGTCTCTTTTAATCTTTGTTGGTTTAAGGTCTGATTATCAGAGTCTAGGATTGCAACCCCTGCTTTTTTTTGCTCTTCATTTGCTTGGTAAATCTTCTTCCATCCCTTTATTTTGAGTCTATATGTGTCTTTGCGTGTGAGATTGGTCTCCTGAATACTGCACACTGATGGGTATTGACTCTTTACCCAATTTTCCAGTCTGCATCTTTTAAATGGGGTACTTAGCCCATTTACATTTAAGGTTAATATTGTTATGTGTGAATTTGATCCTGCCATTTTGATGCTAGCTGGCTGTTTTGCCCATTAGTTGATGCAGTTTCTTTATAGTGTTGATGGTCTTTACCATTTGGTATGCTTTTATAATGGCTGGTGTTCATTATTCCTTTCCATGTTTAGTGCTTCATTCAGGAGCTTTTGTAAGGCAAGCCTGGTGGTGACGAAATCTCTTAGCAGCTGTTTGTCTGTAAAGGATTTTACTTCTCCTTAACTTATGAAGCTGAGTTTGGCTGGATATGAAACTCTGGTTTGGGAAAACTAACTAGCCTTATGTAGAAAGCAGAAACTGGATCCCTTCCACACACCTTATAAAAATACTAATTCCAGGTGGATTAATATTTAAACATAAAACCTAACACCATATAAACCCTAGAAGAAAACCGGTGCAGTACCATTCAGGACATAGGTATGGGCAATGACTTCATGACTAAAAGACAAAAAGCAATGGCAACAAAAGCCAAAATAGACAAATGGGATCCAATTAAAGAAGAGCTTCTGCACAGCAAAAGAAACTATCATTAGAGTAAACTGCCAACCAACAGAATGGGAAAAAACTTTTGCAATCTACCTATCTGACAACGGGCTAATAACTGGAATCTGTAAAGAACTTAAATAAATTTACAAGAAAAAATGAGCCCCATCAAAAAGTGGGTGAAGGACATGAACAGACAATTCTCAAAAGAAGACATTTATGCAGCGAACAAACATATGAAAAAAAGCTCATCATCAATGGTCATTAGAGAAATGCAAATGAAAACCACATTGAGATACCATCTCATGCTAGTTAGAATGGTGATCATTAAAAAATCAGGAGACAACAGATACTGGAGAGGATGTGGAGAAATAGGAATGCTTTTACAGTTTTGGTGGGAGTGTAAAATTATTAGTTCAACCATTGTGGAAGATAGTGTGGCCATTCCTCAAGGATCTAGAACAAGAAATACCATTTGACCCAGCAATCCCATTACTGGATATATACCTAAAGGATTATAAAGCATTCAGTTATAAAGATACATGCACACAAATGTTTCTTGTGGCACTTTTTACAATAGCAAAGACTTGGAACCCACCCAAATGCCCATCAATGATAGGCTGGATAAAGAAAATTTGGCACATATATACCATGGAATACTATACAGCCATTAAAAAAGGATGAGCTTATGTCCTTTGCAGTGACATGGATGAAGCTGGAAACCATCATTCTCAGCAAACTGACACAAGAACATAAAACCAAACACTACACGTTCTCACTCATAAGTGGGTGTTGAACAATGAGAACACATGAACACAGAGAGGGGAACATAACATACCAGGGCTTGTCAGGGGATGTGGTGGGGGGGCTCGGGTAGGGTTGGCAGGGCATTAGGGGATTGGGGAGGGCTAACATTAGGAGAAATACCTAATGTAGAAATACCTAATGACATCAAACCACCATGGCACCTGTATACCTATTTAACAAACCTGCATGTTCTGCACATGTACCCTAGAACTTAAAGTACAATAATAATAATAAAAAGTTAGGTCTCAAATTAACAACCTAAAATTACACCTAAAGGAACTAGAAGAACTAGAGCAAACCAACCCCAAAACTAGCAGAAGAAAAGAAATATTCATAATCAGAGCTGAACTGAATGAAGCTGAGATACAAAATCCCCACAAAAGTTCAATGAAACCTAAAGTTTGTTTTTTGAAAGAATAAATAAATTTAGCTAGCTAGGTTAATAAAAGGGAGAGAAGATCCAAATAAACGCAATCAGAAATGACAAAGGTGACACTCCCATCAATCCTGCGGAAATTCAAGGAGTCCTCCAAGACTATTATGAACAACTCTATGCACACAAACTAGAAATTCTAGAAGAAATTGATAAATTCCAGGAAACATACCATATCAAGATTGAACCAGAAAGAAATTGAAATCCTAAACAGATCACTAATGAGTTCCCAAGTTAAAGCTGTAATAAAATATTTACCAACTAGAAGAAGCTTTGGATCGGATGAACTTACAGCCAAATCCTATCAGATATATAAAGAAGAGCTGGTAGCAATCCTACTAAAATTATTCTAAAAAATCAAGGAGGAAGGACTAGTCCCTAACTCATTCTGTGAGGCCAGAATCATTCTGATACCAAATCTGGCAGGGACACAGTGAAAAAAGGAACTTTAGGCAATTATCCCTGATGAACATGAATGCAAAAATCTTCAGCAAAATACTAGTAAATTGAATCCCGCAGCACATCAAAATTTAGTCTACCATGATCAAATAGACTTTATTCTTTGGATGCAGTTCTCCTTCAATACACACAAATTAATAAATGTGATTCATCACATAAACAGAACTAACATATGAGAGCTCTCTCTTAAAATAATCTTAAAAAATTTACTAAAATTAATCAAGGGTTGAGGAAAAAAACTTAATAGTTATTTATTGAGCATCCTTCTGCCCATTGCCACAGGTACAAGCAATTATGCCTGTTATAATAAAGAAAAAGTATGAAAATTTAGCCAGTCTTAGAAATTAATTTCAGAAAGGCCACTGTAAGGATCTGTGTTCAGGTGGAACACATTTTTTTCAACATCTTCATCCTAACTGAAGGAGAGGACAAATAAACATTCTCTTAATTATTTGGAGTAAACAGATGTTCTAAGAGATAGGGAACACTGGATAAAAGTATGTATATAAAGAACTTTTTAAAAATTCTACTCTGTATCACTTTGTTTACTAAAGTTTACTAAGTTTCAGTTTTCCTGTAAAAAATGGGGTGAGCTACCTACTTTCCAGTGTTAAATGGTGTACAAAATACTTAGCATACTACTGGGTACATTATAAATGTTCAATAAGTGGGAGCTATGCAACATTATCATGCAGTATTATTTGATATCTGTAGTGACATCAAACATGTATTTCAATAAATTTCTTCTGAATTTATTAAGGAAATAAAGGAGATCAATAGATGGATCTTATCCATATGGCAAACTAACATGTATGGCATGTGATAACTTAGGAATACTAATTCTCTTTGTAACAGATTTCAACTAGACTACATATTATGGGACAAGAAAGAGTAGTTTCTAATAGTTGGCATATTCTGTTTTAGTTTGTTCATCCTGCTATAGCAGAATACCTGAATCTGGGTAATTTATAAAGAACAAGAATTTATTTTTTTGAAGGAAAATTTGTATTATTTTAATTATTTTTATGTACAGAAACCTCAACAGTGTACATTTAACCCAGTTTAGTGGAAAGTTCTTTAGCCTTTGCCTTTTCAAGCTTGGCAATGCAAGTCACAGACATGGGACCCAGGACATTGCCTCTCAGTGACAGTGGATCTCATCGAATCTGTCGATGTAATTGGTCCTGATATCTTCAGCCAGTGTAGCCAAAGCTCCTTTGTCATCTGAGTTAACCTGTGTGCAGGCGACAGTGGTGAAGGTCGTCTTGTGGACTAGATGTCCCAGTCGTTCCTTCCCCTTGATAATGCAGTCAGAGACCCTCATTTTATGATGCAGTGTAGGCAACAAGACAACCAGTTTAATGGAATCCACATCCTGTGCAGTCACCACCAGCTGAGCTTTATTGTTCTCCACTAAGGTGGTAACGGTGTTAACTCCTGCTGGAAAGTCTGGTGGTCTTCTAGGGGGGACATCTCCTTTGCTGGCAGCTTTCTTCGCAGCCCTGGGCCAACAGTCTCTGCTTATTATCTTGCTTTGTCTCTGGTCTGTACTCGTGGGCCTGCTTAAGCAGCTCAGTAGCTGTTTGGCAGTGAAGAGTTTGGGTGAACTGGTTAATCACAGTTGACACTTTCAACTGCTTATAGAAGATGGCTTTCTGCCTCTGCAACCGGATATAGTGGGGCCATTTGACAAAGCGGATGAAGTCTTTTGTGGGCTGGATGCCCTGTTCAATTCCAAAATTCTTAGGAGTTTTCTCAAACAGAGAATTCACCACTTTCTTGATCTCCTGCTTCTTCACAGTACCAGGGGCCGGAGCCACCGTTTTTCTCCTTGGCCTTCTTTCCTTTCAGCATCTTAGGCTGCAGGAGGAGAGAGCAAGAACAAGAATTTATGCTTTCACAATTCTGAAGGTTAGGAAATCTAAAATAAAGGCACCAGCATGTGGTCTAGTAAGGGCCTTTTTACTGCATTCTTATGTGGCAGGAAGGAGATGTTCATGTGTACACAAGTTCGCAGAATGCTGCCCTAAGCCTCTTGCAAAAGACCTTAATCCTGTTAACAAAGAGCATCCCTCATGGCCTAGCCATCTCTTAGAGGCCCATCTCTTAATATTATCACATTGGCAACACTTGAATTTTAGAGTGGATTAAGTTTCAACATGAATTTTGGAGGGAGTAAAACATGTAAACCATAGCAGAAAGTGTGCCAAAAATGACAAATTATGTAGAATAAATTTAGTGAATTTTAAATGTCAAAACTTCTGATTTGGGTTTAGTACCCATTTAGACTGACAATTAGTGCTGGAGTTTTAATGCAGACCTCTAACTTTCATTTTTAAAATGATTTTTTTTTTTCTGAATATTGGCTTTGTTTTCAGATCAACTTTTAAATTAAGATCTTTACTACATGGTTTTACATTTTGTTTTTCTTACACCTGTCAAATTTGGTTATTTTATTGGGGCCTGGAATGTGTCTAATATAGATTTTGCATTTCGTAAAATACTTAGTACAATATTTGGCATATAGTAGATACTCAATGATATGGTTTGGCTTTGTGTCTCCACCCAAATCTCATCTTGAATTATAATTGCCATGTATTGAGGGAGGAACCTGGTAGGAGGTTTTTGGATCATGGGAGGCAGTTTCCCTTTGCTTTTCTCATTATAGTGAGGGAGTTCTCAAGAGAGCTGATGGTTTTATAAGGCAATCTCTCTCACCTCCCGTCTCCTCTCTTTCTCTTTCTCCTGCCACCTTGTGAAGAAGGTGCTTGCTTCCCCTTCACATTCTGCCATGACTGTGTTCTCTGAGGCATCCCCAGTTATGTGGAACTGTGAATCAAGTAAACCTCTGTGTTAATAAATTACCTGGTCTCAGGTAATATTAAAGCAGTGTGAGAACGGACTAATACACTCAATACACACACATACACGCACAAATGTGTGCCTTATATATGCCACTATTAACTGACTTTTAGTATGTACCTACTATGTATTGTCATCAAACTTTACACTTATTATCTTATTTAGTTTTCTGAGAAACACTGACAAGTTAGTATTCACATTTTACAAAAGAAAAAAACCCTGAGATTTAGAGATTAAACCATAAGGCCATGTTCCAAAACCATCTAGTTAGTAAGTGGAGAGCAATTTAATTCTCTGTTTCTACAGTCTTTGTTTGTAACAGTGGTATTACAGAAGAGTGACATCAGCAAGATGGTAAAAGAGGAAGTCTCAGGCTCCACTCCCTGGCTGACTAAAAATTCATCTAGCAGCTATCCACAACCCAGAACATATTTCTGAAAATCCAAATTCTTGAAACTAAGCCTGACACACTCATGTGGCCTACAGACTGATTGAAAACTGCATTAGAAGAATAAGAAGAACTGTTTCACTTCAACCTTGCTACCACCTCTCCTTCCCCCAAGTCAACACAATGCCAGATGGGTAGGATTTCTCTGGGCCATGGCTTTTACAGGGGGAAAAAACACTGCAGTCAGTCACCTAGCTTCCTTAACATTCTGAAGCGCTTCCCGGAAAGCCCACTTTGGTTTCACCTCATTGGGGAACACTGGGAATAACATCTGGGTCAAGTAAAAACAGAAATAAGATGGAGCTCGCATTGACCAATGTATGATCTTCTTGATACCTTTGTGTTCTTGCCACCTGTGGAACCCAGTCATAGATACCAGCCAACTTCATACACTACCTCCAAAGCTGATTTGGTTGTTTTCAGAAGAAAAGTGCAAATTCAGCCTGGCTTGAATTGATAGATGGCTAGTCTGTATAACAAGCTCCAGATTACACCCCAGCAACCTCACCCCCCAAGCTGGGAGACCCCTACCTCTGTCCGTTTAGAAGAAGCAGAGAGGCTAGACCTGCTTTACGTAGAAGTCTAAAGAGTGACTTGGCTCAGCCAAAAAGCCTGCCAAATTACCTCATCCAGGCAGGAATATCCCTGCCTTTTCCTATTTTGGAGAAGCATAGGGGCTAGACATGCTTGACCCAAGAGAACAAACAGTGGCTCAACTCAGCTAAAAGCTCACCACATGGTTTCATTAAAAGAAGGAGCCCATTCTCAACTGTGCATTTCTAGGGAGCATAGTCTCTGGCCTTGCCTGTCCCGAGCAGCAACTCTGCCAAACCTCAGAGATAAGCCTGCAGCCCCGTCCAACTGCAGATCCAAAATAGCAGAATGTCACAGCCAGGGAATGTATCCTCTGATAGCTGGGACCAGAGGCCCTCACAGTAAACATCCATTGCTCTGCTAATAACAGAGCCTAGCCAGAAGCTCCACATGACATAAGAGCAAAGGCAGAAAACCAAGCCAAATAGGGAACTCATAACAGGCATTTCCAGAATTACAGACTAGACTAAGTAGTGAAGACGTATGCCTGCCAGAGAACACCTGTAAAAGCAAGAAGAGGTGATTTTCTCTTTATGTGTGCACACAACAATGCAAAGAAGAATTTCCAAAAATCAAGGTATAATGACACCTTTAATAGAAATTAATAAATCTCTAATCATAAATGCTAAAAAATGGAGATTTATGAAATGACAAAAAATTAGAATATTCTTAAATTCAGTGAACTTGAAAAGTATACAGCTAGAAAATTAAATGAAATTTGGGAAATAATATGGAAAATGAGAAATTTGACAAAGAAAAAAATTAGAAATCCTGGAAATTACAGACACAGTAACTGAACTGAAAAAAGTCAATAGATGGCTTCAACAGAAAACTGAATCAAACAGAACAAAGTCTGTGGGCTTGAAGGCAGAACATATGAAATTATTCTTCAGAGAAGCAAAATTCTAAAGAAAGAAAAATAATGAAGAAAATAAAAGCAAAAATAGACAAACAGGATCAAATCAAATGAAAAGGCTTCTGTACAATAGAGGAAGCAATTAACAGTATAAGACAACTTACAGATTGGGAGAAAATATTTGCAAACCATACATTCAATAAAGGGTTAATACCTAAAAGATATAAATATCTAATGTAAATGACTCGATAACAAGAAAACAAATAAATTGATTAATAAATGAGTACGAGACCTGAATAGACATTTTTCAAAAGAATACTAAAAGCCAGCAGAAATATTAAAAATATTTAACATCTTTAACCATTAGGGAAATGCAAATTAAAACTACAATGAGATATAACCTCACACCTATCATAATGACCATTATCAAAAAGGTAAGTTGTGTGAGAATGTGGAGTAAAGGGAACCCTTAAATACTGTTGGTGGGAATGTAATTAGTATAGCCATCATGGAAAACTGTATGGAGGTTTCTTAATAAACTGAAAAATAAAATTACCATATAATTTGGCAACCCCACTTCAGTATTTACCTGAAAGATTTGAAATCAGTTTGTCAAAAAAAAGTCTGCTTTCCTGTGTTCAATGCAGCTCTATTCACAATTGCCAGCTTACAGAATCAACTTGTGTCCATCAATAGATTAATGAATAAAGAAAATGTGATACACACACACAGGAATACTATTAAGTCTTTAAAAGGAAGAAAATTCTGTCATTTGCAACAATATGCTAAGTTAAAAAAGCCAGGCATGGGATGATAAATACTCTGTGTTCTCCCTCATATGTAGAATCTTAAACAATTGAACTCATAAAAGCAGAGAGTGCAGTGGTGGTTACAGAGGCTGGGACATGGGGAAAATGGGGAGATGATTGTCAAAGGATACAAAGTCTCTGAGAGGAGGAATAAGTGAGTTTTTGAGATCTATTGCACAGTATGGTGGACATTGTAATGTATTGTACATTTCAAAATTGCTAAAAGTAAATTTCAAATGTTCTTACCACAAAAAACATTTGAAGTGATAGATCTGTTAATTAGCTTTATTTATTCTTATAGTATTTATTTATTTATTTATTTATTTATTTATTTATTTATTTATTTATTTTTGAGTCGGAGTTTCGCTCTTGTTGCCCAGGCTGGAGTGCAATGGCGCGATCTTGGCTCACCGCAACCTCCGCCTCCTGGGTTCAGGCAATTCTCCTGCCTCAGCCTCCTGAGTAGCTGGGATTACAGGCACGTGCCACCATGCCCAGCTAATTTTTTGTAGTTTTAGTAGAGACGGGGTTTCACCATTTTGACCAGGATGGTCTCGACCTCGTGATCCACCCGCCTCGGCCTCCCAAAGTGCTGGGATTACAGGCGTGAGCCACCGCGCCCGGCTCTTATAGTATTTATAAATCACAACATTACTGTGTATCCTATAAGTATATATGTAATTGGAAAAATATCAATTTATATATAATAAAATTTAAAAATAATGGTATTACATTGATTAAATGAGGTGTGATATATCGGGAGCTTCCAAGTGCTCACATTTTAGGGTGTAATAAAAAAAAACTCATATCTTAGAATTAATGGTTGTTTCCCCAGTGATTAATTCTATAAAGGCATTCAGCTCACACCAGATAGTTCTCATATCCACTTTATAAGGAAGGTACTAACTACATTTTTTAAAAAAAAATAAGCATTGCCCAGAGAAAAATTTTTACCAAGGCTTTTACAGTTCAGAAAGTAATTATACATAAATTTGTTTATTTATTTCACTATAAAATAAACATATTTATTGGAAACTACTTTGTTACAGAATATGGTTTCTTTAGAAAGCAGGAGGAGGAAATACCTGTACCTAAATTTAATAGTTAAAAAGAAAATCAGCTCGACCTTCATGGCTAGTTTCAATAACTGTCAGAAAAGAAGGGAATAAAACCAGTAGGCAAAATGGCTTTCTTATATATACTGCCAACTTCACCTGTAATGAAGAAGCTGGTTTCTTTGGTAATTGATATTAGGAAGTTCCACAATTGCCTATATGTTCTGCTTCAAGTAAGTTCTTACATTACTGATTTCCCAAAAGATTACACCAGGATATTCTGCATGTTTGTGTTTTTGACTGTAAATTTAAAATATTTTAAGACACTCACATTATATATACACACACACACACACATATATATACACACACATATATATACACATACATATACACACACACACACACACACACATATATGTATATAAAATATGCGCTGACTAGCATGGGTTAAGATTGAGCACAAAGTAGGTATTAAACAAGCTGCAGGCGAGTCAAACCAACCTATATATCACATATTGCATTTGGATTTCTATCTTTGCCTGGTGATATCATCCTGTATCATTTTTATTTCTATAAAGTTAAAAATAGCATACTAAACCATATACAAGTAAACGAGGGAATCTGGGTGAGTAGTAGGAAAGAAATGTGAGATGAATAGTTCCAAAACATGAGCAAACAATTTTAAGCCAATTGTGAGTGAATTCCATGCAGACTCTTGCATCCAAGCTTTAAACAATCAAATGAAAGACAGAAATATAATTATATGAATCATAGAGAAACCACCAGTTCAGGAGGAGCACAGGTAGATCTGGTTCTATGGCTTCAGGAATGGGTTCTCGCTGAGTAGAAACTTATATTAGAGCAAAAAATAGCTTTAGAGTAAATAAAAATGCATTTGCAAAGAATGTTTCTTATAATATACTTCACTGTGGGCCAAAAGCATTGTTACCCATACAAAATAATAAAAGAACCATCTTGGGAATAGATTGAATATGGAGGATGCAATGTCCATAAAATACATACATCATAACTAATTGTATATATTTATTTATCTAAGGTATTTCACTCAAAAATTTAGTTACTTGGCATTGTGAACCATGACATGCTTTTTTAATTGGCAGAAGACTCAGGGAATATAATAGTGCTAGACATTAAATGAGCTACAAAGAAAAAGATTAGAGGAAAACATTTAAATACATCCCTTTAAAGAGCTTCTGCAGCATTTCTTTTTATATTGTTTATTTCAGACAACAAGTAGAATTTGGAGCCTTCAGGTAGTTTGCCTTATTTTCTGGTATTGTGATTGTAAAAAGGAGACAGAGCCTATTTGGTGTATTTTAATGCTATGTCCACTATTTAACAAATTCTCTTGAAAGAAAGCAACAGGTGCACCACCAGCTATTGAAAGAATGCTCTTTGCTAAACTACCTTCATCAAAAAGCATGCTGCATGTTACGGTGGAGAGAGCTTGACTTTTGAGATCAGGTACATTTATAGCAGCTATGTTGATTTGGACATGTTTTGGTGAAAGAAAAACTTCAGCTGAAGTAAATTTAAAGGAGTTGAATCGCAGCTGCCAGAAGCACAGCAGATTCAGAGATAGTCCAGTGCAGCCACATGGTGGAAGAAGATTTATAGACAAAAAAGAGGGGAAATGTGGTACAGAAACCAGAAGTGAGGTACAGGAACAACTGGATTGGTTATAGCTCAGTGTTTGCCTTTTTTTGAACAGAGTTCAAACAGTTGGCTACATTTGATTGGCCAAAACTTAGTGATTGTCACAGATGTGAGCTATCATTGGTTCACACCTCTGCTTTTTTTTTCTTTTCTTTTTTTTTTTAATTAC
>NW_016107510.1:1661401-1707216 GCF_001604975.1 Cebus imitator | reverse complement strand
TTTATGGTGTTAGGTCTTATGTTTAAGTCTTTAATCCATCTGGAGTTAATTTTAGTGTAAGGTGTCAGGAAGGGGTCCAGTTTCTGCTTTCTGCACATGGCTAGGCAGTTTTCCCAACACCATTTATTAAACAGGAAATACTTTCCCCATTGGTTGTTTTTCTCAGGTTTGTCAAAGATCAGATGGTTGTAGATATGTTGGTGTTGCCTCCAAGGCCTCTGTTCTGTTCCATTGGTCTATATCTCTGTTTTGGTACTAGTACCATGCTGTTTTGATTACTGTAGCCTTGTAGTATAGTTTGAAGTCCGGTAGTGTTATGCCTCCTGCTTTGTTCTTTTTGTTTAGAATTGATTTGGCTATATGGGCCCTCTTTTGGTTCCATATGAATTTTAAGGTGGTTTTTTCCAGTTCTGCGAAGAAGGTCATTGGTAGCTTAATGGGAATAACATTGAATCTGTAAATTACTTTGGGCAGTATGGCCATTTTCACAATATTGATTCTTTATAACCATGAACATGAAATGTTTCTCCATCTGTTTGTGTCCTCTCTTATTTTGTTGAGCAGTGGCTTGTAGTTCTCCTTGAAGAGGTCCTTTATGTTCCGTGTTAGTTGTATTACTAGGTATTTTATTATCTTTGTAGCAATTGTGAATGGCAGTTCGTTCTCGATTTGGCTCTCTTTAAGTCTTTTATTGGTGTATAGGAATGCATGTGATTTTTGCACATTGATTTTGTATCTTGAGACTTTGCTGAACTTGCTTATCAGTTTCAGGAGATTTTGGGCTGAGATGATGGAGTCTTCTAGATATACAATCATGTCGTCTGCAAATAAAGACAATTTGACTTCCTCCTTTCCTGTTCGAATACCCTTTATTTCTTTTTCTTGCCTGATAGCTCTGGCCAGAACTTCCAGTACTATATTGAATAGGAGTGGTGAGAGTGTGCGTCCTTGTCTAGTGCCAGATTTCAAAGGAAATGCTTTCCAGTATGGTATTGGCTGTTGGTTTGTCGTAAATAGCTTTTATTATTTTGAGATACGTTCCATCAATACCTAGTTTATTGTGGGTTTTTAGCATAAAGCGTTGTTGAATTTTGTCAAAGGCCTTCTCTGCATCAATTGAGATAATCATGTGGTTTTTTGTCTTTGGTTCTGTTTATGTGGTGAATTATGTTTATAGACTTGCGTATGTTGAACCAGCCTTGCATCCCTGGGATCAAGCCTACTTGATCATGGTGGATAAGCTTTTTGATGTGCTGTTGCAATTGGCTCGCCAGTATTTTATTGAAGATTTTTGCATCTATGTTCATCATGGATATTGGCCTGAAATTTTCTTTTCTTGTTGAGTCTCTGCCGTGTTTTCGTATCAGGGTGATGTTTGTCTCATAAAATGATTTGGGAAGGATTCCCTCTTTTTGTATTGTTTGGAATAGTTTCAGAAGAAATGATACCAGCTTCTTTTTGTATGTCTGGTAGAATTCTACTGTGAACCCATCTGGACCTGGGCTTTTTTTAGGTGGTAGGCTCTTAATAGCTGCCTCTACTTCAGACCTTGTTATCGGTCTATTCAGGGTTTCAACTTCTTCCTGGTTTAGGCTTGGGAGTAGGCAAGTGTCCAGGAATTTATCCATTTCTTCCAGATTTACTAGTTTATGTGCATAGAGTTATTTGTAATAATCTCCAATGATGGTTTGAATTTCTGTGGAATCTGTGATATCCCCTTTATCGTTTTTTATTGTATCAATTTGGTTATTCTCTCTTTTCTTTTTTATTAATCTGGCTAGTGGTTTGTCTATTTTGTTGATCTTTTCGAAAAACCAGCTCCTCGATTTATTGATTTTTTGAAAGGTTTTTTTGTGTCTCTATCTCCTTCAGTTCTGCTCTGATCTTAGTTATTTCTTGTCTTCTGCTAGCTTTTGAGTTTTTTTAATCTTGCTCCACTAGTTCTTTCAATTTTGATGCTAGGGTTTCAATTTTAGATCTCTCCTTGCTTCTCATGTGGGCATTTATTGTTATATATTTTCCTCTAGAGGCTGCTTTAAATGTGTCCCAGAGATTCTGGTATGTTATGTCTTCATTCTCATTGGTTTCGAAGAACATCTTTATTTCTGCCTTCATTTCATTGTTTATCCAGTCAACATTCAAGAGCCAGTTGTTCAGCTTCCATGAAGCTGTGTGGTTCTGAGTTAGTTTCTGCATTCTGTGTTCTAACTCGATTGCACTGTGGCCTGAGAGACTCTTATGATTTCCGTTCTTTTGCATTTGCTGAGGAGTGATTTATTTCCAGTTATGTGGTCAATTTTAGAGTAGGTGTGATGTGGTGCTGAGAAGAATGTATATTCTGTGGATTTGGGGTGGAGAGTTCTGTAAATGTCTATTAGGTTTGCTTGGTCCAGGTCTGAGTTCAGGTCCTGGATATCCTTGTTAATTTTCGGTCTGGTTGATCTGTCTAATATTGACAATGGGGTGTTAAAGTCTCTCACTATTATTGTGTGGGAGTCTAAGTCTCTTTGTAAGTCATTAAGAACTTGCCTTATGTATCTGGGTGCTCCTGTATTGGGTACAAATATATTTAGGATCGTTAGCTCTTCTTGTTGCATTGATCCTTTTACCATTATGTAATGTCCTTCTTTGTCTCTTTTGATCTTTGTTGCTTTAAAGTCTATTTTATCAGAGTGAGAATTGCAACTCCTGCTTTTTTTTGCTCTCCATTTGCTTGGTAAATCTTCCTCCATCCCTTTATTTTGAGCCTTTGTGTATCCTTGCATATGAGATGGGTTTCCTGGATACAGCACACACATGGGTTTTGGCTTTTTATCCAATTTGCCAGTCTGTATCTTTTGATTGGGGCCTTTAGTCCATTTACATTTAGGGTTAATATTGTTATGTGTGAATTTGATGCTGCCATTTTGATGCTAGCTGGCTGTTTTGTTCGTTAGTTGATGCAGATTCTTGATTGTGTTGATGCTCTTTAGCATTTGGTATGTTTTTGGAGTGGCTGGTACTGGTTGTTCCTTTATATGTGTAGAGCCTCTTTCAGGAGCTCTTGTAAAGCAGGTCTGGTGGTGATGAAATCTCTGAGTACTTGCTTGTTCGCAAAGGATTTTATTTTTCCTTCACTTACGAAGCTTAGTTTGACTGGATAGGACATTCTGGGTTGAAAGTTCTTTTCTTTAAGGATGTTGAATATTGGTCCCCGCTCTCTTCTGGCTTGTAGGGTTTCTGCTGAGAGATCTGTGAGACTGATGGGCTTCCCTTTGTGGGTAACCCGAACTTTCTCTATGGCTGCCCTTAGTATTTTCTCCTTCATTTCAACCCTGGTGAATCTGACGATTATGTGCCTTGGGGTTGCTCTTCTTGAGAAATATCTCTATGGTGTTCTCTGTTTCTTGGACTTGAATATTGGCCTGCCTTGCTAGGTTGGAAAGTTTTCCTGGATAATATCCTGAAGAGTATTTTCCAGCTTGGATTCATTCTCTTCGTCACATTCAGGTACACCTATCAGATGTAGATTAGGTCTTTTTACATAGTCCCACATTTCTTGGAGAATTCGTTCATTCCTTTTTACCCTTTTTTCTCTATTCTTGCCTTCTCATTTTATTTCATTGAGTTGATCTTCGACCTCTGATATCCTTTCTTATGGTTGATCAATTCGGCTGTTGAAACTTGTGCATACTTCGCGAAGTTCTCGTGTTGTGTTTTTCAGCTCCATCAATTCATTTATATTCCTTTCTATTTTGTCCATTCTCGTTAGCATTTCGTCAAATCTTTTTCAACGTTCTTAGTTTCTTTGCATTGGGTTAGAACATGTTTTTTTAGCTCACTGTAGTTTCTTATTACCCACCTTCTGAAGTCTGATTCTGTCATTTCATCACAATCCTTCTCCATCCAGGCTTGTTCCCTTGCTGGTGAGGAGTTGTGATCCCTTTTAGGAGGAGAGGTGTCCTGGTTTCGAGTGTTTTCATCCTTTTTGCGCTGGTTTCTTCCCATCTTTGTGGGTTTATCCACCTGTTGTCTTTGTAGTTACTGAGTTTCAGATTGGGTCTCTGAGTGACCTTTCAGTTTGTGGATGCTGAAGTTACTTCTTTTTCTTAGCTTTCCTTCTAACAGTCTGGCCCCTCTGCTGTAGGACTGCTGAGGTCCACTTCAGGCCCTGTTTTCTGGGGGATCACCTGCAGCAGCTGCAGAACAGTAAGGGTTGCTACCAGTTTCGTCTTCTGCTATCTTTGTCCCAGAAGGATGCCCATCAAATGTCACTCTGTTCTCTCCTTTATGAGGTGACTCTTTGGATATATGGGGGTTAGGGAGCTGCTTGAGGAGACATTCTGTCCTTTATTGGAGCTCAAGTCCTGAGCTCTGAGCTCCATTGTTCATTCAGAGTTGCTGGGCAGGTACGTTTAGGTCTGCTGCAGCAGAACTCATAAACTCCCCCCACTTTTTTTTTCTCCCAGATGCTCTGTCCCAGGGAGTTAGGGCTTTATTTATGAGTTTCCATTGTGCTGCTGCCTTTTTTTTTTCTTTCAGGGATGCCCTGCCCAGCGAGGAGGCAGCCTAGTCACTATCTGCCCACAGAGGCTTTGCTGAGCTGCTGTGGGCTCTGCCCAGCTGCTGTGTGATCTTCCCTGCAGTCCTGTTTATGTGGGTGTAGTTAGAACTACCTTGGCAATGGTGGCCTGCCTCTGCTATGGCGGATTGTCTCTGTAGTGGCAGCTTGCCTCGGCAACAGCAGGCTGCCTCAGGAATGGTCAGACTGCCTCCGTAGTGGTGGAGTGTCTCAGTAATGGCAGACGCCCCTCCCCCACAGAGCCGGACCGTCCCGGGTTCAGCTGTGCTTGCTGTGAAACTCTCAACCCAGAGTGTTTTCAATTACTGGGTATTTTTTTGTGTGTGGGAGAGGGGGCAGGACCAGCCGAGCCTGAACACCTGGCTCCCTGACTCAGAGTCTTTTTTTGCTGTTGTTGTTGAATGGTCAACTGTCTCCCAGTGTTCTAGTCACCTGTTGAAAAGGCACCGGGATCTCCCGTGTCGCGACTCACTGAGCTGGCTGAAACAGCAGCGCTGAGATTCCTGGTGGGTTTTTTTGCCTAGGAATCTCCTGGCCTGGCTCGCTATTTCAGATGAATGGGCGACTCTGCCATCTCAGGGCTCCAATTGCCAGCTAAGAGGGCACCCGGACCAGTGTCTTTTGTATGGAGAGCCGCCGCGCCAGGGCGCGGGCAAAGCAGCCACTTGGGCCGAAACAGCCACACTGGCAACCCGTGGGGCTCATCTGCCTGGGAATCTCATGGTCTGTGGGCAATAAAAATCCATCTGGAAATTCGGTGTCCACTCACCCTCTGCACTTTCACTGGGAGCTGCAATCCTGAGCTGTTCGTAGTCGGCCATCTTCCCCTGATTCCTCTGCCTGTTATAGTTGACAATGTATACAAAAACCTTTAGACCAAACCTAAATATGTAAGGAGGCAGCTTTAGGCTAAATTTGATTACAGTTTTTAATCTCTCTGTCTTTAGGTTCCTTATGTTACAACACTATGTTGAGGATAACTAATAATTAGGGTTCATTTGTTGCCAGTGATGGATACTTGTTGGCAAACTCAACAGAAAGAGAATTCCTTGGAAGAATGTTGGGGAAATTCACACAATACATGGGAAGGCAGTAAAACCTGGATTACAAGTAGGCAGGATTCACAGCCTACTTGTAATCTGGGGATTAAGAGGTGGAAATACTTCATATGTCCTTTGACAACAGTGCTGTAATAAATGCTTCCTGCTGCTTTTACCTCTACTCTGAGAATTCTCAGATTAAGTTTCAAGTTTCCTGAAAAAAATCCAATTGCCCTAACATGACAGCTTGGCTAGAAGAGCATAGAATACTTTTATTTACAGATATACAAATACTGCATATATGGATAAGAGCTAATTTCCCAAAAAGGATGTTTACCACAAGAAGGGGAAGTAAATGTCAAGCAGTCAAAAAACAAAAACAACAAACATCTATACTATATCTACCATAACAGAGTTGTTGAAGATTAAATGATGTGACATTCATAA
The DNA here is from genome assembly GCF_001604975.1 of Cebus imitator. NCBI lineage: Eukaryota > Metazoa > Chordata > Mammalia > Primates > Cebidae > Cebus > Cebus imitator. Next base: position 1,701,168 of record NW_016107510.1, on the reverse strand, counting down.
AACCCTTTGCACATAGCAGACACTAACCGGGATAATAGCTCTGCAAGGGCAGGAACTTTGCTCTGCTCAGTGCTGCATCTGAAGTGCCTAGAATGATAACTTACAACTGTAGATGCTCAGCTAATGCTTGCTGTGGACTCACGGCATGTGTTCCTTTCCTTCTTTGTTTTTGCGATCCTGACTCCCCTTACTGGTAAAGCTTGATAGGAAATGACAGTTTCTGGTAAAAGATGTTTCCAATAAATAGCATTTAAGAGCACATGCTACTTGCACTACATGGTTATTCACATTGTCACAGGATCTTTGGACTTTCAGTTGTTTATTGAAGCCAAAAGGAAACCATCATCAGGGCATTAGAGTGTGGTGATGTTTCCCTTAGCACCTTCAGGAGTGAACTCATGTCTGTTTTTCAATATGAATATCTGGCTCTGTGAGTCGGAGCTCTTTTGTTCTGTCTTCTGTTTCTTGCACACCATTTCCACTGCTTTTAAATCCTATTTTACTCTGGATGCTTTACATGACTCGATGATCATACCTCATTTGTTTTCCTGAGCAAACCTGCTGAGTGGAACTGTGTTTCACCCAAAGATCCAGAGCTTAGAGATCAGAGCTGTTAGTGAACCATTTAGAAGTTGTCCCTTAAAGAAGACAGCACCATTTCTGTTAATGTTGTTTTGTTTTGCTAAATGTTGTGGCACAGCCAAAAGCATAAAAACATCTTAGTTGATTTTTTGTGTGTTTGATGGCTGTTGGAAGAAATGAAATGAACACAGGCTTAGAAATGTAAGAAATCTAGGCTGGAATCTTGTGACTACCATTAGAAGTTGTATGACTCTGAGTAGGTAACTCATTTCTCTGAACTTCGATTTCCTCTTCCTCAACTTCGGTTTCCTCTCCTGAGAAATGAAATATAGTTGCCTGGGTGATTGTTACAGGGAACAATAAACTAATAATTATAATTCACTTAGAAAAGTAATAAATATAGAAAATATTCAGAAATGTAGACCCTCAACCCTGAAGGATAAAAAAGACTCATGCTACTCTGAGAGAGATTTTTCTATAGGTAAAGAAATATCCACTTACATTCAAAATGCTTAAGATTGAACCCCGTCTCCATCAGGAAATGACTGTGTGAATGTGGATATATTGTGTGAGTATATTTTAGTTTCAGATACCTTATATGTAAAACAGATGTAAGAATGTCCATTCTGTGTAATTTACAGGGTAAGAACCCCCTGAAACATGTGAAGTGGCAAGGAGTGAGTTTTTAAAATTAATGTTAACATCATTGAATTAATAATTTCCATTTATTATATATCTCTTTTCTGCTAGACCGACTGTTAAACTCTTAATGTACTTTTACCCAATGTTATAATGAAGTTGTTAATTATATTCTCCTATTTTGTATTTGAGGAAGCTGGAGCTTCAAAAATTTAGAAATATTCCTGGTCTCCAAGGGCTGCCATAACAGAATACCACGAACTTAGTGGCTTAAAATAACAGAAACATTTTCTTATAGTTCTTGAAACTAGAAGTCTTAAGTCAAGGTGTTGGCAGCACCATGCCTCCGCTGGAACTTCTAGGAACTTCCTTACATTTTCTAATAGCTTCTGGTGGTGATAGTCAACCTTTGGCATTCCTCGGCTTGTATATGCATACCTCTAATCTCTTTTTTTTGTCATCACGTGGCATTCTCCTTGTGTCTGTGTCTCTGTTGTCACTTCTAAGGACATCAGTGATCTTAGCTTACACCCTAATTAACTTGATTATGTCTGCAAATACTATATTTCCACATAAGGTCACATTTATAGACACCAAGAATTAGGACTTCAGCGTGTCTTTTTTGGGGACGTAATTCAGCTCATAACATCACCCAATGTAAACTACCAAAAAAGTGTTAAAGCTGGGATCTGGTATCCAGTGTGTTATTTCTAGAACTTGAAGTAGGACTTAGAGAACTTCATGTATTTAGATGTCAGCTGAGCCTGAACTAGTACCTGACTTTCATGATTTCCAGGTCATGGGCTTTCACATTGTTCTTGGCTGCCTTTCAGGATAATAATAATAATAAAAAAAACCTAAAATTAGCATCAGTTTCTATTTTTTAGACAATGCTTTTTGTTGGGTTTGAGAACCTGTTTCCTGAAGAAGGTAGAGTGAACAGTTGACTATTTCAGTAAAGACTGAGAAATACACCGCTCCTTAACTCTCAGCTTATGTTTCTGGATGGAACTGGGTTATCCACAATACTGTACTGAGAATGATCATATTGTGTAGATTTGGCCAATAAGAATATTTTATTAACTTGGCTTCAGTGATAGGTTGAGGGACGGGGATACAAAACTAGCCAGTTCAATGGGATTCAGAAATACAGAGCTCAAATCCAAAATTTTTCAGAATAAAATATGAAAACATTTTTGCTTCCCTTCCCAAATGAAGTTGCTATATTGGAGATAGTGGTGACCAATGTCCTGTTAAAGTGTGAGAGATCTGACTTCAGTGTGAGAAACCAACAGAAATTTAAATTTTTCTGCCTAAGCCAGCTTAAGTTTTTGTTATTGGTAATCAAAGTATCTTTATTTTTGTATTTTTCGTTGTACATGTTTTTGGTATCTGTGTGATATTTTGATATATGTATAGAACATCTAATGATTAAATCAGAGTAAGGGGGATATTCATCCATTGAAACATTTATCTTTTCTTTGTGTTAGGAACATTACAATTCTTCTATTTTGAAATACATATTAATTTAACTATAATTTTTTTTACTATGCTATCGAATGCTAGAATTTATGCCATTTATTCAACTGTATGTTTATACAGGGTACATATTCTATTAGTTTTATGTATATAAATTGGTATATATTCTATTTACATGGTACATATTATACTGGTTTTATGTATATAATTGGTTTTATATACTATTGGATATAAAATTTGTTATATATACATATGTGTTTATATAGTATATATTAATATTATATACATATATGTGTAGAGAGATACATTTTAAGAAATTGATTCACATGATTGTCAGAGCTGGAAAGTTTAAAGTATGTAGGATAGACCAGCAGGCCAGAAACTCAGGCAGAGCTATTTTATAGTCCTGAGGTAGAATTCCTTCATTTCCAGAAAATGTCAACTTCTGCTTTTTAAGGCCTCAACTGATTGGACGCATTCCACTAATGTTATCAAAGGTAATCTCCTTTACTTAGAGTCAACTGATGACAAACGTCAGTCACATCTAAAAAATGCCTTCACAGCAACATCTAGACTAGTGTTTGACCTCATTGCTGGGCATCATAGCCAAGCCAATTTGACACATATAATAATCATCACAGGTAGCAGATCTTATAAAGGTGGGCCTTAGTAACATGAGTGAGACTTATTAAGAGGGTGACATTGAACTAAGATTTTAAAAATATCAAGAAGTCACTCATGAACATCTAATGTAAGAACTTTCAAGCCCAAGAAATATCTAGTGCAAAGTCCCTATTATTGGAGTATGCCTGGCATGTCTGAGGGACAGCACTAGAAGATAAGTGTGATTAAAAGAATAACTAGGGAGGAGATGGATATTGATAGAAATATTTGAGGTAAAGACATTCCTGTAAACGTTTTTGGATACAACAGCTCTGAAGAAGGCCAATGAAAGCACAACTACTGCAATAGAAATAGAAAATAAACATGCATCCCTAAGAGGCAAGATGATGAAGAAGTTATCCCTCTCACTTTTAGAGTGTAGATGCTCTGAAAGCAGGCACTAAGATTATATACTGTTCACTGTTGTATCTCTAGCACCCAGCACCTTGCATGGCATATTGTAGGTAGTTGCTACATATTTGAAGAATGAAAGAACCTGATACTGTAGCCAATTACTTATGGATGCATCTCAATTTGTAAAACTGTCAGTTTTAATCTACAGGTACTGGAATGTTTTCTTGATCATTTCGCAGTACTCTTATTATTTTCCTTTTCCATTCCTACTGTGGTCTTATTTATGCTTGCACCTTGATTATTTTATTCGTCTGCCATTTGCAATCTGTCGTGTAGGATTGAGAGTGAAACTTTCCTCTTATTGGTGCCTCCAAAATTGGCGTAAGTCTCTCTGGGCTTTCTAGATTCCAGATCTTGAAAGTATTACTGGATAATTTGGGAAAACACTTTAATTAAGTAGATATGTATTATGGTCTTCGATTTATAAGTTATTTATAAATAACAGACACAAGTAAAGACAGATTTATTCGGTTGGGTGAAGAAGCGGAAAGGGGATGTGACTAAGATGAATAGAGTCATGAGTGGACAAAAGATGAGCAGGATGAAATAAATTTATATTTAAAAATACTCTGCTGAAGTTTTTCATTGAATCCAAGGGAAACAATAATTTATACAATAATAGCTGATCTCACTAAGTGCAAGAAGAAATGTAGGTTAAAAATATAGATTCACAAATTTACTAAATTCCTGGAGTACCAAGCTGTACTGAGTTGTTGAGGTAAGATACTTTAAATCAGAGTAATGGAATTTAAAAGGAATGATCTATAACTTGGATATTGACAATGGTGTATTGGAGATGTCTAACAGTAAATGTGATAAAATAACAAATATATATGTATACTCAAGTTTGTAATATACTTTAATATAAAGGCTGTATAGCGTGAAATTTACAAATAATAAAATATAAAATAATTTCTGTTGTACATTACATATGATCAATTGATTCTCAAAAAATAATTTTGTTGGTTTTGTTAAACTCTTCTATCTGTAGCCAGACGATGGTTGCAATAAACAATGAACTGACAAAATCAGACTACAAATAAATACTTGTTTACTATGAGATTTGACAAAAGGAATCACTCATGACTGAGAAATGAGTGTAGACTCAACATGAATGTTGATTGATATTTTCATTGACTTAAATGAGTAGGGTAAAAGTGAAAGAATGAAGACGTTTTATGACTTTATTCTTCAATCATGAAAGTGATTTCTTTGTTGAATTAAATAATCATTTTTGAACACAGGAATAATATTTTCTTGTTTTTGTGCAATTTATAATGTAACAGCTAGAGACATAACCCACTTTTATATTTAGTCTTCATGTTAACGTTTTCTACCACATTAAATCCAGGCAATCAACAAAACTGTAAATTAAGCCTTGATTCATAGCATTTGCTGATTTTCATTATGTAAATACCCAAAGCATAGACAGTTTCAAGCTGTGAATTTGTCCTCACTGAACATGGAATTGGGAAGGAATGCACAGAACTTACCATTGTATAGTATTTATCATACAGATAATACAGATGTAAATAACTTGAACAGCATAGTTGGTAGTTGGTAGTAAAATATATTTAGGGAGTGATGAATTTTGAGTGTTTATTACCTTTGAGTCTTAAAATTTTTAACTGTAAGTTTATATAATTAAAAATAGTAGCTGTGTTTAAAACCTAGTTGGACAAATTTCTAAAACTTTAACACTTGGCTCGTGGTATCCAGTACTGGCATCTCCAGTACACTACTGGATCTGACCACAGGCAGGAGAATTCATATTTCATAGCCACTATTTTTTTTTGATAGCTCTCTAAAGCACAGAACCTATACTCTGTAGAAGGATGATTTGATCTTGTGATCCATTGCTTATATCCTTGCATAAAAAAATAAACGGGCTCTTTTCTCATAGGTCCCATGATGATTTTAGATTATTTTCTTGAAATGGGAAAAAAATTGACAATTCTGTTTTGAAAAAAATATTTTCAGCCAAAATAGAAAGAACCATGTCCACTAAAGTGTATTTTCCAAATATTTTTCCTATTTGCAGAATTAGGTACTTTATGACAGACTACATAAAAACACAGCAGAAAACACCATAAAAGCTTGTTTTATCAATCCTCTTTTCTGTCCTTTGCATGTATATTAGTTTATTCTCAGTGACTGACTCAAGATTTCAAGTCCTGGGTTGAGAAGGGTTTGCTTTGCCTTCCTTTATCTTTTCTAAACCTGCCGTACAAAAATATGCGTAGACCATTTTCCTCCTTGATTCTATTTATTATTATCATCTTCCCCCTAATTTTTAAAGAACGTATCTATAAACTCTAACATACTTATAGTAATTTCTTTAAACATCAAGAACCCTCATTATAGTTAGTTTTCTAATAAAATAACTAATCTTTGGATCATAGGCTTATAAAAGTCTATTTTTTGAAAGTTCTGGCCAAGTCTATTGTTTGATACTTCTGGCCATTCTAAACATGAACCCCAATTCTTGCCTAAATGACTGTGTATTGCAAAGTCATTTTATTCCCAGAGCAAGAAATAGCAAGGGTAACCATGTAATTTTTAGAGCATCTTTATTCTCAACTGTAACAGGTGCTTCAATTCCTGAAGATATTATCGGTTGAATTTCAAGTGATTTTGCTGCTTTGAACTTTCAACTTTTTCAACAATGCACTTCTGGCAAGGTTTTTATCTAAATATATAATCTGTATGACTGAGTATATGCATCAGTGATGTTGAAGTAATGGTACATTAATCACATCCCAAATAATAAGTTTATTGTGCAGAAAACCAAATTTGAAGCATGGACTTCTATATTTGTTCAGAAAGAATGTTACCACATTTGCAGTCTAACCATTCATAAACATGACTATTTTCTTTTGATTGTTTATCATACCCAAACCAGGATATTCTAATTTAAATGTACAAATACCGTGTATGGAAATTGGATGAACTAGAAAGTGATCAGTTTGGGATAACAAATACGTATTTTTTTAATGACTATTTTCTTACTTTTTCAAAGCAATGATTACAGCAGATCCTTTTGGGGCAAAATCTATTTTTAGGTTGATACTAATTCTAAAAAACATTAGGATTCTACATAATGAAAATGAGATAGGTATTCATTGGATGAAGAGCATGGATTTATTATTTTTGTGATTCCAGTGACCTATGTTAAGTTTAGCCTAAAGTTGTCTCCTTACACATTTTAAATATGGCCTGAAGATTTCTCTGTACATAGTGAACTGTGACCTAACTGGATATGTAAACTGACTGTGGCCTACTCTTGTGACAGTCATTGAGTTTTGGAGAGCCAGAAGTGGCCAACTGTTCAAACTGTGTTTAAATAAGGCAAATGCTGAGCAATAACCAATCCAGCTGTTTCCGCATTGCACTTCCATTTTCTGTCTGTCACTTTCCTTTTTCTGTCCATAAATTTTCTTTGATCACATGGCAGCACTGGAGTCTTTCTGAATCTATTCTGGTTTGGGAGCTCTGTGATTCATGAATCACTTTTTGCTCAATTAAACTTTATTAAGTTCAATTTATCTAAAGTTTTTCTTGTAACACCTATGAAATATTTATTTGACTCATGTGACTATTTGAAACTCTTAGTACAGTTTATGTGTAATTTATAACATTTATATAACAGGTTGTTGAAAAAATTGTAGGATTTTTGAAAAAAATAAAACAAAAATCTTTTATGAACTGTCCTATGGTCAGTCAGGATACTGTATACTTTCAAGCTATTTTCACATATACAGGAAAGAAACAATGGAGATTACTGATCAAAATAAAGAACCTGTCAGTGCATGGATTTAATATTAATGATGGAATCATTTTAACTATATCTTTAAGGTAGAAAAATGGGCTTAGCCATTTTTTTTTAAGAAATGAGATATGAAAATACGATAAAAGTGAAAAATATTTTTTAGTTACCTCTGTTAAAAGACAAACTTGGGCTCATTAAAATTTTAAAGAATATATTTGAGGGGACAGCAATTCATAAATTGGGCAGCACCAAACCACAGCAGTTTGGGCTTCAATGTGAAAAGGGGAGGGGAAAACTTTTATAAGATGTTTGTGAAGGCAAGACAAATAAAATATTTAGGAAGGATTGCTCTTGCAGGCCCTGGGAAATAGTTGAAAAACTCCAAAGACAAAGGACATAATCTCTTGGGAGCTCTGGGACCTGATTCCCCCTATACTACCACAGCTGATGTGTTCTTGAAAATGCCACCTCCTGGCAGGAGGCCAGCCAACACATAACTAGTACAGTGAACAAAACTACAAGTAAGGACCCTCACAGTTTATTTCACTCCCCTGCCACCTCCGCTGGAGCAGGTACTGCTATCCACAGCTGAGAGATCTGAAAATGGTTCATATTCCAGGAATTTGTACAGACATCTCCTGCCCCGAGTACCAGCCAAGAACCTGGTAGCTCCACTGAATGGCTAGATCTAGAAGAGAGATAACAACCACCGCAGTTCAGCTCCCAGGAAGTCATATTCCTAAGGGGATGGGGAGAGCACTACATCAAGGGAGCACTCCATGGGACAACATAGTCTGAAGAGCAGCCCTTGAGCCCCAGATCTTACCTCTGACATAGTCTACACGAATGAGAAAAAAAGAAATAGAAAAATAATTCTGATAGTATAACAAAATAAGATTTTTTAGTGTCCCCCCAAAAAGATCACAGCAGCTCACCAGCAGTGGATCCAAACCAAGAAGAAATCCCTGAATTGGCAGAAAAAAAGAATTTATAAGGTGAATTATTAGGCTAATCAAGGAGGTACCAGGAAAAATGTGAAGTTCAACTTAATGAAATTTAAAAAGCATACAAGATATGAAGGGAAAAGCCTTCAGTGAAATTGGTAGCATAAATAAAAACCAATCACAACTTCTGGAAATGAACAACACACTTAGAGAAATGCAAAATATGCTTCAGAGTCTCAGCAATAGAATTGAATAGCAGAAGAAAGAACTTCAGAGCTTGAAGGTAAGATTTTTGAACTGACCCAATACAACAACAAAGATAAAAAGAATTTAAAAAATGAACAAAGCCTCTGAGAAGTTTGGAAATATGTTAAATGACCACACCTAAGAATAATTGGCGTTTCTAAAGAAGAAGGGAAATCTAATAGTTTGGAAACATTTAAGGGAATAGTCAAGTAAACTTCACCAGCCTTGCTAGAGATCTGTTAGGTTGGTGCAAATGTAATTGAAGTTTTGCCATTACTTTCAGTGGCAGAAAATGTAATCACTTTTAATAGTACTATCTAATAGACATCCAAATAGAAGAAGCTCAAAGAACACCTGGAAAATTTATCATGAAAAGCTCTTCATCTAAGCACACAGTCATCAGGTTATCTAAAGTCAAGATGAAGGAAAAAACCTTAGGAGTTGTGGGGCAAAAGCACTGGGTAACCTATAAAGGAAACCTACCAGATTAACAGAAGATTTCTCAGCAGAAATCCAACAAGCTAGAAGGGATTGGGGCCCTACCTTCAGCCTCCTTAAACAAAACTATTATCGGCCAAGAATGTTGTATCTAGTGAAATTAAGTTTCATAAATGAAGGAAAGATACAGTCTTTTCCAGACAAACAAATGCTAAGAGAATTCGCCACTACCAAGCCAGCACTACAGGAACTGCTAAAAGGAGCTCTAAATCTTCAAAATATATCAAATGTAAATCTATACAAAATATAAATCTTCAAAATATACCAAAATAGAACTCCCTTAAAGCATAAATCTCACAGGACCTATATAACAACACAATGAAAAAAAAAAAAGCCAAGGTATTCAGGCAACAAATAGCATGATTAATAGAATAGTACCTCACATGTCAATAGTAACATTGAATGTTAATGACCTAAATGCTCCACTTAAAGGTAACAGGCAGAATGAATAAGAATTTACCAACCAAGTATCTGCTGTCTTTGAGAGATTCACCTAACACATAAGGAGTCACATAAACTTAAGGTAAAGGGATGGAAAAAGATATTCCATGCAAATGGACACCAAAAGCGATCAAGAGTAGCTATTCTTATATCAGACAAAACAAACTTTAAAGCAACAGCTATTAAAAAAGACAAAGATGGACATTATATAATGATGAAAGATCCTCTCCAACAGGAAAATATCACAATCCTAAACATACATGCACCTAACATTGAAACTCCCAAATTTATAAGACAATTACTGCTAGATCTAAGATATGAGATGGAGAGCAACACAATGATAGTGGGGGACTTTAATACACCACTGATAGCATGAGACAGGTCATCAAGATATAATGTCCACAACAACAAAAATAGATTTAAACTATACTCTAGAACAAATGGACTTAAAAGGCGTTAACAGGGCATTCTTCCCAACAACTGGAGAGTGTATATTCATAAACACATGAAACATTCTCCAAGGTACTCCATATGATAGGCCACAAAACAAGTCTCAATAAATTTAAGAAAATTGAAATTCTGTCAGGTACTCTTTTGGACTACAGTGGAATAAAACTGAAAACTCCAAAAAGAAACCTCAAAAGCATGGAAATACATAGAAATTAAATAACCTGCTCATGAATGATCATTGGGTCAACAATAAAATCAAAATGGAAATTAAAAAATTATTTGAACTGAATGATAACAGTGACAAAGCCTATCAAAACCTCTGGGATATGGCAAAGACTGTGCTAGGAGGAAATTTCATAAGCTTAAATGCCTAATCAAAGAGTCTGAAAGATCACAAATAGGCAACCTAAAGTCATACCTCAAGGAACTATAGAAACAAGAACAAAGCAAGCCCAAGCCCAGCAGAAGAAAAGAAATAACAAGGATTACAGCAGAACTAAATGAAATTGAAACAAAAAATACAAAATATAAAGAAACAAAAAGCTGGTTCTTTGAAAAGATAAATACAACTGATAGACCATTAGCAAGATCAACCAAGAAAAGAAGAGACAAGATCCAAATAAGCTTAATTAGAAACAAAATGGGAGATGTTACTGATACTACAGAAATGATTATCAAAGCTATTATGAACACCTTTTTGCACATAAAATAGAAAACCTAGAGGAGGTGGATACATTTCTGGAAATATGCAATCCTCGTAGATAAAATCATGCAGAAACTGAAACTCTGAACAGACCAATAATAAGCAGTGAGATTGAAATGGGTAATAAAAAAGCTGCCGACAACAATAACAACAGAAATCCAGGACCAGAGAGATTCACAGCTCACTTCTATCTGACATTCAAATGAGAATTGGAACTAATCCTAATTGGCACTATTCTACAACATAAAGAGGGAATTCTCCCTAAATCATTCTATGAAGCCAGTATATCCCAATACCAAAAATAGGAAAGGAGATTAAAAAGGAAAACTAAAGACAAATATTGCACATGTACAAAAATCCTTTACAAAATATGAGCTAACTGAATCCAACAACATTTCAAAAAGATAAGTCACCATGATTAAATAGGTTTCCTAACAGGGATGCAGGGATGATTTAATATATGCAAATCAATAAAGGTGATACACTACATAAAGAGAATTTAAAACAAAAATCACATTATCTCAGTAGAAGCATGAAAAGCATTTGAAAAAATCCAGCTTCATTTTATGATTAAAACCCTCCGCAAAATCAGCATAGAAGGGACATACCTTAAAGTAATAAAAGCTACACAGGACATGAACTCATCGTTTTTTACAGCTACGTAGTATTCCATGGTGTATATGTGCCATATTTTTTTTATCCAGTCTATGATTGGTGGCCATTTGAGTTGGTTCCAGGTCTTTGCTATTGTAAACTGTGCCACAATGAACATAGGTGTGCATGTGTCTTTATAATAGAATGATTGATAATCCTTTGGGTATATACCCAGTAATGAGATTGCTGGGTCAAGTGGAATTTCTATTTCTAGGTCCTTGAGGAATGGCCACACTGACTTCCACAATGGTTGAACTAATTTACACTCCCACCAACAGTGTAAAAGTGTTCCTGTTTCTCTTCATCCTGTCCAGCATCTGTTGTCTCAAGATTTTTTGGTGATCACCATTCTAAGTGGCATGATATGGTATCTCAGTGTGGATTTGATTTGCATTTCTCTAATGACCAGTGATGATGAGCATTTTTTCATATGTTTGTTGGCCTCATATATGTCTTCTTTTGAAAAGTGTCTGTTCATATCCTTCGCCCAGTTATGAATGGGTTTGTTTATTTTGTAAATCTGTTTTAGTTTCTTGTATATTCCTGATATTAGCCCTTTGTCAGATGGGTAGATTGCAACATTTTTTCTCATTCTGTTGGTTGCCAGTTCACTCTGATGATTGTTTCTTTTGCTGTGAGGAAGCTCTGGAGTTTAATTGGATCCCATTTATCTATTTTGGCTTTTGTTGCCAGTGCTTTTGGTGTTTTAGTCATGAAGTTCTTGTCTAGGCCTATGTCCTGAATGGTTTTGTGTAGGTTTTCCTCAAGTGTTTTTATGGTTTTAGGTCTTATGTTTAAGTCTTTAATGCATCTGGAGTTAATTTTTGTGTAAGGTATCAGGAAGGGGTCCAGTTTCTGCTTTCTGCAAATGGCTAGCCAGTTTTCCCAACAACATTTATTAGACAGGGAATCCTTTCCCCATTGCTTGTTTTTGTGAACTCCTAGTTAAATAAAAAATGAAAGGTATGCATAAAACCACTGCATAAGCACTATGTTCAACTGATGGAGAGAGAATTATAATTTGACCAAAATGACACAGTTTCCTGAAGAGAATTAGCAATGGAAAAAAAAAGATAAACATTGTATTGATTTTACCAAAATAAATAAAAATCTAGGATGAGCATGGAGCCTGATGCCTGCAATTCTAGCACTTTGGGAGGCTGAGGTGGGAGTATTGATTGAGCCCAGTAGTTTGAGACCAGCCTGTGCAACACAGTGACTCTCTGTCTCTATAAAAAGTACAAAAATTAGCCAGGTATGGTGGCATGCACCTGTAGTCACAGCTGCTCTAGAGGCTGAGGTGATAGAATCACTTGAATCAGGGAAGTTAAGGCTTCAGTTAGCTGTGATCATGCCACTACACTCTATCTGGGTGACAGAGCCAAGACCCGGTTTTAAAGAACAACAACAAAAAAATCTAAAGTTACAGAGAACATTAAAGAGATTATCTGTAGTTTCATAAATAAGTGAATTTTGGGCCTAGAACCCAGAATTTGTATTAACTATGATAGAATTTAATGCATCTTAATAATTAGGATGATTGAAAATACAATATCTTGAATTTATTGAGCACTGCCCATATTCTACAAATATATTGAATGTTCACATACTATAGGACAGACTGCTACTGATTTTCTCTTTTTCTTCAGTAAGATAAGTCTAATTTTCAAAAAATATCTAGGCATACTACCATTTAGCTAAAAGATAACTAACTTCTCCCCCTCCTCTCCTACTTTGTTTTATGTGTAGATCATGTGATAAGTTTTGCTTGGTGAGAGGATATAAGGGTCTTGTGTGGGGTGTCCAAGAAATGTAATTTGCAGATAACTAACACTCTCTTTAGTCCCTTCCTTTTGCTGTCTGAGATGCAAAGGTTATGCCTCTAGTTTTAGCTGCTCCTTAGGATAATGAAATGACCATGAAATTAGAAGCTAAGTACTATAGAGCAATGGTCCCCAACCTTTTTTGCACGAGGGACTGGTTTTGTGGAAGACAATTTTTGCATAGATTGAGGCTTGATGGGGGTAAGTTTCAGGCTGAAACTCCATCTCAGATCATCAGGAATCAGTTACATTCTCATAAGGGGAACACAACCTAGACCCCTCATATCTGCAGCGCACAGCACTCCTATGGGAATCTAATGCTACTGCTGATCTGACAGGAGGTGGAGCTCAGTCAGTGATTTTTACTCAACTGCAGTTTACCTTCTGTTATGAGGCCGCATTCCTAATAGGCATGGACAAGACCTATAGACCTATACCCGTTTTTGGCCTGGGGATTAGGGACCCCTGCTGTAGAGCAACAAGAGAAACAGCCTAGCTTCCTGATACCATGGAACCACCATACCATCTTGTTGACCTGTGGACTTCTTTCTCTGCGTCTTTGTTTTTCACAGCTAAGCCAAACTGTCACCAGTACACATACACTAGATTAGCTCATTTAATTCTTACAAACAAGATAGGTATTCTTATTAGAATGCTCATTTTACAGATGAGGAAAGGGTTGCAGAGAAAGCTGAAGTAACACATAAGGCCACATACCTCAATAGGAATTTAACATGGATATGAGCCTAGCCAGTCCTCTTCTAGGGCCTCTGAACTATTGTCTTACATGAGAAACAAACAATAAGGTTCAGCTCAGCCTATCTGTAAAAAGCAGTGAGCATCCATGGTATACTAACGAAGTGACAGGTATATATTCTATGACATGTTCTATAATTTTAATGGAACTTTATAAACATGACCTAGTTGTCTCATCCTCTAAGCACCAATATGAGAAATTGAGCCTTGGTGACTCTGAGAACTTAGAAAGATTTTAATGTTATGTAAAGCACAAGGGTCAGTTTGTAAAATATAATAAGAACAAGAATTGTTCTCTTCAGAGTAATTAAAATAGTGTGGCTAATAAAAGCTCATCGGGAAAATTTGAAGCTATTAGTATTAGATGCTCAAGATACTTTTACCCCTAAAAGTTCTTGGTAGGATGGCTTGTTTTTTAGAGTATAAAAATTGATAATGAGTTGACTGATAGCTGAAGGGAAGTATTTGGTCATAATGCTAAGCTATGTGATACCAGTTCAAAGAGGTGAGATGCTATATTTCTGGATGAAAATTTGTTATTTGTCTCAAATACACTCTCTATTTGATCTGTTGTTTTTTGACCTATTTTTTTTAACTGCTGCTTAACTCATTTCTTCAGATAATTCAGAGGCTACTTTCGATCTTGCTTTTTCCATACTTAGTTTTTCCTAAATAACATGGTTCAGTATTATCTCTGTACTCTTTGAAATCTAGTCTCTGTACTCTGAAACCTGAGGGTGTCCTAGGAGTTTCACATTTTGTAAGAATTATTTTGCTTAATTTGAAACCTTTATCAATGTATCTCTGCCATGTCTTTTTAAATTCATGGAGTTGTAATACTGCATTGCAGGTTTTATTATTCTCTGTTGTGGTTCCAAATATTAATCAAGGCTTCTTTGCTTCTCAGATATCTAGAGGTGATTAGTTTCAATCCCATTTCATTCCATGCCTAAGATATCCAAATTTCTCAGGATTACTATTCATCCCATTGGACTATGACTCTCATGCTCTTCTCTACTTCTCATTCTTATGTATACATAAGCTTATTCTTTATCATTTTCCTCAGTTTCCACCAGAAATACACTCGTGCCACAAATTTTATGAATTAATAATATTAACTGCAGATGAGAAAGCTAAGGGATGGCTGACAAGAGGCACTTTCTCGTGTAATTCTCAATTTGCTGGATTGCTTATATCTCTCATTCCTCCTTCTCCTCTGCTCCTCCTTCATACATTGTCCTCTCCAGCTCTAACTTTTTCCCTCAGTTTTGCATAGAAATTTAGTTCTTAGCTCCTGAGGATACTTGCAATCCCAAACTCATCAAAGTACAGCAGAACAAAGAAACTGAATTATCAGAATTAATATTCCTTAGAAAATACTTGATGTTATAAAAGAACTCTTTTTTTGGATAGAAGGATACTTTATTCCCCTATTTTATTTCTGTTTTGTGGGTAGTATTTAGCTAGTCTGGACCAGCTAAATACGAAGGGATGTGTTATCAGAGAATATGGTTAAGTATGCCCCAGGTAAACACCTGAATCCCCTATTGCATATGAAATTCTGAAGAAATAAAAGTACATTCAGTTCAGTTTAATAAATAATTTTATGCTCACATTGTGTGTTAGGCACTGGGAATGCAAAAATTATGAGAACATCCTTGACTTCAAAAAACTTCCAATCCAGGGAAGAGTCTAACAAAGAAACTAATCATATAGATACTTTACGTAAGAATAAATCTATTAAGTGAAGTGATAGAGATCTGATGAACTGAGACTGGTGTGAAGATTAAGGCAAAGTATTCTGTGAGAGCCAAGCTGAGTCTGGAGGAAAGAACAGGGGTTACCTAGGCAAATAAATATTGGGGTTGGGGAATGAAGGGCATCCTAGACAATTAAAAGTGAGTGTACAATACATAAAGACCCAAGAAACATAATGGTGTGTGGAACACTCTAGCAAATTCAGTATTTTAAGGGTATAATTATATTGGGAACAATGGGAGGTGAACCCAGATTCAGGTGGTAGAATATACAGACTATCTGCAAAACAGCTCAAAGTTTATCTTGAAGGCCATGGTAAGCCATAGGAAAATTTTATAAATGTGGCTCTGAGTCATGATCAAATATTACTTTTTAGATATATACCTCTAGGAAAGACGAATATAAGATGGCCATAAAAGGCAAGGGCAACTGCAATAGTTAAGGTAAGAAGTGATAAGTACTCAAGTTAGAGAAGCAACAGACACAGTCACTAACTACAAAAGTCAAGACCATGTAATATACAATCCCCGGGAACACACCACGTGCATTGTGGTATAGCTGCAGAGAAAATGGAGTGAGGGGACATCAGGCAGTATTTGGGTAAAAATCAGCAGTCGTTGGTGAGCAGTTAGTATGTGGATGGTGAGAGGAGGATTCTAGGGAGATTATGAGATTTCTGGTTTAGGGGAATGTAAAAATCTGAGGATTGTGCTTCAATTTTTTGGCGAGTGTTTTTATGGACAGAAATGCCAATCACCCTGCCTTTAGCCTTGTAAACTGAATTATATATAAAAGAAAAAAAAAATGGCTTTGGCTCTGGGTCCACAGAGTGAGGGAAATGGCTCAAAAAAAGTGAATAACTGGAATGTTATTGTACCTCTAGGCATCTTTCTGTTCTTTGGGTAATGTATTAGTTCAGTAGTTTCCAAACTTTGTAAATAGCTTACCAATGCAGGTAAAACATTTTCCAGCCTCCACTAACATTTGTAAATTGATTGATTTATAAATTATCTACATTTAACATTTTATCGATGTATTATCCATATACAAACTATACATATGTAAAATAAAATTTTTAAATAATGAGACAAAAAGTTATAATATTTATTCCATATCTAATGGATAATTTTGCCTTCACTTTGAAGGGTACTAAATCAGTCTGAAAAGTCTGTTCTATTCTGTGTGAGATCCTCAACAGTTATTACAGAATTTCTCTGCTATCTAAAATCTAGCCAAAATTGAACTTTCATCATATTCTCTCTTTCTCTCTCTCTCGTGCTCTTCTTTCTCTCTCATAGTCTCTCTCTCTCTCTCTCTCTCCCCACCCCTTTCTCTCCCCCACCTCCCCCCTAAGAATAATTGTTTGATTGGGCAAAAAGAACAATCAATAGCAGCCAGGGGCTATTTTTAACAGTATTCTTCCTGTACTAGGAGAACGATAAAACTGACTCATATAATAAAAGTGGTGGCAGTTGTTTTTGACATGAACAACGAAGCTCTAAGACATGGTTCTTTCAGAACTCTAGTTCTGCATTCCTTTTCTCAGCTATGCTTGAGGGACCATAAATGTGCTGGTCAAAGATAAAGGTTTGCAGTCTTAAATGAGGGAGTGCTATTGAAGTCTGATAGTTTGCTCAGCCCTTCACAAGCTGAGGCCATATTGCCACTGATGAATATGATATTCCCATTGTAATATGTTTCTTTTTAGTTTAAGGGGTAGATCCCCTCCAGTTTGCATGGTACAGTGATTGGGATTGTTAGTAGAAAGGGAAGTTATGGAACAAATAGCATGGAAAATAACTAATTCCTGGCATCTAGGAGGGTATTAGAAGGAACCAGCACAGTTGAATAGAGACTTTGTAGGGACCAGGAAGGGACACAGTTATTAATAGACCATGATATTATTAACAGAGGTAGGAGATACTGCAAGAGAATTAGGAAGGGCTAGAGAAGGGGAGTGGGACTAAGATGGGGAGAGTAGACAGCTGTTGGGTTCAAATAAGGGGTAATTTATCATCTGTTTGGAGTTGCAATTAAAGTTAGAGATCAAATGTAACTGAAACCCGTTGGGTCATTGTTTCCAGCTTGAGGCACTCGCATCCCTGTTCCTGCAATGAATCTCTATTTATTTTGAAGGCAGTCTGCTTGTTTGGGGATTGAACTTGAAGAAAGTTGGCAGAGGGAAGGCTGCTAACAATTAACTTCTTATTACAGTTAAGATAATTGGAGTTGTCTCTAGAGAAAGGCATGTCTGTTGCAGAAAGCTGTTAAATTTTATTTTTCCCCTTCTGTCCATATAGTCTATGCAACATTTTTTATATTTCAGAAAGGATGATAGATCATAAATAGGAAATGACTTAGCACTATATATCTTTTGAAGTTGGAATATCAGCATTTGCTATTAGACTGGCTTCATCTGCCCAGCTAGAATGAATCAAAGATGTTATCTTTAAGCATTTTAAAATTTGCCATGAAACGACAAAAGCAGGGGAGTTCAAAACAAAGGTTGGTTATTTTTCCTATGCTTTTGATTCTGAGGTGGAAGAAAATGCTATTTAAAAATTGAAGTTGCATAACATCTTGAATTTTCTGGTGCTCGTTAAGCACATAAATCGTCTTCAAATTTTTTTCCATCACAACTTCTGTTTTAGATAAATGAATAAAGATGATCATAGAAATTGAGTTTCTGAATGCTACCAAATATGTCACAGACCAGTAATGAATGGATTTCATTTCTGGTTTTTGTTAAAGAAGTAGGTATGATTCTTCAGATTAGGTTGTAGCTGTGGGCTCTGCTGGTCTGAGTACCAGCCTGGAAATGAAAAGCCACTGATTTTAGTTCTGGCTTTGAAAATAATCTTCATCATATCATTCAGCCTGACTGAAGCCTTGGTGTTATCTGGTGTGTATTGGGAATCTACGTATTTCTTTCTAACTCACTGTGGTACTGAGAGCAATAATAATAGCAAAAAAAAAAAGCCATAACTATTACTAACAATTATTAAATGTAGCTACCAGATTACATACTTTAGTAAAAACTTGTTTAAAAAACTAAATTCAAATCTGATAATGACACTAAAAAGGAACAAAATGTGCTTCTAGTGGAAAGGGCTATTATGTTTTGTTTCATTTTGTCTCAAATGCTGGTATTCCTCATCATGTCTAAAGATTCACTCATTTTTTATTCACATCTTCACTGAGCATTGATTAGACCCAAAGCATGATGTTGGACATTATGTAGGCTACAAAGTTGTACCAAACTCAGAACTGTTCTCAGTGATCTTAGCCTAGAGAGTAGGGAGAATAGTGGAACGGGGTGAGAATGAGTTCTAGAGTCAGACTACTCAGGTTTGAAGGCTAGTACTTTCATCTTCTAGAAATGTAATCCTTATGAGACACAGCTTAATTGTAGTTTCTTCATCTGTAAAATGGTACAATATAGTCTCTAACTCACAAGGTTGTTATGAGAAATAAATGAGCTATCCAATTGAAATATTTATAAGTGTTTGGCATAAGATAAATGTTCAATTGCCATTGCTACGACTACTAACTAGTAATATTGTGGGAGAATGATATATATTAAATAATATAACTAGAAAAAATAGGGTAAATGGCCAGTGAAAGGAGCAGCTGAATAATCAATAAATCTCAGAAAATATATTTCATTTCTACTGGGAAGAAGTAGGAATTAGGACTGGATAAAGATGGTTACATTTGGACAGGATATTGACAAATATTATTTAGATATGTGAAGATTAAAGAGTTTGCAGAGTCTAGTTTAATTAAAAAGATAAAGGGAGGAAAACACAGGGCCACATACAGGAAAGAGTAATTGATCAGTGTGGACTATACTAGGGGATAATGGAAAGGGAGACATTGAGAGACTATGTTGAAAAGCCAAGGTGGGTCCATTGCATGAAAATCCTTGAATCAAGTCCATTGAAGGAGGCTGAATTTTGGTATCTAGACAATGTAGAGTCATGGAAGCTTTTTGAGAAGCGAAGCAATTTGATATAAACATACTCATTGTGTAGGAATGACTTAACCTGAATGTGTAGCCTAATCACATATAGAGTACACTTAGAAGGAGAGAAAAAACTCAAGGATAAACACTTAGAAGAATTTTAAATGGAGCCTGAGAAGAGATAGTAAGGCAATGCAAGTGACCACATAGTACTAGTTTACTTTTGTTTATGAATGTATTTATTTATTATATCCCTAGATCGAAATAAGATTTTGTAATTGCTTATAATAAAACAGGCAACATGATAGAACAGGAAAATGTTCATGAGGTTCATGGAGTAAAACACAAAAGACGAAGAGATGAAGAAGATGAAAGCATGAAGGAAGTAGAGAAGAGGTAAAGTGAAACAAAAGGGCAAATTAATACAATAAGTCTCTGGCACAGTTCTTACGTGATCCCCAAAAGTGGATCAGAAACGTGGCTCAGAAATTTTAGTGCCTAAAGCCAAAGAGAACACGATCAGTTTCAGAAGTCATATGTTCTCTAGATAGACACATATCAATTACCAAGGAAAATCCTACTTTGAGTGACCCAGAGGCATCAAGAGGGATATCCTTCCTGTCAATCCTTGTACAGGAAATAGTGGAACCATTGAAAGGCAGCTATTAAAAAATAATTGAAAAAGAAATTAAAAACCAAATAAATTACACAATTGTACCACCCCAGAAAGATATAAAATTTCTAAATTGTAGCCTATATTTCCAGGTTCATCTGCTCTAGAAAACCCTGTCTTACTACTTAGCTTTTCCCTGTAATCTCCAAGGTGGGTTAAGTAACTATTGTCTGTTTCTATTACCTGCTGTGGATATGTTTATCAGAACCTTTATTATATATACATAATCATTGTTATCGATGCTCTTAAGGACAAAGATGGTATATTGCTTCTCTGTTCTGAGATTTTAGTATGATTCATGGCACAGTATAGATTTCAATAAATGTTTGAGAATGAAGGAATGAATGAATGACACTCTTGTTCAATCTGATGTGCTTCTTGACATAAATAGTATCAAGTCATCTGGGCCTTTCTTTACATATATTCACAGTGAAAGACAAATGTATATACAATTGAAAATATAGATTATTCATAGGGACTCGTTTAGGTGCTGGCAACAGAAATCCAACCTGAACTATCTTGGGCAAAGGACTGGATTTATTACTATATATGGGAGTACTTTGTTAAAGGGCTCAGGAACTAAACTATAAGAAAGGAAGGAATTTTCTATCAACCTTCATGTCTAACTAAAGCCAGGCTGAAATGCTTCTGGGTCTCTTGGTCCATGAGTCTCTTGGTCTTCTCTTTTTTTGGTTAACTTTGTTTTACACACACACACACACACACACACACACACATACACACACACACACACACACACACACTCTCTCTCTCTCTCTTTTGACCACAGTGGGGAAAACACAGCCACTGAAGATCAAGAATCTAACATCTTCATGAATTATGTCCCCAAAGAAAAGCTGAGTAAATTCCCAAATACAGCTTAAAGAAAATAAGAAAGACTCTAATGGGCTAATCTTGTCAAGAAATACTCCTTGTCCAATAGACTCTATGAAAAGTTTTGGATGTCCTGTAATAGAGTTTGGATTATAATCTATGTCAGGGGTTCCCAGCCCACGGTCTGTGGACTAGTACTGATCCACGGCATGTTAGGAACTGGGCCACACAGCTGGACGTGAGTGGCTGGCAGGCAAGCATTACTGCCTGAGCTCCACCTCCTGTCAGATCTGTGGTGGCATTGGATTCTCATAGGTGTACAAACTTTACTGTGAACTGCACTGTGAGGGATCTAGGTTGGGCATTCCTTATGAGAATCTAACTAATGTCTGATAATCTGAGGTGGAACAGTTTCATAACAAAATCATCCTCTCCTCCTCCACCTTCTCTGTGAAAAAATTGTCTTCCACAGAACTGGTACCCAGTGCCAAAAAGGTTGGGGACCACTGTCCTGTGAAACAGAATTTCTTCTGCTTTGTGTGTGCTGTGTACCTTTTTGGTAATCTGATAAAGCCTGTGTACCTCTCTCAGAATATTTTTGAGTAGTGTAAAAGACTGCTAGGATTTCAAAGACATTTGGATTTAACCAAAATATTTTTTAAATAGTGATATCATAGTATATGTGCTTCTTTATTAGTGCAATAAATAACATTTAACTGCAGGTCCTAACAACCTAATTATATAATTATAATAAATGGTGATGACAAACATATTTTGAGATATTTGCAACTGTAAAGTGATAAGAAAATATCTGTGGTTTCTATTAGTGACAAAGTTAGAGGTACTGGTGATGTTTTTACAATGTTTTGCCTAACTTAATAATGTAGGGATATGCTAACATGCATTAGAGGTTGGTGAAAATATTAAGATACATATTTTTTCTCAACCACATTCATAGACAACCAAAATTCTATTCATAACTAGCTTATAGAGGACTGAGAAACCTTGCTACACATAAGAGAGGCTGTGAAAAAATGGTAATCAAGGATGGGATGTGATTATAGAGACACCATATCAGAATAGTTAAGAGCATAAAATTTGGCATTAGAAAAATGTGGAATTGAATCTCAGTTCTGTAATTTTGCAATTGTTGTGGATGAAACCAGTACTTTCATTTCTGTAAGGATTTTTTTTAATCTACTTTATTATAGCTTTAACTAAATTCCTAGAGTCATTGTAAAGATTACATGAAATAATGCATGTGGAGTGATAAGTGAAGGTTTGGCAGGGAAATGTTAGGTTAAAAATAATCGTGGTGGTTATTATGACTCTTTTCTACCTCTTATCCTCTGTGGATATTGACATACTTTGATATATATTTGTAGAAAAAAATCTTTGGTTATCTTCTTGGAAAGAGTACTAGACTTTTGCACATTAAACCTTTCTTGGAAGGAGATGGAGGAGAATGATATTTCCTTTTCCTGTTAGTTTAGGGTTATAGGCATAAATTCAGTGACATCTTGGAAAGAGTGACTTCTCATATGGATGGCAGATGGGGCTGTCATGTTTCTTAAAATACCAACAGCATAACCAGGAAAGGCTCTATTCTAAGTTTGGGATGTAAGCTCCATCTCTTGGATATGGCAAGCTGTGCCTTCCAGCCTTTCTGCTAGCTAAAATAACACTGAAGTCGCTAAAATTTTAGTTGATTTTGCATCCAACACCTGGCTCTTGGTTGAATTGTTTATACTCGTGGGTTTAATTTTAGATTTAAGCTTCATATTTTTCCTACTACTCCAGATATTCTTGATTTCCTTACTGAATTTAAAATGTTTATGATTTACCAGCAGAGTGTGTAGTTTTAGACCTTATTGTAAATATACAAAATGCTACAGCAGCCCATTAGCATGAACTTACTGATTTGCTCCCTGCCTCTTTACCAAAGACACGGATCTTTATATGCCTTACCAGTTCCTCTCGTATTCAATCTCTCATTCATTGACAAAGCCCATAAAGATACATGTAATTAAATGAAGTGGGTGTTATTTTGTTTGATTAGCTGGTATTTTGCCACTTTTTGTTTTTATTTCTTTATCTGTTTGCAAGAGGTTTAAATATACTCCAACAATGCTGGTGAGTCAGACTTCAAGGCCTCCTTGTATCCTGTAAGGTCCCTCTGAGTTCTTAGTGCCATTCATTCTCAGGAATCTCAGCTCTTTTTGGCTTTTTTCACGAATAATGAAAAATAACAGAAGCAGCATTTTATACAACCTATCTGGGGTCCTTTTATATTTTACCATTGTTTTCTTCACTTGTTCTGCCAGATTGAGAGGCAGTGTGACTTTCTTTTTTACTATTTCATTGCAGGTGAGTTTCTTACAAAAGCTGGCCCAAAAGGCTCCAATTTACTTTTCATAGTGGAATTCTTGAACTCAGCGTAACAGTTAGACTTTTCCTCTTCTCAACCCCAGCAAGGAGGCATTTATATCACTATTATCACACTTATTACAAAGAACGTAATTAGCTCCACTAGACTGTGAACACTTTGTAATGAGAAAATGTTTATTCATTCAATTAATAAATATTTTTGGGCCCTTATTCTGTATCAGGTGAGTGCTAGGCACAATGTATATTACTGGTGAATAAGAAGGACAAGGTTCCTGTTCTCACAACATTTAAAGTGAAATGGACTTTCACTCCATACCCCAACACTTTCCATCAAGTATCATATAAAGGAGGTAGTAAAAGTTGACAGAGTAGTGCAAAATTAAATTTGTAGTTAACAACCACTGTTAAAATAAATTGTGAAATATATAATTATTTAGTTATAATCAATAGAAGTTATCCTAAGAATAACCTGGGCAAAAGAAAAAGTGGAAGACAGGCAAAGTGTTTTAAGAAAACCCTTCTCAGGCAAAGCAAGATTTAACTTTGGTAAAGGCCATGGTATTACCAATGAGTTTTGAGAGAGCAATGCATCATATCTAAAACTTTCCAATGCTGACCTAAGAAAACCCTGCCTGCAGGTATTTCAGGCCTCGGAAACTTTCAGTTGTAACAATTATATTCAGATGGTTGCTCATCAACAGGCACTGACATCTTGTTATAATGGAGTATATTTCCTCTGCTTGAATAGATTTCCATGCTCCTTTCATTTGATAGTTTTATTTATAGAATTCCAGTCTGCATCAACTTGCTTCTATTTCATTATCTTTGAAGTAACAACCTGTAAGCAAAGATAATGCAGGGTGGATATTCCTAATAGGGCACATTATAAGAAATGAACTGAATGTATGATAGGAGCTTGTTTATTTTATATTTAAGTCAAAAATAAGGAGGAGTGAAGAAATCTTAGTACACATTTAGTAAAGGTAAGGAAAAAATTAAAAATTCATCTTGCAGGGCACAGAAGCTGGTGGCTTGGGAGACAAAGAGAAAGGGGAATGAAGAGTAAGGAATGGGATCATGTATGGAAAAGGAAGCTATTTAAAACAGACAGCCATTCTGAATTAAGTGGATTAACTGAGTAAGATGGTTTGCATTCTTTTATGGTCAGTTAGGAGGTCTTTTAACAGAGCTGCAAGTCATTGACTCTGAGGGACGTCGGTCAAATCACTTGACATCTCTGGACATCAGTTTCCTCATCTACCTCCTACGGGTATAGGGGGTAGTTTCTAATGTCTTTTGTTACTCAAAAGTCTCCAAATTTTTCATAGGACTCAAGGGAATTAAATACTCACTTTGGCTACTATATGTTTGAAATAATAAAACCCATGTATCAGAATGAAAACATAACAAAATCCCTATTGGTTTTAAATGAATGACACCGCATTTTTTATAGCTTCTGTTCTACAGTTTTAGCTTTGGATAATAACTCTGTCTAGAGCTTTGCAGCAGCCACGAACATTATGAAATCTTTGCATCAGTCAGAAATAGAACCACTATAAGATTTATGGAAATCAAGGGTTTTTATTAGAAATAAAAATTTTATTAGAAATTATATTTACACAAATGTAGGAGAAAATGAGGAAGTGAAAGTCTGAAAAGTGAAAATTAGGAGGTTTCAGTAACAGTGGCTAATCAGTCAGTCTCATATACTAGTGTGAGTGGACAGGACAGAGCCAATGTGGACAGCAAAAGGGGCAGTTCTGAAGGATCTGTGGCAATTACTGTCTTGGAAGAAGCTGTTGCCGCTACAGAGGTAAAGCTACCCTTTTGTGGATCTACAGCCAAGTCTCTGGTGTAGGGCTAGGGATTGCTGCTGGCCAGTAGAGCCTATAGTCAGGCACTAGCTGAATGTGGAGCAGAAGTGAACCTAGAGAAGCTTGGATTTGCTGGGTACCTCTTCATCTGTCTTTATGGTGTTTGCCTTTACCATGTCTGACTGCAGTGACTTTCAGTCAAGTAGTGGTTCAACTTCACTTCTGCCTTCCAAACCACATGCAGGTTTCTCTTTCAGCCGACTCTGACCTGGAACCATATGGTTGACATAACACATAAGGACAGAAAGAAAATGACTTGATCCCTAGTGTATTTCATTTAAGTCTTCTTGATACTAAATTTAAAGTACATATGATATTGGATATTGCCTTTAAGCCTTTTCAAGTAGAGGGCTAAGCCAAGCTAGATTTCTGAAGGTACCGTCAAACCTATAAGAAGATAAATAAAGACATAATTTGTCATTTGCACATCACATTAAGGTATACAGAATGCTTTAGTTTTATTTAGGGCTACATATGGCTTATGTAGCCCTGTGGTTTATGGTTTTGCACATCACATTTGGACATCACATTACAGTATATGGAATGCTTTAGTTTTATTTAGGGCTACATATGGCTTATTATTATATATGGTTTTATACTTACCATGAGAAATGATTAAACCAGGAGTTATTAATCCTGATGATTTAAAAAAATGACTAAAGTCTAAATAAGTGGCACAGAGTAAGAGCCAAGGATCAGGTTGGTTGATCTTAGAATATGCTGAGTAGGGAATCTTTTATGTGATTCAAAGGATTCCAAAGAGTATGTCTCACTTCAAGTGTCTTCCCATTATTTTGTTTTGACCATAACAATTTGATTAATGATGCACTTCTTTGGATTGTATATAACAGTAATATTATTAACATTTCATTCCATTCCATGTATAATCCATTTTGATGTTTACAATGGACTTTCACATCTTTTATCTCCTTTTGTCTTCAGAAAATGTTCCTCTGATAGATTTCTATCTCCATTTTGCAAATAAAATAATCTCAGAAAGACCAAGTAACTGCTTTACTCTCATGCCAGCTTGACTAATTTGAAGCAGAGCTCAACCCACCAGATAATCTCACTTCAAGTTCATAGCTCTTTCTAATCTTTTCACTGCTGTTCTTACTGATAGTTAGGAGACACTAAAACTATTTTGCATGCATAGGTTTATGAATGAGAAAATAGTTCAACATGGAGGTGTTAAATAAATATTTTACTAAGGCTCAGAACAGGGAAATATATATGTAATACATCAGCACCAGAGGAGACCCTCAGAAGCAGGCTATGACCCCTGAGTCTAAGGAGAGAGTTGGCAGTTGAGGGAGGAAGAGGGTGGAGATGCCCCAGTAATGGCAATATTTCGCCAACATCAAAGCAGAAGATGCTGAGCAGTAAATTGGGAAAATGCTATATTTTCTCTGGAAAAATGGGAATGTGGGCAGATATATAATAAAAGAACAAATGGCATATCTTGTTTCCATTAGTACCATTCTTTCAGAACATTGAGGTGGAGAGATGGTCATGAGTGTTCCTGGAAGCCCTTGAGAATAGATGCTTTGAAAAATGTCTCGTACTGTTTATTTCATAATATGTATTTGAAATGGTCTAAGAAAATAAGGCTATCTCATGATGATTATTTGACAACATATTGCTTTAACTTACAAAATTTCTACTTCAGGTTCACCTCAGAGCTCTCTATGGTACAGTCGAAATGGGCTTGCACTAGAAAGGAGTGTGATTTATTAAAATGTCAGTGG
The DNA here is from genome assembly GCF_001604975.1 of Cebus imitator. Classification (NCBI taxonomy): domain Eukaryota; kingdom Metazoa; phylum Chordata; class Mammalia; order Primates; family Cebidae; genus Cebus; species Cebus imitator. The sequence continues at coordinate 1,673,868 of NW_016107510.1, read as the reverse complement.
TTTTGTGTATCCTTAGATCTCTGTTCAAATTTTACTTTTTTTTTTTTCATTACCATCTTGACCCACCAGGAGATATTATATGTCTCATCTCTGAAAGTCTGGAATATGCAGGTTTAGAGATCTTGAAAAGGAACACTCTTGCCAGGGGACAGATGAAATTTAATTGGACTATATGTTATGGATGCTGCCTGAGAACTCTGGACTCTTTGTGAGTAGGGACCACTAGCAGGTAAGAAGAGTTACCATCTTGACCAGGACAGTTGATCTTGATCAACACAAGAGATACTGCCTATTTTGTACCTTGAGGCAGAAAAGAATATGTATGGAACACGTTCTCTACTTGGTTGTTTGGTATTCCCTTGTATAATTATGACTGTAAATTATGTAAAATTCTACTAGCCTGAGAAGTGTATGATTACCAGCCACTTAGATCCTTAAAAATGAAGGGTTAAGTGACAGCTGGTAAGCTACAAAGACCTACAGAGGTAAAGGAATTTAGAATAGATAACAGAGGACAAAGATGGAAATTTAGAATGCTTAGGAGAAGGGGGAGATGGTTACCAGTTGCAGCCCCAAAGCAAAGTTTGGTAATTGGGGATGTTGTTCACCCTCCTAACCTCTCTTTTAAGTTTCCTTTTATGAAAAGAGAGTCAAAGGGGAAAATGGAGGAACGACTTTAAAAGTGTATGGAGAAGTAGATCTGTGCAGAGCAGGGGATGCACTACGGCAGCAACAGAGTTCTGCTGCTCAGTTATCACTTTAGGATAGAAGATCCCATGAGGAGTACAGTGGCATTCAGCTGTATTATTATTGGAATCTATGGCATTGTTCACGTCACAGCCATGATCCCCCATGCAATGACTAAGCACAGCAGGAGTACTAGGCTTTGACCATTTTAGCTAAATGCCAGACTTATCTAACAAGCAATTTCTTCTCTGGGGTCCTCATTGAGTGGATAGACTTTCTCCAAACTAAAATGCAGTATGAGACTTTTTACAGCTTCCTCCTTTACCCTGTCCCTTTACAGGTATCAGAACTGCATCCATATGAAGGCAATCCCTGTCTACTCTCATTCCCTCTCCCCTTTATTTCTCATTGGCTTTTCCCTATTAAATATCTTTCATGTCTTAATTCCATCTTGGCATTTCGTTTCTGAAGGAACTGAATTGACCCAAAGATGTAGCTACTTTTTTTTTTTTTCCATTCTTACAGGCCTTCTTATTGAGATGGCATCCATTTATTTCAGAAGTTGTCGTAGCAGGAAAAAAAAAAAAAGAGAAAAAGAGGCAATGTGGTTGAAAGGTGACTGCAATACAGTGCTATTGATAGATCTGGCCTCTTTAAGTATTTTGTTCCACTGGCTACTCAAAAGTATTTCTGGTTCCTGGTACATTAAAACCAGAGTAATGTCCAGACAGAATTTGCTTCTCCTCCAACTGCTGGCAATATACGCACTTGACTCAGTACCAATCTGTTTTGGCTCATTTGAGTCACTCCTCCAAATGATATGGCACATTTCTCAAATTCCAGGGTTTTTTTTTTTTTTCCCACTTTCCTTTAATAACCATAGTCTCTCTTTCAGCTGACCCATTTTCATGTACAGGCCTTTACAAAACTTTATTATCCATCTCTTTCTTCTAGGCAAGTTCTGGCCACCAGAAACCACCCAAAGATTTTTTTTACACTGTCCCAAACCAATCCTTTAGTTAGTGCTTCTGCATGTACCTAGTCTGGTTTTAGCTAAGTTACAACATTTATCTATAACATACATAGTTACAACTATAGATAGCATATAATATTTGGTGTTTGTAGTTCTTTAGTATTTTGAGTTGAATTGTGAATCATCTTTGCAAGAGGCATTCTTAGTCTCATAAACAGAATATAGCTATGTGATGTATTAATCTTCATTTCATATTAATGAAGAAAACCCACCAAGTCTGAAAGATGGTTTTAAAAGTCCCAGGGACCCCTATTAAAAAAAGAAAACTCGTTTTATTCCATGCATTATTTTGATGTAAGAATCCAGTGTTATAATAATTGTTAAGTAGACACTTGACTGAATAACTCACTTATTTGAGACACTGGGTCTTATTAATCTGATAGGTTTAATGATCTTAGAAAACTGAATGTATATTGCTGCCCCTAATTGTCCTACCAAAAACACTTCAAATATGTTTTTATCCATAAGCATAATGCTGATAGGAAGTATAAGATGTTAAGCCTTCTTTTCCTTTGCCGGGAAAGCTCAGGTTCCAACATGACAGTAACTGTGGGATTGAGAGAGCTCAACACTGATTTTATTAAAATAGTGCCTATCGCTGTGTCTGGGCCCCACTATTTTCTCCGTAACTGAAATTGTCTGGATGACCAGAAAACCTACTTAAATTTTAGTGATAGTAACAAATCCTAAGATGGTGAATGAATAATTTATGTAATTGTGAATTCAACTCCTAACTTTCTGCTGGTGCTTATAATGAGTAGGGACAGACAATTCAGTACCTTGTTTTTCTGATATTGATTGAAAAGTTAGATTCCACCTCCTGGCTGTCTCGTTTAGATTGTTCATGCCAAACAACTAATTCACTGCCAGTTTTCCTACTATTTTAACCTCTTTCCCACTTAATTGAATCTCATTTTCACATATGTGTGATGACACCCAGCTGTTCCTTCTGATTAAATTTACCTAGGAATTCCTGTCTAGTATCTACTTTAGAAACTGCTGTCTATGAAACACACCAGTCAGTTTGTTCAATATTAAATACTTGGTAGATAATTTTAAAAAATAGAACCAGTATTTTTATTTCAATAAAAACCTTCAAACTAATTGTCACTGTTGACATCTCCAGTATTGTAGATTAGAGAAGCCTTGACTATATTGAGGTAAAACCTAATTCACAGTGCCTGTAATATTTTTTAAAAATCCCATGTTTAATAAATGGGGTTGATACTCCATTAACAAAAATATATTCAAAGGCAGCATTCAGTCTGGCTGTGATGGATGTTAAAGTTGACACAGCTAGAAGATATGGTTCAGTCATTGACTAAAATATTTTTTATTTATTTGGGGTAAAGGAATAAATTATGTTGTACTATAAGCACCTTGAGAACAGGAAATTTTTCCTTGCCATTTTAGCACAATCACATGCTTAATAAATGTTTATTAAATGAATACATGATAAACTAGTAAAGAGAACAATTTGGGGCTAAATGACAAGAATAGATAATCTTGCTATAAAACCCTGATAAGAAGGAATGCTAGGAAGCATGGTAACTTATGCCATATATTGAAAAGTGACTTTTTAAATGACTTTGTTTAAAGTCATGACTTAAATTGTGGTGTTCAAGATACAGCCTTGGATTTTAAAAGTTGCTGCTTTTTCCCTTTGACTGAACCGAGGCTTCTGTTTCCTAATTCCTGAGAATTAGGCATCCTCAGACATCATTCTCATTGGATTTCTGTTTACATCAAAATAATGCATAGAATAAAATAAGGTTTTGTTTGTTTGTTTGTTATGATCTTGAGGGTTTTTTTGTTTTTGTTTTCCTTTTTTATTTTTAGTTGACACATAGTAATTGTACATATTGTTGAGCTATAGAATGATGGAATCCTCAGGCATCATTTTCTTCTTCCAGGAAACAATATTTTTTTTTGTTTTTTGGTAAGCTCTAAGCATCACTTTATATCCCCTTAGAATCCATCTTCTCTCAGATGTGCCTTTGACATGACATTTTGCTGGTCAGCAGCTCAGATATATCCAGAATGAACCTTGTAGGCATATACTTTTTATTTTTATTTAATTCCTATGTGACTCTGGACACTCCCCCATCAGGAGATAGTATCTGGGCATGCAAAGACTCCTGATGTAGGGAGCAGAAATGATGCGGGTATTTGCATTTTATTCCTTCCTTGTATTTCTAGCCTTTTCCATATGCAAGCCCTGATGTCTTCAACTGGCAGCTACCAATTCTAGTTGCTCAGTCAAAGTGGGGAGTATTTTATTATCTTATTATACTTATGAATAAGTGGATCCTAAATTAGCCTTGCTGTATAAACCTTATATAAAGTCTGATAAGCCGAATTGTTCAGGTCAGCTTTAGAATGATTTTGTAGTTACTGAGATGCAACTTTCTCCTCACCACTGCATCTTGTCTGTTTTAATAGTCTGAATGAAATGTGTCTTGTTTTTCTGATTTTGCTCCAGTTCATACAATCTTGAATTTTTCCCTGAAGAATGCATTTAGCTGGGACTTTGACAATCTCTCCAGCCATAATCAGCTTCTCCTCTTAGGTCTGGTTGCTGGGTAGACCGGTGACTTATGTTAATTTTTTTAAGTATGGGCCATGAAGATAGTTAAAGAGTCACCTAGATTGATTAATAAAAGTGCATGTTTCAGAATCCAACTTTAGACTTCTGAAATTATAATCACCATATACAGTACCCTAGATTTCGGAAGTTAAGAAAATTTCGTAATTTGAAAAGTTAGTTCACCTTACAGTAAATTGTGAGGAATATTACTATAGCTTGTACATCTGCATTGAAGGTTGTACTCAAATTGAGGTGTAATTATATTAATAATAGCCTTATTGATATATAATTCACTTAAAGTTTTCTCTTTTAAACATATAATTCAGTGATCTTGAGGGTTTCTTTGTTTTTGTTTTCCTTTTTATTTTTAGTAGACATGTAGTAATTGTACATATTGTTGAGATATGGAGTGAATTCTGTGTGTGTGTGTGTGTGTGTGTGTGTGTGTGTGTGTATGTTTGTATGTCAGGGTCTCATCTTGTCACTCAGGCTGGAGTGCAGTGGTATAATTATAGCTCACTGCAGTCTGGAACTCTGGGGCTCAAATTATCCTCCTGCCTCAGTTTCTCAAGCAGGTGAGACTACAGGTGTATGTCATCATAGCTGGTTAATTAAAAAGAAAAAAATTTTTTTTAAGAGATGGAGTCTCGCTGTGTTTCCCAGGCTGGCCTCAAACTCGTGAGCTCAAATTATCTTCCCACTCTTGCCTCCCAAAACCCTGGGATCACAAGCAAGAGCCGCTGCAGCTGGCTCAGAGTGACATTTTAATACATATATACACAGCATTACAATCAGATCAAGGTAATTATTATATACATCGCGTTGAACATTTATCATTTCTTTGTGTTATAAGCATTCAAAATTCTCTTTAAATAATTCACTCTCCTTGAGACTCCAACTGTAGTGCCTGGTCTATCAGTGTATACTTCTTTAAATTTGATGAATAAGTTTACCATATCTCTGAATATTCTTAATGAGACTACTAATTACCCTCCTAGGATTCCAAGTCTACTGCTCGGAGTATTTATTTGAGACAGGATCACAGACTTGTTTCTTCCCAACCATGTTTCTTCTATAGAACTAGTAGGCCTTGGAGACAAACTCACTTAGAATACAGATGCCCCTTGACTTCAGATGAGGTTATGTCTCAATAAACACATCGTAAATTTAAAATATTTTTAACTTGAAAATGGATTTAATACACCTAACTTTTAAACATTGTAGCTTAGCCTAGTCTACCTTAAATGTGCTCAGGACACCTACATTAGCCTACAGATGGGCAAAGTCATCTAGCACAAAGCCTATTTTATAATGAAGTGTTGAATATCTCCTATAATTTATCAAATGAAGTACTAACAGTGGAAAGCAGAATGATTGTATGGGTACTCAAAATACAGTTTCTATAGAATGTGTATAGCTTACCCATCATTGCAATGTCAATAAATTATATGTTGAAGCATCAGAAGTTGGGAGCCATCTGTATTCCATACAAGATTGTTTGGAGACAGCCTTGTCTAGAATGACAGATAAATATTGGAAAGAGCGCATCATTAGTTAGAATAGAAGTGATGGGGCCATATTAATAAAATGAGGAACTGAAGTTTACATTGGGTTCGGTAGAAAATAGAGATCCACTGAGAAATCAACTAAATAATATGAAGAAATGCATTGTGGGTGTTGGTGTAAATTGGTCTGGTAAGGGTGTATAGATAGATCGGACAGAAAGAGCTGAAATAGTTAAACTGCATAATAGCATGGCCTGGTGGTAGAGAAGCTGGTGATACTGCTGAATGGCAGCAAAGTTGATAGTGGAGCTGATAAAGATGAATGAAAGCACTAAGTCGTGTACCTCACAGCTGAGCCCAAGCTGCCATTGTCATTTCTCAACTACAAAAGGTGATTGATGCTAGGATGGCGAAATAAAAGAGGGTGGTAATCAGATGTCGTTGGGAGGTGGCATATTGGGGTGCAATGACATACTGCTTATACGTTTGAGCAAATAATATTATTTCTGGAAAGCAACAAGATAGATAGTGCTAGCATGCACCCACATGATGCGTCTTATTAGGTATTTATTTATGCAATATTTCTTTCAGTGCACATTCTTTCCAAAACATTCAGTTTCACATTTCTCATCACATTTCTTCCTCATTCCTTTCTTTGTCAGTTTTCTTTCCAGTAGAGAATTATGGGGAAAAATATTTATAATTTATTTTAAAAATATATCTGTATTAATCAGGGTGATTTTCGTGAAAGATAACCCCCAAAACTTTTGGTAGAAACTAATAGGGCTCAGAATTTGATTCTGCATTTATTGAACTTGAAAACCACATCACAAGTTTTAGTCAACAAAGCCCAAACGGAAGTGATGTGTGTAACATTTAGCCCAAAGCCTTTAAGAACAAGGTGTTACCTCATGGCTGTCTCTTCTCCTTTAGTGATAGCCTTGCAGGCCACATGTTGAATCAGCCTGGATCCTTGAATCACTGAGTGGAGAGAGTTGTCTGATCCAAATCAGATTTTGAGTGATCCAGAAATACATTTTTGTTCTGTTAAGCCCCTGAGATTGTATTTTTTACTTGCCTATACATCTTGCCTGGTATTGTAAGTTGGCATGACTTTTGCAAAAAAGCACATAGCTTAAAACTGTAGTGATAACTGACTTCAGAAATAGCTGAACTTAAGTGATTACTTACTTTTTTTTTAATTCTGCTGTATTGCCTCCATTCCTAGACAGTCTCTCTCTCTGAAGTATCTCAGGTTCCTTACTCAGTAGTCTGGTTAAAAAATGTGGGGAAGGGTGCTTTTTAAATTCCAGTAGTTTTCTCACTCTGAGCAAAACAGGTAAACGAACATATCTGAAATCAAATATCATTTTATTAGCTTGGATCATGTATTTACCTCTCTATCTGTGAATATAATTTGTGACCATAGACTTAATGTGTTAGGATTGGCCTGACCATGGGTCAAGAGGTATGGTGAATTCTACCCAAATAATACAAACAAATAAGGAGCGAGGAGCAGTTCTCCAAAATTAAATAGAGTCATGAGATACTAATGCTGGGAGGCAAAAAAAAATCTATATGAATTTAAATATTAGTATAGACACTAACTCCTTATAATTCTAGGGAATATTGCACAAGAATGCCCTACAGAGGGTCTCCTGAGTGAATATTTCCTGATAGAATGATATCTCTCACTTTTTAATATCCCAAACTCATGGATTCTACAAAAATCTCAACACAACACTTTTTCAGCCTATGATTGCATCAAAAAATGTATATTATTGTCCCCAGAACATAATATAACATTTCAAAGAAAATGATATTTAGGAAAAGTCTTGAATTGTATTCCAAAACACAATTAGTTGAATGTCAAAATTATGATAAATGTCCAAAACCATAAAGTATGGTGAGTGTCAGCAAGCAGGATATGTAACTTGGAAATGTCTGATGCTAAGAAGAGCATCACTGTGTCACACTCAAGGTGAGATATTCTCTGTCACTAGGCACTTGTTCTGAATAGCTTTCTTGTTGTTGCAAGGTTTTTGCCCAAAATTGTACAATGTGAGTCCCCCAACACAAGAAATTATTCATGAAAATTGTGGGGAAGTAAGCAAAGCAAATGAGGAAGTGATTGCAGAGGAAATGAAAATGTTACTGCAAAAAATGTAATTGTTTTTTAACAATGATATTATTTTGATGATCACAGGCTTATATTCTAAGTATTTTTTCTTTATTTCAATTATATTTTTAAAATATGTTGAGAGTTTTTCCTATATAAAACATAGAAAAATAATGGAAAGTGGGCTTCATGACATTGCTTTGTTTTGTTTGGCTTTCTTTTTATAGAATATCTGATTTTGAGGACATATTACCATCCACAAGCACGACATCTCTGCATTTCTAAGCTACTGTCCTGGTAGTCTACTTGGATCTGTGTAACCTGTCTCCTCAAGGGTCACCTCTTTTGCTGTTCTTTATTTTCTAGGGCAGTAGAGTGTCTAGAACTCTTATACAGTGAGAAGTACCATATAAAAGTGAAGGCCAAAGTTTGAAATGGCATGAAATAATAATATCTTCTAGGCCTGTTTTTAGACTATATAACAATGTCATTAAATGACCCAGAGGCTCTCATGGATTCTAATAATGTATATGTCTTAGATAACAGACGTGATGTATTTAAATTTCTTTATTTTGCTTTACACATATTTATGGATTATGTTTTATAAGATGGTATAACAGGTAGTATATCCCAAATAACTAATTTTTAAAATGATCATTCAATTTTTGAGTAAAATATAAGGTGTCACTAATACACTGCAAAGCATAGGACATCTAAAATTATTTTTCCCCATTTTCAGGTGAATACAACTGTTCCTTCTGGTTTGTTCATTTATTCATTAATAAATATACCTTGACTTTCTATTACTTACTAGGCTTATTATGACTAAAATATTTCTCCTTTGAAGGAAGGGCCTTAGCTCTTGAATAGAAACTCTCTTCATTGATTTATTTAGAACCAAGTTTCCAAGGAGTAGAAAGGAATTTACTCACATCTTTGAGAACAGAGTTCTGGACATGGGTAATCACTCAACTAAAGAATACTAGGTTGAATAAAGATAAAGGCTAAATCCTTAAAGCGAGTTTCAATAGTGGATCATCTTTATGAATACTTACTGTGGGCCAGATGCTGTGTGAATCCCTATATAGACAATATGTCTTTCAGTCTTCCTTATAATCCTTAGTTAGCAGCTATTACTATTCACATACATGATTACTTATTTAGGAAACATGAGCTGGAATGTGTAACCAGCTCTACTGGAAAGGTGGTTAGAATTTATATAGGTGTACAAAGCCTTTGAAAAACTATTAAAAGCAAAGGCATAGAGAACGCAAATGTAAAGTCAGATTAGTAACCCAATACTAGACCAACCCAACTAGATTAAAAGTCCATATAGGGAAAATATTACAACCCACATGCCATTTAAAGATAATGGATGTTTGGTTCTCTATTGCCATGTGACGAACCATCCCAAAACATGTTGGCTTAGAACAATCACAGCCATTTATGCTCACTCAAAATTCTGTAGGTGAGCTGGGCTCAGCAGATGGTTCCTTCGCTCCATGTGGTGTCAACTGTGTCAGTAATAATCCAGAGGCTTGAATCACTTGGAATATCTAAGATTACTTACTCAAATACTTTGCGGATGGTAATGGCTATCAGCTAGGAGATCAGCTGTGGTGTTGTAGTGCATCAGTTTTCCTCCACATGGCCTCTCCATATGGCCTGGACTTGCTACACAGTGGCATCTGGAGTTCAATGGGAAATGTGTGAAAATAGAAGTTGCAGAACATGTTTGTATAGCATCATTTCCCACTGCATTGTACTGGTAAGAGCAAATCACAGGGCTAACTCAGATTCAAAGGGAGAAGCAATAAACTTACCTCTGGTTTGGAAGAGTGTCAAATAATTTGTGACTGTTTTAAATCTGCCACAATGTAAATGAGTGAAGTCAGACAGGCATGAGATAAAAAAGAGTGGTAGGGATTATGCAAATGAGAGAACTTTCACCTCCTGTAGAATTTAGAGTTCAAGTAGTTAAGAAACAGTGTTTAGCCCATATATAATATGATTATATGTTTAATTTTACCATTGTCAACTTGTTTTTAAGTCTTGATCTAGGAGATTTTGTGAGGTACAGACTATAGAGACAACCTAAAAAATGTAAAGAGCTAGAATAGTAGAAAAAGTGGTTTCAATGCATCCTGATAGAATTATGAATACAAAGAAAATGAAATGGAATTCTGCTTTGATGAAATACAGAGGACATTTATTTCTTCGTTCACAAAATAGACGGTGGTCTAAAAAGCAGGATATTTACAATGACCCATGAGGGATAAAACAGAAAATATTAGAGCTTTCATTAATATTTATTTCATCCTTTGAGGAAGGATGAAATAAATTTTTCTTTATGTATTGTAATATTCACAATATGTTCAACTAATATACTACTTGTGTATACCTTAAACTTGTGATCACTATTTCTTAGGAAATGCATATTCAAAAATTTTTATTGATAGCTCTGTGTGATATGCTCATTAGAGTTCGTATATTATTGGTCTAAAAATGAAAATCACCAATGTGACATCAAGAAATTAATCATATTTTCCACTCACGAAAGAAATTTTTATTGTGCTACTGTGTGGTTAATGTTGAAGTAGAGAGTTGTACATAACAAAGACATAAAGATAACCTCTAGGAGAAAAAAGATGGTATTTATTATGTTTTTAGAAAAAAATAACAGTTTCCAAGATAAATGATCCAATTTTATTATTAGGAAAAGATAACTTCCTTTCATATAAATTACATTCTCCTTACCTGGAAGGCCTACGTGGCTTTATTTGCATGTGGTGATTATTGGAACACTCATTGTTATATTTGAGCCTGTAGCCAAATATTCAAGCAAGAACCTGCAATGTCTAAAATTGATTTATTAAGCACTTGATTTTCCAAGTTACTATTCTTAATTATAATTTTATTAGAAGGTTTTTCCTTTTTTATATAAAACTCCTTAAAAGCAATACAATCGTTTGTCTTTCAGAACCCTTGTCCCCCGATGTCACCTTGAAATTCTTTTTTATTTTCTTCATTTGTGGGTGCTAGAGCTCTTCAGAAAGTTGCTGCATCTGTTATTTAGGCTTCTTGTTTCTTTGGGATTACAACACATTTTTTTGTTTGTTTCATTTCCATTCTGTGCTTGACCTCAGGAAAGTGTCTTGGTATTTTTGTCCTTTGACTCCTCATCTGTGAAAAGTCATGATTAGAAAAGTTAATGTCTAAGTTCCTTCTTAAATCTAGTAATGAAGAGTTTATCTCTATAGGTCTTACATTCAATAAGCAACATTAAGAAATGTTCTCTTTTTGTGGTGTTTGGAATAATTTCAGAAGGAATGGTAACAGCTCCTCTTTTTATGTCTGGTACAATTTGGCTGTGAACCCATCTGGACCTTGGCTTGTATTGGTTGGTAGGCTATTAATTGCTGCCTCTACTTCAGACCTTGTTATTGGTCTATTCTTCCTGGTTTAGTCTGGGAGGGTATAAGTTTCCAGGAATTTATCCATTTCTTCTAGATTTACTGGTTTAAGTACATAGAGTTGTTAATAGTCATCTCTGATAGTAGTTTATATTTCTGTGGAATCAGTGGTGATATCCCAATTATCATTTTTTATTGCATCTATTAGATTCTTTTCTCCTTTCATTTGTATTAATCTGGCTAGCTGTCTGTCTATTTTGTTGATCTTTTCAAAAAACCAGCTCCTGGATTTATTGATTTTTTTGAAGGGTTTTTTGTGTCTCTATCTCCTTCAGTTCTGCTCTGATCTTAGTTATTTCTTGTTTTCTGGAGCTTTTAAATTTATTTGATCTTGCTCCTCTAGCTCTTTTAATTTTGACTATAGGATGTCAATTTTAGATCTTTCTTCACTTCTCATATGAATATTTAGTGCTATAAATTTCCCTCTAGACACTGCTTTAAATGTGTCCTAGAGACTCTGGTATGTTGTGTCTTCGTTCTCATTGGTTTCAAAGAACATCTTTAATTCTGCCTTCATTTCATTATTTATCCAGCAGTCATTTAGGAGCAGGTTGTTCAATTTCCATGTAGTTGTACAGTTTCAAGTGAGTTTCTTAATCCTGAGTCTAATTTGATTGCACTGTGGTCTGAGAGATTGTTTGTTATGATTTCTGTTCTTTTGCATTTTCTGAGGAGCGATTTACTTCCAATTATGTGGTCAATTTTAGAGTAGGTATGATGTGGTGCTGAGAAGAATGTATAGTCTGTGGATTTTGGGTGGAGAGTTCTGTAGATGTCTATTAGGTCCACTTGGTCCAGATCTGAGTTCAAGTCCTGGATATTCTTGTTAATTTTCTGTCTCATTGATCTGTCTAATATTAACAGTGGAATGTTAAAATCTCCCACTATTATTGTGTAGGAGTCTAAGATCATTAAGAACTTGCTTTATAGAACTGGGTGCTCCTATATTGGGTACATATATGTTAAAGATAGCTTTGTTGTTGCATTGATCCCTTTACCATTATGTATGGCCCTTCTTTGTCTCTTTTGAAAATTGTTGATTTAACACCCATTTTATCAGAGA
>NW_016107510.1:1602074-1661332 GCF_001604975.1 Cebus imitator | reverse complement strand
TGTTTGTCTTGACATATGAGATGCATATCCTTAATATGACACATCAATGGGTCTTTTGACTTTTTATCCAATTTACCAGTCTGTGTCTTTTTATTGGGGTATTTAGCCTGTTTAGATTTAAGGTTAATATGGTCTTGTGTGAATTTGGTCCTGCCATTTTGATACTAGCTGATTGTTTTGCCTGTTAGTTGACGCAGTTTTTTCATTGTATCAGTGGTCTTCACTATTTGGTACGTTTTTGCAGTGGTTGGTACTGGTTGTTCCTTTCCATCTTTAGTGCTTCCTTCAGGAACTCTTGCAAGGCAGGTCTGGTAGTGACAAAATCTCTCAGCAATTGCTTGTCCATAAAGGATTTGATTATTCTTTCACTTATCATATTCTGGGTAGAAAGCTGTTTTCTTTAAGGATGTTGAATATTGGCCCCTAATATTCTTTTTGGGCTTGTAGGGATCTGCCGAGAGATCCACTGTGAGTCTGATGGGCTTCCCTTTGTGGGAAACCTGACCTTAGCATTTTCTCCTTCATTTCAACCGTGGTGAATCTGATGATTATGTGCCTTGGGGTTGCTTTTCTTGAGGAATATCTTTGTGGTGTTCCCTAACTCATTTTATGAGGCCAACATCATCCTGATACCAAAATATGGCAGACATACAACTAAGAAAGCAAATTTCATGCCAGTATCCATAATGAGCATTGATGCAAAAATCTTCAATAAAATACTAATAAAATGAATGCAACGGCACATCAAAAAGCTTATCCATCATGATCAAGTAGGCTTCATCCTGGGGATGCAAGGCTGGTTGAACATATGCATATCTATCAATGTATCCGTCACATAAACAGAACCAAAGGCGAAAACCACACAATTATCTCAATATATGCAGAGAAGGCCTTTGACAAAATTCAACCGCCCTTTATGCTAAAAACTCTTAATAAACTAGGTATTGATGGAACATATCTCAAAATAATAAAAGCTATTTATGACAAACCCACAGCCATTATTATACTGAATGGGCAAAAACTGGAAGCATTCCCTTTGAAAACTGGCACTAGAAAAGGGTGCCCTCTCTCATGATTTCTATTCAACACAATATTGGAGGTTCTAGCTAGTGCAATCAGGCAAGAAAAAGAAATAAAAGCATTCAATTAGGAAAGGAGGAAGTCAAATTTTCTCTATTTGCAGATGACATGATTGAATATTTAGAAGACCCCATCATCTCAGCCCAAAACCTCCTTAAGATGATAAGCAACTTTAGCAAAGTCTCAGGATACAAAATCAACATGCAAAAATCACAAGTATTCCTATACATAAATAATAGACAAACAGAGAACAAAATCATGAGTGAACTCCCATTCACAATTGCTACAACGAGAATAAAATACCTAGGAATGCAACTAACAAAGGGTGTGAAGGACCTCTTCAAGGAGAACTACAAACCACTGCTCAAGGAAATAAGAGAAGATGCAAACAGATGGAAAACATTTCATGCTCATGGTTAGGAAGAATCAATATCATGAAAATGGACATACTGTCCAAAGTAATTTATAGATTAAATGCTGTCCCCATCAAATTACCATTGACCTTCTTCACAGAACTGGAAAAAAAAAAACCTTAAACTTCAAATGAAACCAAGAGAGAGCCTGCATAGCCAAGACAATCCTAAGCAAAAAGAACAAATCTGGAGGCATCAAGCTACCTGACTTCAAACTATATTACAAGGCCACAGTAATCAAAACAGCATGGTACTGGTACCAAAACAGAGATGTAGACAAATGGAACAGAACACAGGGCTCAGAAGTAACGCCACATACCTACAACCATCTGATCTTTGACAAACCTGATGAAAACAAGCAATGGGGGAAATGATTCCCTGTTTAATAAATGGTGTTGGGAAAGCTGGCTAGCCATGTGCAGAAAGCAGAAACTGGACCCTTTTCTTACACCTTATACAAAAATTAATTCCAGATGGAGTAAAGATTTAAACATAAGACCTAACACCATAAATACCCTAGAAGAATACCTACGCAATATCATTCAGGACATAGTCATAGGCAAGGACTTCATGGCTAAAACACCAAAAGCAATGGCAACAAAAGCCAAACTAGTCAAATGGGATCTAATTAAACTTAAGAGCTTCTGTACAGCAAAAGAAACAATCATTAGAGTGAACCAGCAACAAACAGAATGGGAAAAAATTTTTGCAACCTACCTATCTGACAAAGGGCTAATAGCCAGAATCTACAAAGAACTAAAACAAATATACAAGAAAAAAACAACCCCATCAAAAAGTGGGCAAAAGATATGAACAGACACTTTTCAAAAGAAGACATTTATGTGGCCAACAAACATATGAAAAAATGCTCATCACCACTCGCCATTAGAAAAATGCAAATCCATACCACATTGAGATATCACATTGAGATACAATCTCATGCCGGTTAGAATGGCGATTGTTGAAAGAAATCAGGAGACAACAGATGCTGGAGAGGATGTGGATAAATAGGATGTGTACAATTGTCTTTTACTCTGGGGTGGGAGTGTAAATTAGCTCAACCATTGTGGAAGAAAGTGTGGCCAGTTCTCAAGGATCTGGAACTAGAAATACTATTTGACCCAGTAATCTCATTATTGGCTATATATCCAAAGGATTATAAATCACTGTATTATAAAGACACATGCACATGTATGTTCATTGTGGCACTGTTTACAGTAGCAAAGACTTGGAACCAGCCCAAATGCCCATCGATGATAGCCTGGACAAGGAAAATGTGGCGCATATACACCATGGAATATTATGCAGCCACAAAAATGGATGAGTTCATGTTCTTTGAAGGGACATGGATGAAGCTGGAAACCATCATTCTCAGCAAACTGACACAACAGAAAACCAAACATCGCATGTTCTCACTCATAAGTGGGTGTTGATCAATGAGAACACATGGACACAAAGAGAAGAACATCACACACTGGGGTCTGTTGGCAGGTGAAGGGGGCTACGGGAGGGTTAGCAGGGCATGGCAAGATTAGGGAGGGATAACGTTAGGAGAAATACCTAATGTAATGATGAGGGGATGGATGCAGCAAGCCACCCTGGCTTGTGTATACCTATGTAACAATCCTGCATGATCTGCACATGTACCCCAGAACTTAAAAAAAAAAAAAGTTCTCATAAGCGGGAGTTGAACAATAAGAACACATGGACCAAAGAGGAGAACATCACACACAGGGGCCTATGGTGGGGTGGTGAAGGGTTAGGGGAGTGATAGCATTAGGAGAAATACCTAATGTACATGATGGGTTGATGGGTGCAGCAAACCACCATGGCATGTGTATACCTTTGTAACAAACCTGCACATTCTACATATGGATCCCAAAACTTAAAAGTATAATAATGATTGAAAAATAGAAATCAGGTATCTCTTATTAGATGATTTATATAGACCATTTTGAAAGGTTACCATGAGACCCAGAAAAACTTCATTAGAGAGCTGAGGCAGCCGATGGGAAGTCACGAAAGAAGGGCAACAGTATTGCTGATCAAATAAATAGAAGCACTGACTTCTGGCAGAGAGATACTATTCTAACTTGGAATTGGAGCAGAAGTCATAGTCTTGAAAATTCTATGTCATGTGTCCAGTGGAGGGGGTTTATATTGAGTATAAACAATAGAACAAAGTTGAAAAATACAGCCAGGAATAAGGGTAAGGCAGATAAACCCTACAAGGTCAGAATCTGTATAAATAAATTCTGAGTGTCTGTATTATTTTGGATCCTACAAGAAGTAGATGCTAAGGTAAAATTCAGCTGGATTTATTGGGGGAAATGTCTGTGAAGGATCAGGTAGGGAGTCAGAGGAGGAAGAGGAACCTCCATCCATTATGCAGGCTTGATACTTACGTAAGAGAGTGAAGAGGAGCACAGGGCAAGGAGAGTTTCAGTCTAGAGACTCCATAATAGCTCAGAGAAAGTGTTGACTAGGCTGATGAGATGTCTGCAAGCCAAGGCACTTTGATTCAAAGAATCCTGTGTCTCACAGAATGGGCCTGTATTAGTATTTTCATCTTGCTCTGCCACTGGCTGGGAGTGGCCCACAGAAGGTGGAGCCTTGGCATGAATGTGGGGAATAAATTCAGAAGCTTCTGGGGCTGTTAATTATATTCCCCATAGCAAGAGCTCTGAGTAGCATGTTTTCATGGCTGCCACAGTATCCAATTGTTCTTAATATGTCCCCTTTAGGAGCTAAAGCGGCTTGAATAATAAAGGACATACTCCACTGTGATAAAGACTCTAGATAATAGACATTTCTGAGCTCTGTGGGGAAGACAATAAACACTTTTTTAAACAAGTTCATTCTAGGCCAGTCACGGTGGCTCATGCCTGTAATCTCAGCACTTTAGGAGGCCGAGGTGGGCAGATCACCTGAGGTCAGGAGTTTGAGACCAGCCTGTCCAACATGACAAAACCCCATCTCTACTAAAAATACAAAAAGTTATCCAGGTATGGTGGCTTGTGCCTGTACTCCCAGCTACTTGGGAGGCTGAGAAACGAGAATCACTTGAACCCGGGGGTGGGGATTACACTGAGCCGAGATCGCGCCACTGCACTCCAGCCTGGGTGACAGAGTGAGACTGGAAAAAAAAAAATTGCTCTATAACTAGCCCTATGCTAGGTAGTTCACATGCACTGTCTCATTTACATTTCACAGTAATGCAATGAGACAGCCATTACTATGAGAAAATCACCTTACAGATTATGATTCTTACTCAAGGTTACATGTATTTATAAACAGCATAATTCTTAACCACTGCCATACAAAAAAGCTTTGGATACCAGTAGATTCCAGTTTCACCTAGGGATGAAAATCACTTATAACTTATCATAAAGGAATTTAATCCATTCACAGGTAAGAGGCTACCATAATTTCATAACCTTAACTACAGTCAAAGTAAATGATTATTATGTATTGCAGTTCCTCAGTATTTCTTCTGATAGCTTTTGATTTTATATTTCACTTTAGAATCTTATTCTAGTTCTTTCTCCACCTGAGATATACTGTCTTATGTTTTCCTAACTGTATTCCAGAAATGCACACATGAGACTTTTGATAGATGCTGCTGATATATACCAAGGAAGATAAACTGAATTAAATCAATTATAATGTTTTAATGCAACTGGCACATCATTTTTCCAAAGTCACCCTGAAATAGCTCAAAGCTATAATGGCTACTAGATTTAAGCTCCTTAAGGGCCAGGGCTGTGTCTTATTCAGAAAAATCATTGTTCAGAGAATAAGCTCAATCATTATTTCCTTATTTAAAAAAATGGAAGAAAATAAGAATTCTTTCCCCCAGTCTCTTTAATAAAAAATAGCTAGTAATTATTGTGTGTGTGTTCTGTACCAGGTACTTTTCCAAACACTTAATATGCATATATTAGTTCATTTAATTCTTACCTAACCTTATGGATTTAATAATTATCTTCCTTTTACAGATACATAGTGGAGACAGAAAAATTAGTTAATTTTTCCAAGGTCATATAGCCATCAAATGTCAGAGCCAGGATTTGAACCTAGGTGGCCTCGCTTGAGTCCATTCACTGCATGACACAGCCTCTCTACTTAGTAGTGACTGATTACTTCATCAGGAACCAGGGCACTATAATAAATAGTGATCAATTAATTACTCAGTAGTTTTGCTGCAGTATCTAATAGCGAGGTGAAAGAGTTTATCAGAATTGTTACCCTCCTATTGGGGTGGCCATATAAGAATTTGAGTTTGAAAGTATCTGCATTCATTTATTTTTCATTCTTTTGTTGCTAGGAAATGTAAAAAAGTTAACCCCAAAATGGAAGGTGATGGAACGAATACATTCACTCTGACCCAGCTTTGTCCAGGCTGAAAGGCTACTGGTCAAGGGCCAAGTTCCCACTGGCTTCATTTGGAGCAAGAGTAAACATGACAGCTTCTCTTTCAAGGCTCATCCCACTGCCGGGGCCAAAGGAGAAGGCCAAAGGTGATGGGGAGGCAGAGTCTTCATTCAAAGCCCATCTAGTTTTAAATTTGTAAGAGACTGCCGGTTACTTTGATGATGCTCAGTACATTCATTGTGTTGAACAGGAGTATGTTACACACCTGTTTCTTTGAAGTTTTACTGGAATATGGCCACCCTCGTTCATTTACATATTGTCTGTGGCTGTTTTTGCATAATCCCAGTAGAATTAGCGGTTGTAACAAAGACAGTATGGCCCACAAAGACTAAAATATCTAACCTGTGGCCTTTTATAGAAAAAATTTGCTGATCTTGAGCCCGTGCCTGGCTCTGAAGCCAGATAGTCAGTGCTAGGATCTTGGCTCTGGCACCCATTCACTGGAGGCATTAGACAAAATGCCCAACCTCTCAGAATTAGTTTTCTCCTTCTATATAGTGGAATATGAATATTTACTTGTTAACTTTTCTGCAAATTAAGTGCCTTAGTATACCTTATTCCCTTAATCTAGTGGATGATACATAGTGAACACCCAGCAAATGTAAATCTGTAATTATTTTTATCATCATTATTTTTACCTCACCATTGTTAAGCTTTACATTATTTCTTCACCTAGTCTAATTCATGATTCCTAAAGTTAGAGGGAAAAAATGGAAGCAGCTCCCTTTTGAATTAGACTTTGCATCAGAGCCAAATTTCACAAACTACTAGCCATGGCTGCCTGAACTGTCATCTGTCTCTGTTTTCACAGGGAGAAACCGGAATGTAAATTTCCTAACCAGCATAAATTGTTTTTTCCATATGTTTGTAAGCTTCTTATAATTAGTCACTTCCTTTAAATGAATGAAAGGATTGATCAGTTATCATTAACATAACATTGGTGATTTCTATGATTTTCTCCTATCTAGCAAGGAGAAATACATATACTATGGTATGAGCTGTAAGTGACAAGGAGAGCTGTGAGGGATGTGTGGCATGATGTAACAGAGAGTGGAATGAAATTCAGCCCCTGTGGTCCTTTCTGGGGTCAAAGAGCAACCTGCAGAAACAGTAGTTCTGCTGAGCTCTCAGTGGCTTTCAGCAAAGCTGCTAATGGAATAATGATAATTCCTGACACAAAGCAGAAGGTGTTCTATTTTTAGGTAAGAGGAGTTATGCACTAGGGATGATACAGATGCATTCTTATCTTAGAAGAAACTGAAAAATGCCCGCACTGTTTCCTAACACTTTGTTGCCATATGTTAGATGATGAACTTCTGGAGAGGATCCATACAGAGTCCTAACAATACTATCTGATATAGTTTGAATCTGTGTCCCCACCCAAATCTCATGTTGAATTGTAATCCTCAGTACTGAAGGTTGGGCCAGGTGTGAGGTGACTGCATCATGGGTGTGGGTTTAGTATCACCCTCTGAGTGCTGTCCTCACAATAGAGAATGACTTTTGTGAGATCTAGCTGTTTAAAACTGTGTGGCATCCTCACTTTCTCACTCAGCTCCTGTTTGGCCCATATGACATGCCTGTTCCCCCTTTACCTTCCACCATGACTGTAAGTTAAGTTTCCTGAGGCATCTCCAGAAGCTGAGAAGATGCCAGCATCATGCTCCTGCACATCCTGTGGAACCACAAGCCAACTAAACCTCTTTTCTTTATGAATTACCCAGTCTCAGGTACTTCTTTATAGCAATGCTAGGTCAGTCTAATAAACTACCACTTACCAAGAATTTACTCTGTACCTGGCAGTGTGCAAAGCACATTATCTGACACTAATCTAATGAAGAAATACAAATGTTCCCATTTTGCAGATGAGAGTGCTATTTACAGGAATTAATTTTTAGGTGTTAATGGTACAGCCAGCTTTCAAGTTCATTTTTGGCTGACCCAAATTCCAAGCACAACTAGAAAAGAAGAATGGGAGCATAATTAGTTTTAACTCTCAGCTTCCAAATCAAATTAGAGAAATGATTTCCTACCATTTTATTATTTGCAAGGGACATTGTACTCTGGTCCACACACTGGAAATGAATAAAGCAGTCAAATATGATATTCCACATCAGAGGAAAGATTCGGGTAACAGGATCTGGAATCTGAAGATGGGCTATAAATGAAAGGCAGAGGGAGTTAGGGAATGATATTATGAAGAAATAGGAATAGACATTGGTTTCAGGCTAGCAGTTACCCTCAGGAAGGGCTGAGGAATATATCACAGAAATGGAATGTGCAAGAGTACGTGCCACTTGGGTCTGGGAAGGCAGCTACAAGGGAGTCAGGCAGCAGTTCCAAGAAACTCAACCACTGGACAAGGTACTTTTGTGGCCAGGTGTTCCATCTGACAGTTTTGGAAAGAGATTGACAAATCCCTATACAAAAGGACTGGAGTCATAGACAGTTTGTCAAACCGAAAGATTGACTAAAGTCTCAGTTATCAGAACAGAAATCCATTATTCTGAGTATATTATGACAAATGATGGAAAATAGACTAGCAAGAGTTTCAGAACAAAATCTTTCAACAACTGTGTGTTAACCACCTACTCTGTGCTAGGAACTGGGATTTGGTATTAGGCCACGTCTCTAAAATTTAACCTGCCTACAGTCATGTATGTGGTTTGGCTCCATTTATAATGCATATCTAAACTGAAGCAGAGACTGATGAGACATGATAGTATTCAACTCTGAGAGCCAACAAGGCATTCATTCATCATTTACTCTTCCGTTCACTCGTCTTTTGGAAAAATGGTTGAATTCCCATATATGCCAACAAGTATGCCAACAGCTGGAAATACAAGAACAAATAAGATGTTGTATCTATCCTTGAAGAGCTTAAAGTATAAGGCAGAGGTTCTGCACATAAGAATGACCTAGCACACAACTGAAAAATTATGGGATCCAGATTTAGCATGTCAAGGTAAATGGACTTGGAGTATACCTGTTTTCCAGCACCACAGGAGGGTCTGATCAATCTTATTTGAGGCCAACATCTGGGGAACTCTGATTTAGATAAATGCAAGTCTTTAGTGAGATTTTTTCTTTATGAACTTGCCAGATTTCAGTGCAAAGGAGGGACAGTCTAACATTTTTAGCTGCATTGAAAGAAACTATATTACTTAGTGAGAAAGCAAATTATTTCTTGTTAAATGTGTTCAGCCAAGCCCAGATACTCACTGGCCTGAATTCTGTATAGGAGGTTGAATCCTATGTCTTTTGAAATGTTTCTAACACTGATATCTGTGCTTCAGTAACATAAAGGTTTAACTTACATTAAGCTTTATACTTCAGTAAAAAAAATTGTGTTTATTTTAGTCAATTTATTCGTTTTGGTTGATAGTTCAGATTTAATTCTGTCTTTCTCCTTCCTTCCTTTCTTTCATGCTGACCAAGTTATTGGGTTATTTGCCACTTTCTTACTACGACTGATGCAGATGTTTTTTCTGAGAAATTTGTGGCGAAGATTTATGTTGAATAATATTACTTGAATGTAATGTTATTCTGAAAAATACCAAGCAGCATAAATTAAGGCATTATTATTCAGTTTTACTCAAATACTCAGGACTTCCTTTAATTTAGTTAACATCTACGGAAAGAAGGTAAAACTGATAGTATTATGTAATTTCACATGTGTCACATGGTGTTTTCATTATTTATGGGTGAATAACAAACTTGAAGCTAAGCCATAAAACGGTGGCTTTTAAAAAAGTTTATTTTTTCTCATGATTCTATAGATTGATGGAATTGTTTTTCTTCGAATTTCACTTGAGCTTACTCAGGCAGCCACAGTCACCTAATGTGTGACAAGGGTTGGGTGGAATAGCTCTGATGACCAACTTCTCCCTTCCTCTATGGTTTTTAATTCTGGTCTTTTTCACAGCAAGTTGGTCTCAGCTTTTGAAAGAAGAAAGAAGCTGCAATGACTCTAGAGGTCTTGGCTTGGAAGTCATGCAACATTACTTCCTCCACATGCTAGTGGTGAAAGCTAATCATGGTTCATCCCAAGTGTAAGAAGTGAAATATTAGATTCCATGTATTGATTAGACAAATGGCAAAGTCATAGTGCAAAGAGGCTTGTTTGATAGAAATGGGAGAATATGGCTGTGTTTTGCAATTTACCACAATTTACGGGTAAACTTGGTAAATTTCTAGCTCTTTGGCTACATATTATTCACATTTCTCACGTTAAGTGTAAAATATTCTGAACTCCATCACAGGACCCACAAATGTCTCATCCTAATTGCAGCATCAAGTTTGAAGGGCCCATATTGTCAGGTTCTTCAACTCTAGAGAAAACATGTTCTTATATTAGGACAAACGTCTGCTTCCTAAAAGTAATTCTTTTATCCTGTTCTCTTTTGCTCTTGGCTCTGAGCTGTGGGCTTCTGTCTATGCCCACTAAGATATAATTAGTTTTCCATGTGTGTAGCTAGGTAGCTTTATCATCATGCTTTTTTCTTGTTGAAATCTGGAGAACTAGTGGCCTCTTCATTTTGAATTCTATTTTTTTAGTCCAAGCTGGTACATCTCCTATATAAAATTTATGGGCTTTTTATGAATCTGATTGAGGTTAACTCTGCCCAAAAGCCATATCCATAATTCTTTGCACAATAGACACAAGGCAAAATTTGCTACCTTGAATTTTTCATGTAAAGATTAATGAAGAATATATACATAAAGAACATAAATGTCTGACATATAAGTATTACCACTCTCATTATCATCATCATCATAACAGAAATAATAAGAGAGACACTCAAACTTATGAAGAAAGATGGGGGAAAAATTCTCAAAAGGTTGTCTAAGATGGAAACTTTGGTTAAAAATGGGAAAAAAGTTTGTTTCCTAGGGCAGGGATACTGAGTCATAATGAAAGTAAAAATGACTTACTGAAAGGTCACCCAGGTTACTGAACTGGGCTCCATGCATTCCCTTGGCTAAGGACATAATGCCTATAACTGGCTTCTAAGGGAGCTTGTGGAAGGCGAGGGATAGAAGGAAAAAATCAAGAGGTAAAAGACAAGTATGAAAGACTAGGTGGGGCAGGGCATTGGGGAGCCAGTAAAAATATCAGCACTAAGGAGGGCTTTTTGTTGGTCCAACTTGTTTCCATGTTAGTACCCTTCCACAGGCATGCTGTTACATTTTTATAGCTACCTCAATCATCAAGTGTGTAACATCAGATCCTTCTAATTTCCTTTCTCACTTTCGTTTATTAAATGGTAGAAAACAGATGTCTTGGTTAGGGACTATCAACAAGAATCTTTCCTCTACATAAATAACCCACCAACCTCTCTTTTTTTGTTCTTAACTTCCACCTGAGGGCAGATATTTCATTCCAAAAGCACATCTGGGCCCAGAGAGCCATTCTGTTAATCCCCTCTAGATGTACAAATTCTGTAGCAAATGTAAATGGACCAGAAGAAGATTTCTTCCATGAAGAAACAGAGGGGTGGTGGCTGTTGTTGTTGTTGTCTGCTGAGCTAGATGGGCTATGTCTTTCTTTGCAATTATCATTTGGCAAGCTTCCATTTGGAGATCACTGTCATGTCAGTTTCTAACAGCTAGTAGCCCAGGTTGCAAGACTGAGATTCCATGGCATGTTTCTCACCTTAAATTTGGTTTATTACTCAGAGCCTGTAAATTTATACTCATCGTAATAATTATACCTTTTTAGAGTGAATTTTATTTTTTCATAGAAAGCACAAAATAAGTTATTCCAAAAGAAAAAGAAATGCAAGGACTAATTCTTCCTATAAATACATTTTGATATAACTCTATGAACTATGAAAGATTGTTCCTATCGGCATTCTTTCCTATTGATTTTTACAGATATCATTATATGCACTATGAAGTACGATGTGGGCACATCTTCAATGATTCAATGTACAATTTGTTCTCCCATAGCTCTCCTACTCCCTACCAACTTTTCCATGCTTTGTTTTCTTAGCCATTTTATACTCTATCATAATATTTTTTGGTTGTTTATTTTCTGTCTCCTAGCGCTGCTATTCTTACCTTCAAAAAAAGGGAGATGATTTTGCTCTGGTATCATCCAGAGGAAGTCTAAGCTTCCTTGTAGTATTATTTTTCATCTTAAAGGGGATGGCATTATTACTAGTGGTATGTTAGGCACTTTATTGTGTACTCTCTGCACAAGTCTCATTTAATTCTTCTAACAAGAATTCAAGGCAGCTATTTCTATCCCCAGTTCTTTATAAATGAAAATAAATAAAAAAAAAATTAGTCAGCATAGGTAATTTGCTTAGAATTTGCTCTTAGAACATCACTCGTGCACATAAGTGTACCTGGCACACATAGGTCCTCAATAAATATTTGCTGAAAGAATGCACACATAAGATAGGAAAAAAAGTAATCTTCAGCCCCTTGGATTATTAAAAAAGAGATGACTAGAAAGGGAAAAGTGCTAGTTACAAACACAGCCACATTTTAAGGTCAGTAACCTATAATTTTTTTTTTTTTTTTTTTTTTTTGAGATGGAATCTTGCCCTGTCACTGAGGCTGGAATGCAGTGGTGTGGTATTGGCTCACTGAAACCTCCGTATCCCAGATTCAAATGATTCTTCTGCCTCACTCTCTTGAGTAGCTGGGATTACAGGTGCTTGCCACCATGGCCAGCTAATTTTTGTATTTTTAGTAGAGGCGGGGTTTCACTCTGTTGGCCAGGCTGGTCTCAAACTCCTGAACTTGTGAGCTGCCCGCTTTGGCCTCCCAAAGTTCTGGGATTACAAGTATGAGCCACCATGCCTGGCCAATATTGTAAAGCTCCCTTGATAGCCAGCTGAGTTACTTGCTGCTATGTAAGCCCTTCACCATGACCCCCAAATCTTCTTGAAAAAAGAGAGGAAGTACAGAGCAGCTGAGTAATTGCCAAAGTAAGACCCAGACCTGGGAGCCAACTTAATAGCCAACTCAAGAAATCGACTCCAAAAAGGAATTTTGGAATGTAAGCACCCTGAAAATTGTGATTCCCTTTGAGGAATACTATAAGCAAGCCAGTCTAATTTCAGTCTAAATGAAGTGGAAGACATGAGCTAAAATAAGTGTTTCACATACCTGGCACAGAAAAACATCCTCTTTTTTCAAAAACAAAAGACAGCATATGAATTGTATATTTGCCGTGATTTAAAGGGGAAATGCAGCTTTAAAAAATGTTAAAATTCAGAATAAGGAACTAAAATGGCACATACATAAATATTAAAGACAACTATAATTTGAAATATGTATGCCTTAGGCCATTCAGGTTGCTATAACCAAATATTGTAACTGGGTGCCTTATAAATTATAGAAATTTATTTCTTACAATTCTGGAACCTGGGAAGTCTAAGGTCAGAGCACCAGCAGATTTGGGGTCTAGTAAGAGCCTGCTTCCTGGCTTAGAAAATGGCGCCTTCTTGCTGTGTTTTCATATGGTGAAAGGGCAAGTTTCCTTGGATCCTTTTTTACAAGGGTACTGATCCCATTCAAGGGAGTTCTGCCATCATGACCTAATTACTTCCCAAAAGTCCCACTTCCTAATGCTATCACTTTGGGGGTTAGGATTTCAACATATGAATTTTTGGGAAACACATATATTCAGACCACAGCAGGTGTGTTAATGAAGACACAGCATTAGGAAATGAAGAGAGAAGTAAGAAATTATCCTTTTTTCATTGATGTTTATTTTCTTCCTCAGAGACCATGTAGTTTTGTTTTTTTTTTTCCCCCATGAGATGGAGTCTTACTCTGTTGCCCAGGCTGGAGTGCAGTAGTGCAGTCTTGGCTCACTGCAACCTGTAACCTTCACCTCCTGGGTTCAAGCAATTCTCCTGCCTCAGCCTCCTGAGTTGCCAGGATTACAGGTGTGCACCACCACATCTGGCTAATTTTTGCATTTTATATTTTTAGTAGAGATGAGGTTTCATCATGTTGGCCAGGATGGTCTCGATCTCTTGATCTTGTGATCTTCCCACCTCAGCCTCTCAAAGTATTGGGATTACAGACATGAGCCATTGCACCTGTGTAGTTTCTTTTTAAAATCTTAAAGTATAAATTGGGAAAGAATGAAAACAAAATAAAAGTAGCAAACATAATTTATAGAGCCCTGTCATGTTGTGATGTCAGTCCTAGGGCTGACATTTAGGGATGAGGCGGCCAGCCATCTCTCAGAATATGTTTACCAAGATGGTTAACATGGGGACATCACTATCAGTCCTGATTGCCATGGACTTGAATTTACAACTTTTCACATTCCTGGCATACTTTAAGAACTGATATATGGTAGCAATTTTTAGTGACATAACTTCTTGTCTTGTGAGCACCTCTTCAACCTCTAAGGTCTATTTCAAAGATGATTTTTCTGTGAAACATTCCCAATGTCCCTTTCTGTCTTTCTGGAAGGAGTAATTTTCTCCCTTCTGCTGTGTTCTCATACTAACTCTACACATCTCCCTTTTGGCCCTAAGCAATGTCTACCTGGAGTACTATTTGTTGTCTTTGATGGATTCTGTACTCTTTAAATGCCAGGAATACACCATTTTCATCTATGCCATGTGGTTCTTCCAATGTATACAGTTAGTTATCAACTGTTTCTTAACACATAAAAGGAAAAAAGAATGACTGAATGAATGAAAAAATGGGGGCGAGAGCAGCAACACTGAGTGATGGGCAGGTGCTGAATCAAGTCTAGTTTACCGAAAAACAAAAGTGCACATGAGAAGTGTTAAAGTGGTCATACTTATAGCTAAAAATGTGTGATGTCTAACATGCTTCATCTCTGATGGGTATTTTGCATGCATTATCATCATTCTTACAATGGCCATCTCAAGTAAGTGATATTAGCCCCCTTTTACAATCAACTTGGTAGCAACCAGGAAAGGTATTAATTATTATCCTTATTTTGCAGATGAGTAAGTGGTGGCTTGTAGACATCATAGACTTGCCCAAAGTCACAGAGCTGTTAAATGGCAAAGGTAGGATTTTAATGCAAGGCAGTCTAGCTGTTAGGATACTGTACCTGTACCCTAAGGTACAGTTAGTTATAAAATTAGGACAATAGCCTAAAGTTTTTGACATTAGTCCAGTATTTCCTGTTAACTGTCATTCTCATTTTTGTATTTCAAAAGTTGTAGCAAGACATTTGATAATCTCAAATATGATCATATAGAGATGCATCATGTGTCCACATACATTGTGGAGTTTGAAAGGAAAGTAAATCTCGATCTTGTTCTTCATTATCTCTCCCAACAACTTGCCAATGTATCTGAAATTCCAAGCATCATAGAAGGTGGTATTTCCCCAAACGGGTTCTCTGGGCTCTTAAGAGGTTTTCTGTGTTCAAATACTTCAGGAAATCTGGAGTTAATAGAGTTTTATTTCTTTTTTTAAGGATTCTGTACAGGACTCCTTTGATATATTAATATATATGTGAATCTAAATCAGGTGATTAAGATATGGAACAATTCTCACATTGGGACATAGACACCATCCCCCTCCATTATTTTTTCTAAATATCACAAAAGTTTTGTTTCATAAGATGCACTTCTGAAAAGTGCTTGTTTGAGGCATTTTGCCTCTGGAAACCAACAAAAATATTAACATATTGGCACAAGTATTTTGGACATAGACTCATGGGCTTTCACCAACAAGCCATGGCAGGAAAGGACCATTTTCTGCAAGGAAATTTTGCCTAAGTGGACACTGTTCTGCTTAAGAATCAGTAGATCTAGTTTATTATCTGAATTCTGCCCCTTAAGAGGTTGGGTGAACATGTTCAAGTTATTTTTACTCTACAAACTTCAGTTTCCTCTTCAATAAAATGAATATAGCAAAAAACCCTCATGTACCTATTGTGACCACATGATAATAACAATAATAAAACGATTGAAAGAGCAATATTTGTTTGATTACTACTATTATGAGGCACTGATACTGTTAGTTTTTGCAGGCAGTATCTTTCTAAATTTGTTCAGCAATCATGAGTAGGCTAGTATCCTCGTTTTGTAGGTGAGCAGACTATATACAACTCAGAATTGTTACATAGGTTTCTCCAGATTACACACACCTAGTAGAAGGAGAACTCCATTTCAAATCCAGTTCACCCAGTGCCTTTACCTAGGGTTTACTAACTTCAAATTCTAAATGCAACTATTGCTACAATCAATAATAATAATGAGGAAAGCAAACTTTTTTGATAGTCTCTATGTGCCAGGCACTATTCTAAGTAGAGAATGTGTGTTATTTAATATCACGATAATTTTATTTATGAAATATTTTTGTAAATTTTATATGTGATTTAATTCCAGCTTTTTATTACTTATTATTTAAATAAACTAATAAAATTAAATTATTTAAATTAATTGATTATCATTATTTCTAACTTAAATAATTAAATAATAAAATTCAATTAAAAAATTTCTTTTTGGAGACAGGGTCTCACTCTGCCTCCCGAGCTCAAGTGATGCTCCCACTTCAGCCTGTTTAGTAGCTGATACTACCGGTTTCTACCACCACACACAGCTTTTTTTTTTTTTTTTTTTTTTTTTGATAGAGACTGGGCTTTACCATGTTGTCCAGGTTGGTCTCAAACTGCTAAACTAAAGTGATCCATCTGCCTTGGCCTCCCAACATGCTGGGCTTATAGGCTTAAGCCACCACACCCAGCCTTTTCCCAAAATTTTAGTTTAAACAATGCTATAGAATATTAAAGCTAAATGGGATGGTAGAGATTATTTAACCACCTTCTTCTTATTCTTAAGACTATCATTTAATTTCTAAACCACTATGGGCATGCTGCTTGGACTGGATTGATTATAATTCTAGACTTTATCTTGGTCAAACTGTTTAGAAAGCATAGCTCCTAA
This sequence comes from Cebus imitator, assembly GCF_001604975.1. NCBI lineage: Eukaryota > Metazoa > Chordata > Mammalia > Primates > Cebidae > Cebus > Cebus imitator. The sequence goes on along the minus strand of NW_016107510.1, from coordinate 1,644,498 downwards.
TGACATTTATTGTATTTTATTTGTTTATTTTTTAAGTTTGAAGTTGTTTAATTAGAAGAGCACAAGGCTTAATGAACTTAAAGCCCCAAATTCCTTTTAAATAATCTATGGTCAAATAGCAAGTCCTCTGATGGTATATGTGGAAAAATAGTATTTCTATTTTTCACTGATTTTATTTAATTTATTTCAATAGCTGTTGGGGTGCAAGTGATTTTTGCTAATGGATGAATTATATAGTGGTGAATTCTGAGATTTTAGTGCACTTGTCACTTGATTAGTTTATATTGTCCTTAATGCATAGATTTTTATCTCCAGCCCCTCTTCCACCCTCCTCCTTCTGAGTCTCTAAAGTCCATTATACCACTCTGTATGCCTTTGCATACTCATAGCTTAGCCTCCATTCATAATTGAAAACATACGGGTTTTGGTTTTCCACTCCTGTTTACTTCACTTACAATAATGGCCTCTAGCTCTATCCAAGTTGCTGTGGAAGTCATTATTTTGTTCCTTTCCATGTATTCCATGTTGTATATATACAACACTTTCTTTATCCCCTCATTAGTCAATAGCCTTTAGTTCAGTTTCACATCTTTACAGTTGTGAATTATGCTACTATAAATTTACATGTGTGTAATTTTTTAATTTATATATATATATATATATATGTATTTATTTATTGTACTTTAGATTCTGGGGTACATGTGCAGATCATGAAGAATTTTTGCATAGGTACATACATGGCAATGTGGTTTCCTGCCTCCATAACCCTGTCACCTATATCTGGCATGTCTTCCCATGTTATCCCTCCCCAACCTACCTACCCCCATTGTCCCTCCTCTAGTCCTCCCAAACAGACCCCAGTGTGTGATGCTCCCCTCCCTGTGTCCATGTGTTCTCATCGTACAACACCTGCCTATGAGTGAGAATATGTGGTGTTTGATTTTCTGTTCTTGTGTCAGTTTGCTGAGAATGATGGTTTCCAGATTCATCCATGTCACTACAAAGGACATGAACTCATCGTTTTTTTTTTGGCTGCATAGTATTTCACGGTGTATATGTGCCACATTTTCTTTATCCAGTCTATCATTGATGGGCATTTGTGTTGGTTCCAGGTCTTTGCTACTGTAAACAGTGCCAGAATGAACATACATGTGCATGTGTCTTTATAGTGGAAAGATTTGTAATCCTTTGGATATATACCCAGTAATGGGATTGCTGGGTCAAATGGAATTTCTATTTCTAGGTCCTTGGGGAATGGCCACACTGTCTTCCACAATCATTGAACTAATTTACACTACCACCAACAGTGTAAAAGTGTTCCTATTTCTCCACATCCTCTCCAGCATCTGTTGTCTCCAGATTTTTTAATGATTGCCATTCTAACTGGTGTGAGATGGTATCTCAATGTAGTTTTGATTTGCATTTCTCTAATGACCAGTGATGATCATATTTTCGTGTTTGTCGGCCCCATATGTCTTCTTTTGAAAAATGTCTGTCCATGTCCTTTGTCCACTTTTTAAAGCGTTTGTTTTTTTCTTGTAAATCTGTTTTAGTTCTGAACTACAAAGCATCATTTTAATATAATGTCTTCTTTTCCTTCGGGAAGACGCCCAGTAAGTAGTGGGATTGCTGGATAGAATGGTAGATCTACTTATAGCTCTTTAAGGAATCTCCATACTGTTTTCCATAGAGGTTATACTAATTCACATTTCCACCAGCAGTGTAAAAGTGTTCCCTTTTCCCCATATCCACACCAACAGCTATTGTTTTTTGACATTTTAATAACGGCTATTAATAACACTCATTTTAAAAGACACATAGAGCAGCAAACAATGATCAGATATTACCAAAAACACTGGAAATTAAGTTTTAACTTGAAATAAGACTGGTACTTTTTTTGTGAATATTTACCTAGGAGTAAATTTAACAGGGGCTTATTGCTCTCAAAGACTAGTCTTTGGTAGCAAACACTCAGAAAACTTGTGAGTGAGTTCATGACACAATAAGAAGGACAGGGGTTTAGTGTCAGGAAAACTGAATCTTAAGTCACATTCTGCCATTGGCTTCTTCTGTGGCTTTGTCTTTAATAAAACAGTTATTAAGTCATGCCATACATATTTATTGAGCAACTGTTAAGTGTGAGGCCCTATGCTACAAAATGATGCAAAAGATGAGCAAAAATTGAAATAGCCACTTGACTTTGGGGAACTGGCCTTATGAGGTTAATCTGTGACACATAGCACCCATGGATAATGTGTCTAGCACCTGGCAGAAGCTCGATACACTGTATTTTCATCTCCTCCATTTCTTAGGACAGCAACTTCACTTTTCTTATTGTCAATTTCTTCACCTAAAAAATAAAAATGACAAGGTATCAGGACTGGCATAATGACGAAGATTATTTTCAAGATTTCTCCTCGTTTCAAATTCCATGGATTCATTCATTCCAGGACAATAATTGGGCACAGATGCAATATTTAAGGTGCTTGTGGTGGGTGTAGTTCTGCAAAAAGAAAACAAGAAATTGCTTTTTCTGTTTAATTTTTACTTCACTGTTCTATTTTAATACCGTGAATTACAAATCCATGCAATATGCAATCAAGTTTACTAGTTTACCTTGTGAAGAACCTAGATTGAGACTTGCATACAAAGTGAAGTATTACAGAAAGCATTCCATGAACCAAATCCACCTCCCTCTGTCTCTTGCAGGTGTCCTGGACTCAAGCTGTGTTCAGCCTTCATCAGAGGTAAGATATGAATTTCATTTTCTGTTCAAAGCAATCTTATTTAAAAAGCATTTTATTTCTTCATGATGAGCTTTTGTATGTGAACCCAAAGAAGTTTTCCCTGTCAGGCCACAATAGGAATACAGTTGGAGGTTGGTATGAAAAATATATCTCTTTGCCTTGAATATAATCAGAATTCAAGTGTTGTTGCCTGAGTCAAGGCAAAAAGGAGCAACTGCTTACTGCAGTATTATCTACCATTTTAAATAATTTGATTTTCAGTGGCTGAATTTTTTTTCTTATATGGCCTGATATATTTAAAGGGGCTGTTTATCTATCGTTTTTCAGGGAAAATTGTCTGCCTAAAAAGTTTTGGGGCAAATTTAAATTCTAGTGAAAGAATTTTCTCCTTAGAAAACTCATCATTCAAACTCTATAATTGGAGAGAACTTTTTGAGATTTTGGCTAATGGATACTGCTTTTATCAATTTCTAGATCTGAAAAGCTTAGCTACTAGCTTATTTGTAATGTTGAGGCAATAATGTCTTACATGCCTTATGAATAGCAATTCACTTGAGGTATGTAAAGTTTTTAACTCAGAAAATCTTTTACAATAACATTGTGAAATAGTAAAACATTATTATTTCCAATCCTCTGATTTTTTTAAAAAATTAGAAATTAAAGAATGAATAAAATAGAATTCAATTTTGATAATTTATAGAGCTCATGTTGCAAACTTTAAAAAGTCTACTTTAACTCCTACCATAGTTTATAATTATTATATAATAACTTTTCTCTCCAGATTGTAAACTTCTTGAGGTCAAGATCCTTCTATATGTCTTTATATGCATGGAGTCTAGCACATTGATTGGCTCATTGCTGTTGTTCAAGTGCATGTTAAATCTCATCATAACACACAGATAATTTTGACTTGGTTGAATAAAGTTCAACTCAACTTGAACAGGTTAAAGATTGTTATGCATATAAAATTGCTGAAAAATATGAACATAAAAGATTGAGGCAACCTTGCTGTCACATCTAGAGCTTGTTTCAATAGCTTATCAAGTGATTCAAGGATTTATGGCCTTCTTTGATTTATTTATTCACTCCCTCATTCATTCACTAATTTATATTTATTGGGTGTTCAGTATTTATCATATACATTATTAGAACTTGAATAAGCTACTTTTTCTCTTCTGCTTAGACCTGTTTTTCTTCATTAATATCCTGGGTTATTATCTTAGTCCCTACCTGAACTTTGAATGATAAGCAAATTTCAGAACTTCTCATGCCTCCTTATTTCTTCCTGTAAAATAGAAATTGTGATTCATGCATTTGTTCTTTAGGGAGAGAGATGACTAAGGAGCAATTACTTTGAGATAAATGTTTTGATGACAGACAAGTGGAAAGCAGAATGAGTTCATGATGGATGACCTAGAAATGATTTTTGGAGCTGAGTGATACAGCTTGGCCCTCTGCTTTTGTCAAGGTCCTAAGACTGTTCCTCTGTCTTTTCCTCAGGAGACACTATTTGTTTCTTCTCAGAAGGCCGTAACTCTTATTTCTTTTTTATCTTATTCCTAACACTTATTTACTGGCCTCTGCTACTCCAGCCTGTTCATGCTCTACCTAACACGAGAACACTCCAAACATAGCCATAATTTTATCCAATACCCGTTCACAATCATTCAGTGTCTCCCATTGTTCAAACCTATTAGTCAGGCTTTCAGTGCCTTCTACTTTCAGGCCACACATAACTTTAGAAAAAAATTTTTCCTGTGACTTCCTTTATATCCATCTCAAATCAAATGGATCACTTATTATTCTTTGTTCTATATTCCCTTAGGAAAGGCTCCTATGTCTTCGTTCATTCTAAGCCTGTAATGAGCTTTCCCTCTGCCTTCTCTGAATCCAAATTCTACCCAAGCTCAAAGGCTCCATTATTATTTCAACTCTTTTCTTGAATCATTCTTGATCTCCAAAACTAAAAGAATTTTTCTCATCTCTTTGAAGGCTCAACTCCGAATCACTTTATCTGTAACTGTCTTATAACACTTATAAATTTGGGTAAAACATAATGATTCATGCAGAGTATAATAAAATTCTAATCATTTGTACAAGTTTATTTACATTTCTAGACTAAGTTTTCCTTTATGATTAGGTAAACGTCTTATTCCTTATTATATTTATGATACTTGCGGTTTGCATTGGAGGCGGGCATTATTTGTTGAATGGATAAATGAATTGATTAAATATTGAGTGAATGAATGAATCAATAAGTTATCTGTAGATGGATGTTTAGGCACTCCCTTTCTGCGCCGTCTTCCTTAATGCCACAGTCAGTGTACAGCAGAGCACTACTTTTTATAAAATGATCAGATTGTTGGCAATTTCAACTATTTAAATACAGCAAAAAAAAAAAAAAAAAAAGCAAAAAACCTGAAATTAAGTGAAAAATTCCTCTAAGCAGCAAGAAAAATAGCAATCACAAAGCTTATTTAAGTTGGTGTCTACCCTTAAGCTAGCTGGAGCTTATTTGGTTAGTATTAGGTGTTAACTTGGGTTACTGTTTTAATGAGCTTAGTTATTTAGTTGCCATAGAAACTAATGGCAATAAGAAGGGGCCATGAGGGAAAAGAAAGAATAAAAGCAAATAGTGTGACAAATCACATTAGCCTGGAGAGCATTGCTGTTGTAATGTTACAGCTCTGAAAAAATAATTCATTAACGTTTATCAAATATGGTTTATCAGAGATTTGTGTTTTCATGAAAATAGAAACATTTCTATCAAAAATGGCCCACAAAAGTTGTTAGTTTTTTAAAGGGATCAGCTTCAGTTACCTAGACCTGACAATTGTAATAATACCTTACTGTAAAGCATTTTGATGTCTTCAAATGACTTCAATATAAAAATCATGAATGGTAAATATTATTTCCAGTTTAATAAAGTAAGAAGAGAGGCTCAAAGGGATTGTATAATTTCATTAAAAAGTCATAAATTAGGCTGGGTGTGGTGGCTTATGCCTGTAGTCTAACACTTTGGGAAGCTGAGGGGGGCAGATCACCTGAGTCAGGTGTTTGAAACCAGCCCAGCCAACGTGGTGAGACCCCGTCTCTACTAAAAACTACAAAAAAATTAGCTGAGCATGGTGGCAGGCACCTGTAATCCCAGGTACTCGGAGTCTGAGTCAGGAGAATCACTTGTACCCAGGTGGCAGAGGTTGCAGTGAGCTGAGACCACCCCATTTCACTCCAGCCTGGGCAAAAAGAGCAAAACTCCTTCTCAAAAAAGAAGAGAAAAAAAAAAGTCATAAATTAGTTATATGACAGCTAAGATTTAAATACGAAAATTCTATACCCCCAATTTTTTATTTTGTATTATAATAGCATTTAATTAGCACTAATATGGAAGTATTACTTCTCAATGCTTTTGAAAAAAAGTGATATAATTCTTCTTTGGGCCAAATCTGCAAAGTGACAGCTTGGCTGGAAACCAGCTGATGGTATGGTCATTTCCAAGACCACTTAAATTTTAGGATTACTTAAGAAAGTCACCTACCTTAGTCCAGAGCTGTATCCTGAAAGCTATTATCTTTGATGCCATGAGTGAGTATTAATTTCAGATGTCTGTTTAGTGCTTTGGACATTATCCAACTTCTAATGTATCTATCTCTTTGCCTAAGAGATTTTTTCAGAAAGTGACTCTGCCATGGACAGTAGGTTAGAAATGCTGGGTAATTAGTGCCCTCAACCAATTACTGAAGCCAGTGAGTATATAAATACGTTAACCCTCTTCATCTTTAAGTGATACACCATAATTTCCCAGGGATTCCCTACAGAATAGCTTCAGCTACCCAGCATGGTTGCTTATTTAACTCAGCTTGTATTTACTGCCTTCCCTCCTCGTATCACTTTCTAGTGTCCTTGAAGGTTATCTCTGCACTTTCCACACAAATTTCTTGCACTCAAATCTTTGTCTCAGTCTGCTTTTGAAGAAACCCACACAAAGACAAACATATTTGGAAGAATTACTGTGCTTAATATACATCACTTCATCTATAACTAATAATGATAAGAAGTAACATATAACAATAACTGATACTTTTGAGGCTTATTATGTGACAGCCACAATTTGAAGTGTTTTAATTATTTACCTTATTTAATTATCGTAACATGCTTATGAGATAGAAACTGGTACTCTCCCCATTTTACAGAAAAAAAAAAAAAAAAAAAAAAAAGCTGAGGCTTGGAGAGAGTAGGTAGCCTAACTAAAGCCATTCACTGGCCAGTGATATAGTCAGGAGTTGAAACTAAACCTTCTTCTGCTATAGCCAAGTTGTTAGTCCTACAGAAATTAAATTGATTTATGCTCATATGGACGTAATGAAAGAATGAATAAATGATAGATAGAAAATCATATTTTCTTTATCCTTCTCATTTTATTACAGTATAGTGTACTAAGTTAAGAATTTTAGAAAAGAAGTAATGTAAAATTTTAATACAAATCAAAGATAAACTGATCAGGGTCCTGAGACCAGGTTTGATTTTGCTCTGGGATTGGTGATGGGTAAAACAAATTTGAGAATGATTCAGCTCTTTGCCAATAGGCAATGCGCAGAGCGATGGCTTTCTTCTCTGAGACACCCACCTGCAGCTACCTAAACCTCTATTGCCCTAAGCTCAAATCTTTCAGAAGGCCAAGAAATATCAACTACTTTTAGTGTCAGTTGGAACGTATAAATATTTAACTAAAATGATGAAGCTTGGAAAAGGCTGGTTTCTCTGGCATTCCTTTCACTGTAAGGGAATCGGTGATTAGAATAAATAATTGTTCTGAAAATAGCTCTATCTCATTTGTTCAAACAATTAGGCCCATCAAGGAAGTTAATTTATGAGAAAAATGACATACATGTTGGCAAATTGTTCTGTTCATCTTGAGAGCCTTCATATTTTCTCATTCCCTCTTTTAAATCTTCCTTTGTCTCTGTTGTTGTTTTGCTGTCACTTCTCAGCGTCTTTTGGGAGCTGTTGTTTCCTACAGCTAGTTTGTTTTTTTCCATTCCCAAATTCATGCACAGATCTATTTTATCTACTTGTTTCTAAGGACATGTTTGCTATCTCATCTCTCCTAATTTGATAAGAAAATTCCTTACCTGTGTAGTTAAGCTTTATTCTGTGATAATGATAATGAAGATGATAGTGATGAAGATGAGTATATAAAATTTCTTTCGATTACCCTTCCTAAACTTTTTGATGTACTGTATATGTATATATGTATTTTTTGTGCATCCGTTTGTCTATATGAAGAAAGGAAAACTTTTCCACCAGTGGTAATCATTTAGCACCAAGCTAAAAACCTTGTGAAGAAGAAATTCTTTCTTGTTCGATCTAGGAGTTGCTTCTGCATAGGAAAGAGAATGATTTGTCAAAAACAAGGACCATATGTGAATAATGTTCTAATAATTTTACCTTCTTGTCCAAGTTGCATTTTGGCAAAACAAGCTCTTCCTCTAGGATATTAGTTGACTGTTAAGTATTTTATCCCCAGGTACTAACAGTAGCACTGGAGTTTGAATTAGGACTGTTTGCCAGGTTAGAAATCCTAATCTGACTTTACCACTTAGCAGCTATGTGACCTTGGGCAAGCTATTTAACCTGTTTGAAACTCAGTTTTCCGTCTTTCAAATGAATGTAATAAGTTCATTCAGGGAACTGTGGTGAGTGTTACATGAGATGATATATGGAAAACCAGCTGCAGAGTAGATGCTTAAAAGTTTGCTCCCCTTTTTCTGTCTGAATTCCATTTTCTAAACATATTTTCTTCCTTCATAGCTTCTGAGAGAAGTGAGTTCTCTCATTACTACTCCACGGTGCAGGTGAGTTGCCTTTTGTACCATGAAAGGGAAAAAATAACATTAGTAGTCTTTTTTTAATTGACCCTCCTGAGAGGGATTAAATGTCAGGGCTGAGTTTTAGGAGCAGCTTCAAATACAAGGGCCTACAGTTAGATATTAAATTCTGAGAAAGGAGAAATCTCTGTGACCCAAGGCGACTTTAGGTGAGTAGTCTAATGCAGAATCCCTGAGAATAACTGCATCATTTTGGTTCCTGTCTGGCTAAGAAAAAGGGAACATAGAGCTTCTCTGACTTCTCCCTCCCTCCAGTCATACCTTCTTCCTCTCCTTTCTGGAAGCGGCCAGAGAGGGCTCCCTAGTATTGGTCAGAATATGTAGAGAAACCGTGCCTTTCTTTTTTTCCCATTTTCACTCTTCCTCCAGGATTATGTCTGCAGAGACCTCTCGAGAGACTTGCCGGGCTGTGTCTACCCCATATGAAATAGACAAATGCCACTTTGTGGCCCATTTCATTTATGTTTCTCCTCTCATTCAGAAGCACCACAATTCTCCAAATTGAATTTTAAATGAGACCCTGTTCATTGACCAGAGGGACAGTGAATATATGCAGAAATTGAATCAAACCTCTTAAGTAATTTGTCTTCACTCTGGCCTGAAATTGTCTTTTAAAGCTGGGTAACAGTCTTAATTCAGACTTTAACTTAATAGTTAGTGCCTGGGGAGTAAATAACTTAATGGTCAGCCAGATAAGTTTATTTTGTAAAAGTAAAATGAGGAAGGGAGATGAAGTCATTATACTATGGTCCACTAGTGGTCAGGGGAGAAGTTGCTTGGGTCAGGTCTGGAGTGTATGGGCAACTTCTTGAAGGTTAGACATGAGATGTCTGCAAAACACTTGAATTTTCATTCTCTGCTCTAAGAGCCCGTTAAGTTAGTGAACATTTTTACCCCCATCTATTTTATAGATGAGCTCTGAAGACAGTTCATAGAGATTAAATAATGTGATATTACTTATAGTTATTAAGTGATAGAGACACAATTTTAATAGAAGCTGTCTTTCTCTAGAGCCCAAGCTTCTAGCTAACCATTATATTATATTGTGAGGTAGCATTTCTTAAAAGTATTCATTTGTGGAGGCATAAATAAAATGACAGCTAACAGTACAAGGTGATTTTGGATAAATAGAAAACAAGCAGAGCAATTTATAAACCCTGAGGGCATCTCTGATGAGGCTCCCATCAGATGGCGACCTTCGGCACCAGGCTCTGGGGGCCTTATCTGAAGGTCACTAGGATAAGTAGTCTGTCTCCCGTTTTGATTTGCCATACCAGTGAAGGCTGATGAAATGGTAAATCAAATAGAAGTCTTGGATCCCACTCATACTTTTGTCCCAACATCAAAAGCGTTCTTCTCTATTTAGCAAGAGTTTAACATGGAAGCTTCCAGAACTTGTCTTATAGCAATCTCTTGTCATCAAGGAAGGTTTTCAGGTGGCATATTTTGAACTTCATAAAAACTTCAGTTGTTTCTCCTTCTATTTTTAAAATTTCATTCATATGCATTTAACATCTCTTTATTGATTGCTCATTATATCCAGGCACCATATATGCAGCCCTCCTCACTTGGCCCGATCAATATTCTGATCACCATCTATTCTTCAGTAGACCCTAATACCTCTCAAAAATTGGCCAGGATAGCTGCCACTAACTCCTTCCACATTTTGCAGAAAAGTAGATACTGTAATTCAAAGATAGACCAGTTACTGAAGTTTCTTAGTGCACACATCTGTAAAATAGAGCAGACACAAATTAGTAGCTTAGACCTGGTGGAATATCAGGTGTCTTCTAAGGTTCTTTAATTTAACAGCTCTGGTTTTAGCTATACTCAGCAAAGTTATCTCATGCGTTCTCTCAGGTTTGAGGGCCTTAGGGTTTTCATTTGTAAAATAAATAGCTGGGATACATTTTTTTCCAGTTCTATGATTTATCCAAGCTCCTGCTATACTTTGCTCCAGAGGGAGCTGCATTTCCCAAATCCCCACTGATTTTGAGCAGGTCCTAGTTTTTCTCATTGGAGGTTACAGTAGCTTAGGAGAATTAGAGTCTGGGATAAGCATTTGACCTGCCTCTTTTCCTTCATGGAAGGCAGTGTTGTATGGATGGGCGGGTGGGGGGACAGGGTGGTGAGAGCATGAGTCCCAGCTGCAGACCATTCTGGACTGAATCGTGACATCTTTCTTGCCGTATGACCTGAGGCAAGTTATTAACCTCAGTTTCTTCATCACAAAATGAAGCTAATAGTAAGATTTACAGGAGGTAAGGACAACTAGAGGCAAGAACACTTGTGGCTCACTTGAAATACGGCCTAGATCATAGGGAGCAGACAATAGATAATAGCTCGTTCTTTGTCAATCAAGCCAGCAGTTGGTCAACTATTGTCTCCATGTTTGGGAACCTGTGAACCTAAGGATGAACCTATAGTTGGGGCTTTGCTGGGGATGCTGGATCCAAGTAGGGGGAGCTGGAGGACTTGTGAAGGGAATTAGGAAAGGGCTTAGGCTGTGGCTTCTGCTTCAAGCCAGTGGGAAGATTAAGAGTATATAACCCCATTTCCAGAATAGAATGATAATTCTTTTGTCTTCCTTTCTGCATTTATTCAAGCAATTCAACATATTGCTTTCCTCTTTGCTCCCATTCTCTCCTCCTCTCATCCCTCCCTCTTTTCATTCCTCCTTCCCATTCTTTCCTCTTTTTTCTCTCTTCCAGTCTTTCTTCCCTTTGATGTAAACTCTAGCCTTGGAGTAGGAAAAAGCCTGGGCATAGTGGAGGAGGTAAAGTGTATATGGGAGATAAATGCTAGGCAGAGGCAGAGTCTATTTTGGCCTTTCCTTTTGACCTCAAACCTTGCATCTCTCATTGCTGGGAAAAGGCCAAACAGGCCTATGATTTATCGATCAAGAATGAAAGAAAAATCATTTTGGCAGGAAGTAAGCTGCACTGCATCCCAATGAGCAGGGTCTCACCATGGAAAGCCTGGAAGGGAAACGTAAGCTATTCCAATGGAAGCTGCAGAGCAGGCTTGAGCTTTAGAACTGAGAAGAGGGATAACCACCCTATGGTCAGCCCCAGCCCAAAGGGAAGTTATAACATCTAGCTTGCTTCTGTTCCAGGGTGGTAGTGGGTGCGATGCATAGCTGGGGTTGGGAAGAAAATCCTGTTATCTTGAGAGCTGAGGAGGGGCAGGCTTTGGAGAGAGTTTAGAGGCTTGCCTGTCAAGAGATGCAGTGGGATTCCCAAGCTTTGTCTTTGTTGCGGTTTCCAGTGGGTGGGGGGGAACACAAAATGTAGCTTCATCAACTAATCTCCAACCTTGCTCCCAATCAATATCCAGGTTCAGAGAGACATTAAAATAAACACTGCCATTGTATATTGGGAGCAGCTATTTAACAGAATGACTGCGCCTAATGACAGGAACAAAAACAGGGAGAAAGCTGCAATTACCCATGCTAGGCAATATGAGCGTCTTGTGTTAATCTGTTCCTGTGCATCCTCCTGCATGTTATCCCTTTGATTCTCAAAACAACCATGGGTTGACAGAGCATTGGATAATAGAAGGACAAGCACATACACAAATACATAGTCACAATCTGACAAAACTATACCCTGTGGGAAACAGACTTTACAATTACATGGATGTCAACAGTGACCTTAGGCATCTTGCGCAATTTCTCAGTCAAAGCAGAATGTTTTCTACAATAACTTGGGTGAATGAGCATCCTACCCTTTCCTAAAGGTCCCCATAAGAAGAATCTTACTGTTTTTTTTTGGCAGCTCATTTTATTGTTAGTAGCTCTAGAGCATTCAACCATACCATTGGGTTCCTGCTTTTCTATATTTCCAGGTATAGTGTTGATGGGAGAAGTCAACCCTTTATCCTTTTATCATTACTAATCCCATTTAGTTTAGATCTTGGGTGTCTAATTCCAACAGCAGTGCTTCTCCTGAATCCATCCCTCAGCTTTCTTACTTCTCTGCAAAGCCACCGCCATCACCACCTCTGATTCCAGCTTCAGAGTGGTGGGACTCATCATTCCAGAAGAATGGCTGTACCTTGAGTATTGCTGCTGCCCTCCTCATAGCTTCCGTTCCCCTAAATGACACAATTATTTCTGTGACAATTAATTGTGTTTTTCTTCCATAATCATTTTTTACCTCACAAAAGATACCTTGTTTTTCTGCTTTATAACTTTCTATAGAAATTTATGCTGTGTTTCCAGGGAGAGGATTGGAGGTATTCTGGTAAGGGTAAAATCTTAGGCTAGATACTCAGTTTTTGTTGCCTATGCCAAAACGGTGTATCAAGACAAGGCACGTTGTCTTTAATCTGCCCACCCTCAGGGGCTGTCTTTGCCTTCTCAGAGCTCCTTAATCACTTGGAGGAGTCGAATGACTCTTCATGTCTTCTTTAGCCAAAGATCTTTTAGTTCATAGTGCCCAATATGTATTCACACATTTTGGTCCCTTTAAATGGTTTTACACTATATAGTTAGAAGAAAAGAAAGAAAAAAAAACTGTAAAGGCTAGCCCACCAGAGTAATTTGTCCAGATTCCCCCATTCAAACCTTGAGTTCTTCCTAACTCCTCAACTCTCTTCAGGCTCTCTTGCCTAGAAGATACTTTGTATGTTTTTCTCTAACACTGTCTTTCAGATAAGATCCTGAGAATGATCTACCTAACTTTATGCCAGATAAGAGTGGAAGACAAACTCTCTTCCTTTAGCCCTGTCTTTGAGGATTCTGGTGGTCCACTCAGGCACTCTTGCCTTTTTCCTAGGAAAAAACAAAACAAAACAAACAAAAAACAATGGGCTCAGAACTTAAGCTCTAACTCCAGAGCTTAGGTTTGCTATTTCTCCATTGGTCAATCCAAACATGAATTAGGCTCAAAGTAGACTTTCTCCACAGACGTAAAGGCAAAGCCTATCTCCCAGTGATAACCATTGGTCTTTTTTCTGCCTCATGGAAAGGCACAAACATGCCACCTCTCAGGTATTAAGTTATTGGGGAAAAAAAACAAGAGTTAGGACAAATTCAGCCATGCCTAAGGTGATTCATGTTTGCCATAATGAGTTACTCAAAAGCATTTCATCATACACTGGGTCATCTATTGGAATATATATATATATATATGGAGTTTTGCTCGGTCGCCAGGCTGGAATGCAGTGGTGTGATCTTGGCTCACTGCAACTTCTGCCTCCCGGGCTCAAGCAATTTTCCTGCCTCAGCCTCCCAAGTAGCTGGGACTACAGGCACACACCAGCACACCCAGCTAATTTTTGTATTTTTAGTAGAGATAGAGTTGCCTATTGGAATTTAAGGACAATGTGAAGAACACTGAATGTCTTTGTATTCAGAAAAAGGTTTACTTCCATTGCATGGATTGTTAGCAAGCTTGTCTCTGGCAGAAACATTAATGGCTGACTGAATTTCCTCAGCCCCCTCACTCCACATTGTTTTTGACCTTCTTTGTAATGAGGAGTGGTCAAGTGACTCTGGACAAGGGCTGTAAATCTGAGTAATGCATATCACTTCTGGACCAAAGCATCTAAGAGTCTGTATGGAAACTGCCTGGATACTGGGTCACTGCCACACGCAGCTTCCCCAGAGTCACTCAACTTGCTGCTAGCTGACTTTATAAGCACAAAAAGTAAGTCTTCATTGTATTACATCACTGAGATTTCAGGCCTATTTTCTTAGCACAAGAAAGCCTAGTCACCATGACTAGTACAGTATCTTTGTAATAGTCCTTAAAAAATGGCCACTTGGCTTCTGTAACTGTTGTTATGTTCTCTGAAGCCCCACAGCATGCTTCTTAGATTGGAAATGTCAAACCAATCAGAAGTCTTCTCTTTAAAGGCAAAAAACAAGGGGATAATATATGGGCAGCCATGCTCTCCAGGGTTAAGTAGAACCACTGCTGAAAGTGACCAGAATGCTACACACCTGATACGGGATCTGGAATTTAAAATCTAACAGACACATATTTGTGGAGACTCTGTGGCTGCAGCTGGGCTTCGGTCTCAAGCCCTGTTTTGCTGCCTATTAGAAACTGCTCTTGGGTGAGAGCAAGACAACTACTGATTTTTCTACTCAGTTGCTGTTGATATTGTCTGATAGGTTTCTTCCCCTCTCTCTCCTCTCCTCAGGAAGATTTATCAGGCTTTCTTTCTAGTGCTCCCAAGTAACAAATTTTGGCAACCTCTCTAGGGAGGGAAAGAAAACCAATGTTTATTTAGTATCTAACACAGGCCACAAAATGTGCTAGTCACTTTTTTGTTTAACATGCCCTCTCATTCCTAATAGGCAGTATAGTGAGCGCCAGATGACACAGATGAAAAGGAACAAAAGACTGTCAAGTCTCAGAAATGTTGGTTGAGAGCCCCAGCTTTGTATTGGTGGTGTGACCCAGAACTAATTTCACTGAACCTATTGCTATAACTCTCCAAAAAGCTAATCCTACCTTCATACATCACTACTGTGAGCATGAGATGCTTGGTGAAATTGTGTGGTATTGTTCCTGGCGCATACTAGGGACTTAATAGTGAGCTCCTCCACAAGCCTATGAGAAAGATCTTACTTCCATTTTACAGATGAATTATGGATCATAGATGGTAAATAACAGCCTAAGTCATGTCATGGGAGAACTGAATGCCAGATTCAGGTCTATCTGATTCTGATTTCGGTGCTGCTATGGTGGCACAGTTGAATAGTTATGATGGAGATAGCATAGCTACAAATTCAAAATATTTACAGTCCAGACTTTAAAGAACTACTTTGCCATATCTAGAATTGACAGAAAAAGTATAGAATCTTTGCATATTAAATAATTATCATGCATAGAAAACATTCATCAAGGACCCCACACTAGGAAGACAATGTTCGTGGCAGAGAAAAAAGTATTTTTTATTTGAATGTGCTTTTTTTATTCAGAAGGTAAAACATAAGACAACTCAACACATGTGGGAATTAATAAACATGCATTTCAACTCCCTAACACATCTGGTTAGGCTCGAGAAAGCAAGAGGAAACTTTATTTTATAGATTGATTGTTTTTCCCTGTGGGAAAATGATAACAGGAATGTTACCAGACAGCTTCATGAGCTGTGATCCAGAGGGAATAGTTCCCCATCCACCCCAGGAGGCCTGACTGTGTTTGCTTGGTCATCAGAGACTGGAACATTCTGATAGGACACAATGTGCTTTAATACAATGTTGAAGGAGGTAGTAAATTCTAGGACTCTCTGAATTATTTCTGTGTAACCACAAACAATTTGATGTTTTACTACAAAAAGCAGAGCATTCTGTTTTGGTTAAATCAGAATGGTTCTTCATTCCAGGGACTATTTTACTTCCTGTGTCTTCAATGTCTGCTTAATAAAATCCCACATTCAATTATTTAAAACAGTCAGGAACCAATAAGAGATTTGCTGACCTGGCTCTTGAAGCTTAAAAATCTAATTTGCCTTTCCTTCACTGCTAGCAGATCAGACCCAGGTTGAGGGGGATGGACATTTTAGAATCATTTTCAAGAACTCAGAGACTTGGCTCACTGAATCTCATCTGTACCTGAATAGAATGAGTATCATTATTGATGTTATCACAATTGACATTTCCCCAGGTTTTATCTATTCTATCCCTAGATTCATGACTTTTGCAAATTGTTAATGTACTAATGTACCAAGTTCTGGCAATTTCCACTGTGATTTTTTATATAAGAATTTTCAGAAATGCTCCAGGTTAACCCATCATCAGCTGTTAGACTAGCCTGGAAGGACAAGCAGGGAGACTTGCTAGAGTATCTGTGCTTTCTTTAAAGATGCCATGCTTTCCCAAAATAATCACATGCATTTTACTTAAAGAAAATAGTTTCATAATTATTGAAGACACTTAGACTTTTTCAAGCAAAGATGGAGGAATAGGAAGTTGGCCACTTTTTCCATAATCAAATTTGTATTCAGTATTTAAAATAAACTTAACTTTT
Organism: Cebus imitator; assembly: GCF_001604975.1. Classification (NCBI taxonomy): domain Eukaryota; kingdom Metazoa; phylum Chordata; class Mammalia; order Primates; family Cebidae; genus Cebus; species Cebus imitator. The sequence goes on along the minus strand of NW_016107510.1, from coordinate 1,627,878 downwards.
AATTGTACAGAGAAGCATGCTGATTATTTTTTCCTTTGTTGTTAATTTTAACACAAAAGCAATATTTCCTTTTCATTTTCTATAAACATATAAATATAAGTACTTTGCTATATCTAAGTATAGTTTGATGTTTCTGAAATATTGAAGGAAATTTGTTTCACCTAGATTCATTACATCATAGGGATAGTTCAACTAAATTCTGTCCCAGTAATGTGGATTGTCACAGTCACATGGCATATAATTAAAGCAAAAATGCTGTATAGTGACTCTATTCCTTATAATTATTAATATGTTCAATTACCATGGAGTGCTACTACCAGGTCTTAAACTAATCAGCCTGGATTTCAGTAGAAATACTGGATAGGGAAACTGCACTATTTACAAAGTTATGAAAATAATGAGATGCTGGCTCAGGAAAAATGGTTTATAAAGTAATTACACTTCTTACTAGTTGCACAACCATCACATTTCTTAGAAAATTACAATATTTTTCTTTTTTCTTGTCACAAATTACTTATGATTCTACATGCAGAACTATTTCCCATGCCCTTTGCTTTAGCCAAATTAAGCACATTATAATTCTTTGAAGCAAGTACTTTTTAAAAAATGCAATTTGCCTTTCTCTCAGATATTATTTACTCTTTTTAAAAAAACTATTCTTTTAATGATCCTTTTATCTATACTTGTGATTCTCAAAATGTGAATGTCAGACCAGCAGCATCAGCTGCGTCAGTATACCTGGGAAGTTGGGAATGCAAATTATCTGGCCCTAGTCCAGACCCATTGCATCAGAAATTCTGGAGATGGAGCCCAGAAGTCTTCACTTTAAGCCCTGTTTGTGAGCGTAACTTATGCTGAAGTTTGAGAACCACTCAAACACTATGCCAGCCAGACTTCTTGTCTCCTCTCCTTATTTTATCCTATATGCTCTGTGTTCCCTCCTTGTTGCCTGGTAAAAACATAATTTTTTTTCTTATCCCATCTAAAATGCCATCCTTGGTTTCTCCCTTAATTCCCTTAGAATGAAAAGTATATATTAAAAATTATAAGGCATATATCTATGAAACCTTGTTTTATAGTTATTTGCTAACACCTATTATCTCCTCTCCAATGATACAGGTCCCAGAAGCAAGGCACTGTGTCCTTATATTCTATTGGCATGTAGTCCAGTAGCTGGTGTTCAATCGATAACTGCCTGCCTGCTGAATCTTGTCTGTAACACATACACTTTTCCACTACAGACTTAGTTTTACCTCTGAAACTTTTTCAATACTGATTCACACTCTGCAATATTTCTCACTATCTCTATGCTACATAATTCTTATTAAGGTCCAACTCTCTCTTCTCTCAATAACATCCCATCAAAATTAGTCTGAATTTCTGCTTCTAGCTAGGAGATGAATCCATCCATCAAAAATAACTGAAAAAGATGGATAGAGCAGTTAAAATATATTGTTTTAAGGCATCAGAGAACTATGATGGCATCTGGATAGAGGGGTTACATCTCAGAGAAAGGAAAAACATTGTGCTAAGTGAATGGGACATATTATCCTGTCTTTTTCTGAGACATCCACTGATACCTAAGAATCATGACTCAAGAGATTGAGATGCTGAGTAGTAAGTTGCTACTGAGAAGCTAAGAACTTCAAAACAGCTTTTTGGCAGTCTCATGAGTTTGTAAAGATTTTTTTTAAATGAAGCTCAAGGCTGCCTAAGTGGCCCACACTTGATAAATCAAGATACAGGACAAAAAGTAAGCCCAGAAAAGTGAGGTTGACATCCCAAGCTTCTCTCGTCCCCATAATATTTGCCAATCATAAGCAACATGAACTTATATATGAAGAAGCCAGGTAAAAGGGGGATAATTAAGTAGTTAAGGAGATAATTGTAGTTTTGGCATTCTTACAGGGCCATAAACCTAAATGTTGGAGTTTTATTGACTAAAAAGAGGAACCTGATAAATAACCCAAGCTTTCATTTGGGGTCTCTGAAAGAGTACATTGTGGGAGTAAAAGTTAACCAGAGATAAATTGGAACTTCCAAAAAAAAAAATGTTTAAGAAAGCAGATTGCCCATCAATGACAGACTGGACAAGGAAAATGTGGCACATATACCATGGAGTACTATGCAGCCAGAAAAAATGATGAGTTTGTGTCCTTTGTAGGGACATGGATGAATCTGGAAACCATCATTCTCAGCAAACTGACACAAGAACAGAAAATCAAGCACCACATGTTCTCACTCACAGGCGGGTGTTGAACAATGAAAACACATGGACACGGGGAGGGGAGCATCACACATTGGGGTCTGTTTGGGGGGACTAGGGGAGGGACAGGGGAGGTAGGGAGTTGGGGAGGGATAACATGGGGAGAAATGCCAGATATAGGTGATGGGGGATGGAGGCAGCAAACCGCATTGCCATGTGTATACTGTATATATATAAATATATATACAGTATATACATATATATACTATATATATATAGTATATATATGTATTATATATAATATATAATATATAAAATATATAATGTATTATATAATTATATATTATATTATATATTTATTAATATATAATAAATTATATAATATATAATTTATATGTGGCATATATAAATATATTATATAGTAATATATATGTAATATAATATATATAATATTATATAATATATAATCTATTTTATTATATATATATATTTTATATTATATAATATATATTAAAAAAAGAAAGCAGATAGCAAGATGGAGGATGTCACAAGTGAATAGAAATCTTTTTTTATTTTCCTTTTTGAGACAGGGCCTCTATCACCCAGGCTCTAGTGCAGTGGCATAATCTTGGGGCATTACAACCTCCACCTCTAGGGCTTAAGTGATTCTCCCACCTCAGCCTCCTGAGTAGCTGGGACTACAGGCATGCACAACCATACTTGGCTAATTTTTATATATTTTGGAGAAATGAGGTTTTGCCATGTTGCACAGGCTGATGCGGAACTCCTGGGTTCAGGTGATCTGCCTGCCTTGGCTTCCCAAACTGTTGTGATTACAGGAGTGAGCCATGGTGCCCAATCAATAAATATTTTAAATAAGAATCAAATCAAAATTTGAGACTAAAATATACCATAGCTAACATTAAGAAAGTAACGATTCTTGTAATATCATATTTGACAAAACTGAAGAGAAGGTTAGTGACCTGTAACACAGGTAAATAACAGAGAGAAAAAAATTGATCTGAAACAGAGAAAAAATAAAATACACAAAAGAGTATTAGTGGCACTTAGCATATAGTGAGAAGACCTAATCTACATGACATTAAAGTACCAGAGGAAAGGAGAGAATGAAGTGAAAATAACATTTGAAAAATGAAGAAAGAGAATTATCCAAAAATAATAAAAAATATTTTTAACTCAGAAACTAAAGCTCTATAAACCACAGTCAGGGGTAAAGCTATGGAAAACAAAGACAATGATAAAGTCTTAAAGCAGCCAGAGGAAAAGTTATCTAACTATCAAAGGAGTAAGCATAAGAATTATACGTTATTATTCAACAGAAATGGTGAAAGCGGAAGAAAATAAAAAGGCATTTCTAAACTCCTAAAATAAAGTAACTCTAAGAGCAGAATTTGATGTCCTGCAGGATAATGTTTTGAAAATTCAGAATAAATAAAGCTGTTTTCAGATAAAAATAAATAAATGTTATAGAAAATATTGGAAACACATCTACACTTAAATACTAACATATGGTCTTTGAGGAGGAGGAGATGATTCCAAAGGGAAGACAGAAATGCAGAAAGAAATCAGAAGTAGCACAGTGAGAGGCTGAATCCCCCATTCCTGAGTTGAGTTTGAGTTTGGTAGTCACTGTGGTTGCTCTCAGTGCACCACATTCCTCAAATTCCTCCATGCATCCTCTCCATGGGGGATGGGTTGGTATAAGGTTATTCTCAAAGTTTCTGTTCTACTGGGATTGGCCAAGACTTAGCTATTATTACAGGTGCATACTCCTAAATTAGGTTTTCAGTCTTGTCTACCTATTAAGCTAGGTTTTAGTTCATCCACAAGGACTCAAATATAGAAGTACGGAGTCCTTCCCAGGCCATATTTAGTTTGCTTTGACAGTGGAAAATTCTGTTGTTATGGCTCAGCCTTAATCTTAGTGTCCCTGAGTTTGGGGTGAAGCTTTCTCAGTAATCTTGTTGCTGTCCCCGGGTTAGAGTTTTGTTGTTCTTCATTTCTCTAACCACAATTGATTTTCAGTAGTGCTCACACTTGGCCTTTAGTAATTTGATAAATGTCTCAGCTGAATTCTTTTCATTCACTTTCAAGGTGATCATATCTTGCTCTGTGCTATGCCCTAGGTAATCAAGTGTTCATGTTTGTTTCTTCTTAGAGGCACCTATCTTTTCTCAGGTGTTAAATTTGTTGGTTGCTCTGTTGTATGTTGTTATATATTATTATTATGACAATATCACTGCAAAAGGGAAAATACAATTAAGGAAAGTAATATATTTTAAGATTCTTAAAATGTCCAGAAATCATGTTTCTGCTATCTGTGTCTAGATAAACAATAAAATACATTGATCAATATTCTGTCCACAGGAAAAATATCCTTTCACTGCTTTATTTTAGAGACGCTCATGTTTGGGTTGTAAAGCTCTACTAGAGTAATTGAATTTCAGTTGGCACTGGCATATAATGCAAAATGATCTGTAGAGTATACCTGAGGTTTTTCTCTTTAACTGGTGGTAAGCAACTCTTCATGATACTATGAGAATAAACTAGTGAAGCTAAGGCAATGCAACAGGGATAGATGTCTAATAAATAGTGTGAGTTTCTTAAACATTAACATTACTTGCGTTTTCTGCGTCTACCTGAGCTCCATCTTTTACATACAATTCTTATGTGATGATTGCTAATGTTTGCACGCCCGGCCTTATAGGTTTGGCACTTGAAAAAACACTCAGGTAATTATGGGTATGGAGGGTGACATAGTTTGGGTGTGTGTCCCCACCTAAATCTCATATTGAAACGTAATCCCTAATGTTGGAGGTGGGACCTGGTGAGAGGTGATTGGATATAGGGGCAGATTTCTCATGAATGGTTTAGCACGATCCCCCTTGGTAGTATCTTCACAATAGTTAATGAAGATTTTTGTGTGTATGTATTTGAGATAGGGTCATTTAAAACTCCATAGCACCTCCTCCCTCTCTTGCTTGCTCCTGCTCTGGCCATGTGACATTCCTGCTCCCCCTTTGCCTTCCACCAAGAATGTAAGTTTTCTGAGGCCTCCCCAGAAACTGAGCTGACGTTAGCATCATGCTTTTCCTATATAGCCTGCAGAACCATGAGCCATTTAAACCTCTTCTTGTAATATGTTACATAGCCTCAGATATTTTTAGAGCATGTTACTTTGTTTTCTATTGGTGGAAATAGACCAATACAGAGAGAAAAAACAAAGTTAACATGTGAATCACTCCAAATGACTACAAACTCTGTTAGTCTGTTTAAAATGTTTGTGTAATTAAAATATATGACAAAAATACACAAAAGGATAGAGAAGTGATTAATAGACTTTAAGTTGTTTAATGTCCTTATGTGTTATATTAAACTCTAATAAGTCAAATATACATATTTAATCTGTAGGGTAGTGATTTTCAAATTTTAGAATTGTTTAGAATTACATGAAGGGCTTCTTCAAAGACTGCTATACACCACCCTCAAAGTTTCTCACTTAACTTTTTGAGTGGTGGGTGGGGTCAAAAGTTTGCTTTCTGCTAAAAATTGTAGATGTCTTCAAAGGAAGACATTTTGAAAACTACTTCTGTAAGGTAAACTATTGAAGTAGAGGTAGAAGAATGTGTAGTGTATAGCTAATAGAACAGAAAATACACTAAAAAGAATAATAGTAATAATAATAGTAGGCCTGACTACTCCAAAGTGAGCAAGAAAGGAGAAAACAAAAAACATATGAATGAGTCGAGGACAAATCAAATTGTGATAAGGTAAATTTAAATCCCTAGAAACTACATTTTATTTAGAAAGTCTATTCTAATTAAAATGCAAAAAGTATAATATTGGATAAAATTATAAAATGAAATTTACAGAAATAAGGTACAAAAATGTTGAAAATAGATATAAAAAAGTTTTATCACACAAACATGAACCAAAGAAAACTGTATGACTATATTTATATCAGATGCAGTAGTCATTAATGCATGATACATTTATTAAAGATAAAAAGCGTTTCCACATTGATAAAAAGTCTGTTGCCAGGAGAGCATAACAACTATAAATTTGTATGTATATTATAAAACCTACAAATACACAAATGAAACATTGTCAGAACTAACTGGGAGATAGAAAAATCTAAAATTAGATTTGGAGATGCAACATGGTAGTTCAGGCCTGTCATCCTAGCACTTTGGGAAGCCAAGGTCGGCAGATCACTTGAGTTTAGGAGTTGAAGACTAGCCTGGACAACATCAGGAAACACCATCTCTATCAAAAATAAATAAATACTAGTCAGGCATGATGGTGCATACCATTGGTCCCAGCTAATTGGGAGGCTGAGGTAGGAGGAGGCTCTAGCCCAGGAGGCAGAGGTAGTGAGCTGAGATCTCACCACTACACCCCAACCTGGGTGAAAGAGTGAGAACCCATCTCTAAAAAAAAATAAAAATAAAAAAAAATAAAGTTGGAGAGCTTAACAGGTCTCTCAGTATCTGACAGAAAACATGTCTCTCAGTATCTGAGAGAACAAATAATTCAAAACATCTATAATGATTTAGAAGATCTGAAAATCATGATTAGCTAACTTTACCATATATAGATAAATAGAAGCAGCAAAACCTGTAACTGCAGAGTACAGTATACATTGTTTTTAATTATACAGAGAATACTCACCAAAACTGATTATGTGCTGGCTATTAATGATGTTTCAACAGATTTTAGTGGGTTGAAATTATTTTAAAGTGTATTATCTGGCTATAGTGTAATTGATTTAGAAATGGCTTTAAAAATCTAGAGCATTGCAGTATTTTCCTGGCTAGGCTGCATAAATTCAATCTACTTCCTTCTTCCCATGGTCTTTGTCTTTTCTTCTGTCACTTAAGGATACTTGTCATTGGATTTAGGAGCTCACCTGGATAACCTAAGATGATAACATTTTGAGATCCTTAATCAATTACCTCTGTTCAAACAAAGTAACCTTTAAAGAGTTTATATATTAGGATGTGAACATATTTTAGGGAGTCATTCTTCACCTACTACAAAGATTATAAAATTCTAGCAAGGCTGATAAGGCACAAATTACCAGCATCAGTAATGTAAAAGAAGGTATCACTTCAGATTCTTAAAATATTACAAAGATAAGAAGAGGATATTATTAACTACTATATGTTGATATTTGAAAAGTTAGATAAAATGGAAAAAATTCTTTGGAAAATACTACTTACCCAAACTGGTATAACTGACATAAAAAGAAATTGAAAATATGTTTAGTCATATATCTTTGGGGGCATTTAATTTTGTAATTAAAATCTTTCACAAAAAGAAATCTCCAAACGTTTGTGGATTCAAGGGCCATTTTTTTTCCCCAAACTTGTTTTATGAAAGAAATGGTTCTAATCTTAGTCAAATACACACAGAGATTGGAAAAAGTAGGAAAGAGCTCTTGTCCTGTGAGGCCAGCATACTCTTAATAACAATATTATTGCAAAAAGATACATGACAATTTTTTTGTGATAAAAGATGCAAAAAAATTCTAACAGAATATTAGGAAATTGTGTATGTATTAAACGGATAAGAAGTAATGTCTGACTTAACTATATTCCAAACTATGTTATGGAATGCAATTACTCAACAGTCAAACATCAGTCAATACAATTCATAACTTTTAGAAATAAAGTAGAAAATTCCTATGGTCGTCTCACTAGGTATAAAAAAGTGATAATATTCAATACTCATTAGTGTTGAACAAATTGGGTATAAAAGCAAATTTTCTGATAGAGTACCTATAAAATATCTATAGCAAACATAATTTGAATGAAAATATTAAAAGATTTACTACAGAGGTTAGGTAGGTAGCAAAAATATTTGCTCTCATTGATCTTACTCAACTTTATCTGGGAGGCCCTAGCCAGTGCAATAAGATAAAAAAGTAAACTAAGGCATAAAGATTGAAAAAAGCAAAAATTGTCATTATTTTCCAATGAAAGTTTTGTGCACATGTGCCATGGACTTATGTTCTCCAGAAATTCATGTATTGAAGCCTTAACATCCAAGGTGACTATATTTGGAGACAGGGGCTTTGAGAAAGTAGTTAAGATTCAGTGAGGTCATAAAGTGGGAGCCCTGAGGAAGAGACACCAGAACCATTCATTGGAGCACTCTCTCTCTTTCTCTCTATGCATGGAGAAGGCAGACCACAGAAAGACATAGCAAGTAGTCTCTAAGCCAGGAGGCTCACTAGAAACAAACCAGGGCTGCACCTTAAGCTTGGAGAATTTCAGTTTACTGCAGTGAAAAAATAAATTTTTGTTGTTTAAACCACCTAGTCTGTAGTATTTTGTTATGGCAGCTCAAACAGTCTAATCAGCATGGAAAATCTAAATGGTTCTACAGAAGCAGTAATTGAATTTGGTAAAACTGCATGACATTATATCAATATATAAAAATCACTTTTATACTGATAGACCAAAAGCAGAAACTAATGAATATTTTCAAATGATACCGTTAATAATAGTATCTGAAGCACAAATACCTAGAAACATGTAATAAGGAAATTGTGAATGTGTAAATAAAAAAACTACAAAATATTAAAGAAGTCATACATTTTAAAAGGATATATGCCATGTACAAGTATTAGAAGTCCTATTATTACTACCACAAAAATAAGACTTCTCATTAAATGTCTATAAAGATTTAATGTAATCATAATACAAAAGTATTTGCCATGTTTTGGTAATAAATTTAAAAGCTGATCCTAACAAATATTTAGAAATTTAAAAGCTGATTCTAACATATATTTGGAAATGCCAAGGGTCCAGAATTGCTAAGAAAATCAAGGGACTTTGAGATATCAACGCTTATAAAAGTTTAATAATTAAGATGTGTAACTTAGGCAAGTAGACCAATTTATCAATATAAAAAAATTAGAAATATCCCACATGTATACAGTCACCTGATCGGTGATAAAGCTGGGATTTCTGCACAATGAGTAAAAAATGGTCTTTTCATTAAATGATTAGAAGTCCATTAGATATGTATAAGAAAAGACTGACTCTTTATCCTTACTTCACACCATACACAAAAATATATTGCTTTAGAATATATATACATATGAACATATATATGAATATATATTTATTCTTAATATTGAATGAAAATATTAGAAGATTTACCCCAGAGATTAGGTTGGTAGCAAAAATATTTGCTGTCATTGTTCTTAATAAACTTTATCCTCAACTTTATTCATGTATATATATATATATATATATATATATATATATACACACACACACACACATATATATATACATATATGGGGATCTAGAAAAATAAAGTTTCTATAAGTTAACATAGAAAAATATTTTAACATTATTATGGTGTAAAAATACTTAGAGCATATAAAAAGAAACCATAAAGGAAAAATTGGTAAATCAAACAACATTGGAATAAAAAACTTTTGATTTTCAAAATATGCCATTGAGAAAGTAAAAAGGCAAGAAGCAGGTAGGAAAAGATATTTTAATACATATAAATGAATAAAAACTCATGTCTAAAATGTTTTTTTAAATGCCTCTAAATACTAATATAAGGACAGATAACTCAATAGAAATGTAGATAAGAAGACTTGAAGAAGAATTTCACAAAAGAGGTTATCCACATGGCTGGTGAGCATAATGAAAGAAGATTATCCTCATTTCCCAAAAGGGAAAGACAGCACAATAAGTTACTATTATATCCCTGAAAAAATGGCTAAAATGAAATAGCTGAATAATGCTAAGTATTGACTGAGATATGAAACAACTTAAATATTATACATTTGTTAGCTGGATGCAGATTATTAAGGTTTCTGTGGAAAAACATTTGGTAGTGTGAAAATTGTCAGAATCAAATAGAGTCCCTTATATCAAAACCCTGAAAAAGTGGAGCCAGGTAAGGCCACGAAGGGAGGATTCTCATGCAAGTATGCCTGGCAACAGGAACTTTCACAAAAGACTACATAAACCACAACATTGCACAAATGCCACAGCAACCCTTACACATACAGAAAATGCTTCTGCAAGGACATCTGCCCAGCAACTGCCTGTTCAACCTTGGACTGACGTCGCACTTGTCATTAATCCTTATACCCAAGGATAATTGTTTCAGAACAACTCATAACTCTCCTCATTTTTCTTTTAAAAACTCTTGTCTACCTTCCTGAATGTACCCAACATATTCTCATTACAATGGTCAATCCCAAATAAATATCATTTTTTTTTAGACAGCCTTTTTGTCTGTTATTTGGGCTTTACAGTTAGATATACTAAAGCCAAACAAGCTCATGCCATGTGATCCAACTTATCTGCCCCAAGCAAATCTTCAATAGAAATGTATTCATATGTGCCACAAAATACATGCACAAACATGTTTATAGAAGCCGTCTTTGTAATAGCTAAAACCTGGAAACAACTCATATGCCCATACAATGGACTAAAAAATTAATAGTGCTATATCGTATAATGAAATAGTACACAACAATGAAAATGAACAAATTGCTGCTCATTACAACACCACCTATGATTCTACAAACACAATGTGGAATGAAAGAAATGTGACACAAACCAAAAACAGACAAAACAAATCTGTGATGATGGAAGTATCAACAGCAGTTACTTCTGGGGAAAGAGGATAGTGACTTGGAGGAAGGTCGAGAAGTTTTGTGAGATGCTGGTAATACTCTTTTTTCTGATCTGAGTGATGATTAAATGAATGTATTAATTTTGTCAAGATTTATTGAGTCTGTATATTTAAAATGCATGTATTTTTATATGTATGTTATACTTCCATCTAAAATGAAGATAACATCCTTTTCAGGACCTCTAGTACAATCTGGGATTCATTAATTTGTCCAACATTTATTGAGCATCTGCAATACACAAAAACACTGAGCTAGGCCTGGGATTTATAGTTGTGAATAAAATGTAGTGTCTACCTTCATGGAGCTTATATAGCTTTGATTATTTGTAGTTTTCTGTAGTACTCCCATATAAAAGTGGCATAGTTAAGCAAAAGCCATTAAATAGCTGGAAAAAGATTCTAATATATTCACCTCATGTATAGTTAAAATGATATTTGTAATAGAACATGCATAACAGCTAGCATTATCTTGAAGTGGATAGCCTTCATCTGCCCCTCTGATCAATTTTCCAGTTTGCTTCCCTGCATCAGGAATCGATTTGTATGGACTACATGAGGTATCTGTAAACCCTTGCCTCATTAGGTAACTAAAGTTTTATTGACACAGTTACACCCATCATTTACATAATAAATGATTATGTAATCATTTATTACATAAATGATTGTTTATCTTTTGTTCTCAAGAGACCATATGACTTGCATGTCAAAAGTATTTACTATCTGTCTCTTTACAGAAAAAGGAAAAAAAAAAATGCTGAACTCCGGACTGCATTAGGCTTCCTTGCCTTCAGAGTTCCAGTTTCATTGGTCAATGGAGAACAGAGCTAGAGATTAGAAGGAGGGGAAAGACTGAGGTCTATGCAAGGTCTCCTTGAGCTGGAAAGTCCCTCCATCAAAGTTCTTAGCTCTTCTCAAAACAATTCTCTCTTACTTTATTTCTTCCTCTATGTCAGGTACCTTCATACACCTTCATTTCTTCCTGTATAGTGATGATAATATATTTGTCCTATCTCTTGTAGTTACCTAACAGCCCTACACTTTTTGCATAGTCCCTTTATTGAACCTTCCTCAAGTTATTCTAAACTGTGTGAGCCATATGTTTCCCAATAGGATCCTAGCTGATAATTTATTAAGCACTTATTCTTTGTCAGGCACTGTGTTGAGAGCTTAATTTCATAATGTAATTTAAACCTGATAAAATAACTCTCGTGAGGTAGAATTATTATCATTCCCTTTTTACAAATGAGGCAGCCAGTGTTGAAGTTTGGAGACTTAACAAAGTTCACACAGCTAATAAAAAGCAGACAGACCTAGGACTTGAGTTCAGGGCTGTTGATGAGAGCCTCTAGAACTGAATATCATTAACTATTCTCTATAATCTTCATTTTAGAATTTTCTTGATAATCTCTTATTGCCTTGGTGCTTAGATCAAAAAAATTCTTAATTATGACTTCATTTAATTATTATCACAAGAGTGGGTCTGAAATTATTGTCCTATTATTACGGATAAATAGAGGCCAATGCAATTTAAATGACTTTCTAAAAAATACTAGAGGATACAATTTAATCCAGCCAAGTGTCATGCCTCTAGATTCCATATTATATATTACTGTATAATCATCCTTTATCAAATACATGTACTCATCTATTTTAAATTATCCTTGGGCTGGTACTTATCATACGTATACCCCTGAGTTATCATCTGGGTATAGTAATGTGATGAAAATGTGGTAGATATTATGTGTTCAAGATAGAGAGGTGGAGGGTTAGGAGAGAAAGCTGTGGCTGAAAAAAAATCAAATTTTTAGCCTCTTTTTCTGGTCCTAGAGTATTACAAATTAATTGATTGAAACCAAATATGAGGAGTAGAGATGAAATGCCCTCCTATGCTGCTGGGAGTTGATTGATGAGAAGCAGTGTCTCAGCCAAGTTGCCAACTGATTTCTGTCTAACCCTTGGCTTCCTATAGTTCACTGAGTCCTAAGCCAAGATTCAGCCAAGAGAGCTGCTGGATGCCACAGATATTCTGAATGCCAACTTTAATTGGAATTCAGAAGACAAAGAGTCACAGGTCCCCAACAGGTCCTAGCTTCCTTCGGCTGTAGGCAGAGCACTCTGTGGATTCCAATAAAAGCTCCTCCTGTTTGTCCATGAACACGTTTTATGTTACCAGGTTCCTGTTGTGAGCACAGATGCTCCTAGTTGCCTCTTCCGCATTTAGAGAATGTATATTTTAGGAAGATCTGTTAAAAACAAATATACAAATCTCTAATCGTTTTTGTTTTGTTCAGTCTAAAGACGGTACTTTTTAAAAAGAACTGACTTCTCTGAAGATAAAACCTCAAGTTATATGGGGTGTGTGTGTGTGTGTGTGTGTATGTGTGTGTGGTGTGTGAGGGTGTGTGTGTGGTGTGTGAACCTGTGTGTGTGCACATATCTGTGCGTATTTAAATCCTTTATCTTTGATCATATCATTTCTACCAGACCCATTTTTTCCTGGGATTTGGGTGGAGTGAGAGGAATGGGGAGAGCCTCTGGTTTGAGCAGCTAATTGCAAAGCTGGCATTCTACCCGACCAAATGATAAGCATCCCTTTGTCACGTGTTTGTGCCAATGACTAATGAGGAAAACACACTCATTAAGTCCTGTTAAACAGGACTTTAACACATGAGTGATCAGTTCAGTCACTGTGGATAGCTTAACATCAACACTATCTCTCACCATGTGTGAGAAGTAAGTGAATGTTAATTTTGGATTTCAAAAAAAAAGCTAGAAACATTCTACTCTTGTCTCTAGAGAGGAGTCTTCTTTCCAGGACTTACTAAAATGTTATATTTGTACCTATTTCTAATGAGCTTATGTATTTCCAGTGGAACTTGCCAGTTGGTCTATCATAAAGTCAAACAGCCTGTCTGCCTGCCAGCTGATCAGTCAGGCAAAAATGCAGGTAGTTCAGGGGCAGGAGGCTCAGTCCCTATCTGGATGAAGCATAACAAATATGATTGGACAGATCTGGGCACAGGCTTAAAGAATCTGGGTCACTGGGTCCCAATATGTTAAGAGCACACAGGTATTCTATAGGCTATACTGAGAGACCTCATATCTAAAATATCTCAAGGTTAGCATTTCTCCAACTTTCAGAAAATACTGAAAGTGACAATGATCTATTTATTAACTTAAGCTTTTTTTTTCACATATTTTTAAACCAAACCATTGATACCTATACCTCTTATGTGCTAATAAAAGTGCTCATTGAAGACATAACAAATTTACCAGTAATTATATATTAAATGAAAAAAGCTAGGAAATTGTTAATTTTGTTTGACAGCTTATTTTGTGAATACACATTCATGGTTGCTGTTTTACATGTGTTAACTATATCATTTTACGTATAGTTGAGGTTTTCTTCTAGGACTAGAAACTACATGATGAGGGAGTTCTGAGGAAGGCGATTTCCCTAATCTAGGATGGAGAAATTCAGGCCTCTTTCCATAGAGGAGATAGTTCTGGAGCCAGATCAAAAAGGATTGTTAGGATTTTGAGAACTAGAGAGGATTACTGACCAGCAGGAGTTCCAGTTGGAGAGCAGGACTGTGCCTGTCATATATGAAAGTCTACTCAAACTAAAATGTCTGGAGTGGAAGGCTCATTGCAGGTGGTAAGCAATAACAATAAAACATTTGCTAAATTCTTGTGTAAGACATCTCTACATGATTTGTAATCTTGTTACTTCTGTGGGGCTCAGCTATTTGCCTCCTGACATCAGGACATATTTAAACTGCTTGATATCTTTGGTGAGTGGCTTTGGCTTAGAGGCCAAAACTCAAATGTTCTTCATTAATGCGAGAGCCAGGTATCATCCAGTATGATGACCTTGCCAGTCCTCTGAACCCTGGGACCATACTAACTGGCATCTGAGGCTGAGATCAACTGTCCAGCTAAACTGCCAACATACTTGGCCAAGCTACACTTTCAAAATGACAAGATATAAGAAGTCTGAAGATGTCACCTTCCAAGCTTCAGAATTTCAGGAACATTCATAAAATCTCTGCCTATTACAAACGATTCTCTCCATCAATGGAAATAAGTAAGCATTTCAAATTTCTCCTTTCAAGGAGGTTGTGAAGATGTACATCTGCTTGCCTGCTGTTTACCCAGCTGATGATTAATAGACTTGAGTTTCCTTCCAATCTATCATGATATGAAAAGTTATCAACCCTGAAACTTTCCAAAGCACGGAACCTCCTGACAAGCTATTTGTTGGTGGGAAAATTGAAGAAACCAACATGTACACTGACACTCTACAGTGGCATGGACATAATACAAATTTACTCTTCTTTTTCATAATTTTACTTCATCAAATTACAGTTGTTTTGAATAGTGACCCAGATGGTAAGCATTTTTTGTAGAAGATGGAAATATCTTCTGATAAAACTTGAATCAACCCAAGGCCTCATTTTCTTTCCTTTTATGGTATTGTAGCCATATATATATATATATATATATATATATATATACACACACACACGCACACACACACACACACACATATACATATATTTATTTCCCCTCTCTCTATTAAGGTGTGGAAGGCTCCTTGAAGCCTAAGTGAAGTTTTCTTTATTTTGCACTGAAACTCCTGTTCTGATTTTTAGCACAGCAATCATACTGCACTGACACAGCCACTTATTTGCCCACCTGCCCCTTTGGGGAAGGAACCTAGTTTATTGATGTTTTTGCTACCCTTGGAATAAAACTGAATATTTCAATAGAATTGCAAGGCATGCCTGATTAGACTCCTGCTACATCTACGACCTCATCAACACTTTTTCATTTGCTTGGTACTTTAATTTACACTGGCCTTATTCAAGATCCTTGAATTTTTCAAAGGCTTTATTTGTTGTTGTTGTTTGATATTCTATCCCATTTACCAAAAACTCTGTATTCTGAAGGAGTGTCTTAATAACTACAGAATACAAGTATGCAACTATTAAAATCTTGATAGTAATGACAATGATGATATTTTTAGGTTATGATTTTGTGCAAGTCACTGTGTTACGTTTTCCACTGGATTTCCTCATTTATTCCTTTTATCAACTTTATGATGTAGATATTGATATTATTGTCCCTAATTTATAGATGAGAGAACTGAAGCATAAAGAAAATAAGCCAGGTTCTGAAGGACATAACAATTGGTGCTGAAACTGTGTGTCAAATTTAAGAAGTCTACCTCTAGAAAGTTGTTCCTTCCTTCCTTCCCTCCTCTCCCTCTCTCTCTCTCTTCTCTCTTCTCTCTCTCCCTCTCTCTCTCTCTCTCTCTCTCTCTCTCGTTGGACTCTTACTCTGTTGCCCAGGTGAGAGTGTAGTGGCACAATCTTGTCTCACTGCAACCTCTGCCTCCCAGGTTCAATAAATTCTCCTGCTGGGACTACATGGATGTTTCACCATATTGATCAGGCTGATCTTAAACTCCTGACCTCAAGTGATCTACGCACGTCGCCCTCCCAAAGTGCTGGGATTACAGGTGTGAGCCCTCATGCCTGGCCTGACTTACTTTCTCTAACTGGTAAGTTCAGTGAGGCCAGGGACCTTGTCCAATTTGCTTGCCACTATATGTCTAGAACTCAAAATATACATGAGAAGTACTTTCTACTGAGTAAACAGGAATAAATAAAATTTTTGTAATGGGAGAAATCTGTGTCAATCAGAACTTGGTGTCTGAAAGTATAACTCTCTGCACCCTTTCAACAGGTTTTCTCAACCTGCTTTTTGGTGAGTGAGCTTACCCAGTAGGATTTAATTTTGAAGAAATTGCATGCTGAGTGCAATATAATAGGCATATCTATAAAGTTTTATAAGCCTGATGATTTACCCTTCCTTATTGCAGGTATTTGTTTCAAAATTTGAGCTCATCTAATTTAGAATCAGTCTTTTTTTTTCTTTTTTACTCTGTGTTGCACCAGTCTTTTAAATGCTTTTTCATCTGACTGTGAAGTCTAGTCAATTCTTCCATGCTAGCTTTGTTTAAGCTCATCATTTCAGATACAGAATTATAGCTTAGTGAGTAGGCATGACTCAAGCTCTTCAAAGTAATATCATCTTCTGATTTAATTCCTCTATTATTACTATACAATTTTTAATCTTTTCATTTTTAAATTTTTTAGCTTTTAAGTTTGAGGGTGCATGTGCAGGTTTTTTATATAGCTATACTCATGTCACAGGGGCTTGTCAAACAAATTATTTCATCACCTAAGTACTAAGCCTAGTATCCAATAGTTATTTTTCTGCTCCTCACCCTCTTCCCAACCACCACCCTCAGGTAGACTCCAGTGTCTGTTGTTTTCCTCTTTGTATCTGTAAGTGCTCATCATTTAGCTCCCACTTATAAGTGAGAACATAGGGTATTTGATTTTCTCTTCCTACATTAGTTTGCTGAATTAATGGCCTCTGGCTTCATCCATGTTTCCACAAAAGACACGATCTCATTCTTTTATATGAGTGCATAGTATTCCATGGTGTATATGTACTACATTTTCTTTGTTCAGTCTGTCATTGATGAGCATTTAGGTTGATTCCATGTCTTTGCTATTGTGAACATTTGTGTGCATCTCTCTTTATGGAAGACTGATTTATATCAGTATATACTGGGTATATACCCAGTAATGGGATTGCTGGGTCAAACAGTAGTTTGGATTTTAGCCATTTGAGGAATTGCCACACAGCTTTCCATGAAGGTTGGAATAATTTACACTCCCACCAACAATGTTCCCTTTTCTCTGCAACCTTGCCAGCATAATTTTTTTTTGACTTTTAATAATAGCCGTTCTGACTGGTTACTACCTAGTTTGGTAAAATGACCAGTTTCTAGCTACTTTCCTTTTTGTCATTGCTAACTGATGATTTCATGATTTCTTCCTTCACTTGACATGCTCCATTTGTATACCTAGTAACTGACCTTGGCTTTGGTCCTCAATTCAGTCTTTGCTTCTGGACTGGACCTCAAGTTAAATCAATACTTCTGTCCCCAAGTACTCTTTGGTCATGCCTCATTGCCACTAGCCAGCCAATTTCGGTATATCCATATGTGTCTCTCCTTCCTGAAACTCAGTCTAAATGAATGGCTTTCCCAGATTGAAAAGACCCTTTCTTCAGTAATGAAAGTGGATGAACTCTGCTACACTGTTAGAATTTCTAAATAAGATTCTATTTCATGTATATTTTAGGCAGGCTGATTCTCAATGGGAGTCATTATCTCAATAATGAACGGGTTAAGAGAATAAGGCCTGAAGTCATACAGGCCTTCAATACTAGCTATGTGACTTTGGGAAAATCATTCTCCTCTCTAAGCCTAAGTTTCTTCTATTATAAATTAAAGATAGAAATAATAGTACTTAACATATAAGGTTGCTATAATATTAGATGATGCTTATAAAGCTCTTATCCCAATGCCTGTACAGACTAAATAAATAGTACAGGTATTACTATTTTATTAATAGTCAACCATGTTCAAATACTACAATGGAATACACAGTCTCTGACCCATTATTTCCAGTCCAGCAATATATCCCAAAAACTAACTTGTATGATGAGAATATCAATAATGTTAGATCTGATATACCAGTTATAATGATAAAAAACAAACAAACAAACAAACAAAAAAACTGGTGTATGGGTATCAATTGGTTGCTTAAGGCCGAAGAGAACATGGCTACTGTAGTGACACCTAAATTCCCAGGGAGAATCCTAAAATTTAACAGTAATGACCCTGTTCATACTAGGGTTCAAAGCCTGCCTCATGGAATACTTTGCCCTTATGAGATGACATTGGAAGAAAAATAAAACCCTTTGGCATTTGCGTTATGAAATCAAAGGACCAGATGTCATCATAAGTGATTTGTGTTTATTTGTATGTGTATGTACCTGAATACAGGACATGTACTATTGATTTTCTACCAGCAGTTATACAACGGCTTCTACAGCCTGACCTTGGATTATCTGGGTTGCACCTAAAAAAGTTCCTTAGAGTTTTTATCAGATCATGATTCTACGCAGGCACAGGGAAGAGGGAGATGAGGTTGTAAGGACAACTTCAACGCTCTATGGAGAATTAATGGCTTTTTGTATTTCTTCTTGTTAACAAGGTGGGTAAGAGGAGAGACATCTAATTAAAGGCTGGAACTGTGGAATGGCAGAGCTGTAGAGGATTTTGACTCAGTTGATGCAATCCCTCATTTTACAAAAGAGAAATTTCAGGCCCAGGAAAGTAGGTCACTGGGTCAGACTCATGTGCTACATAAGAGCCAGATCTGTAACTCAGCTTTTCAGACTTTAGGTTTAGTTGTTATTAGTTATAATCTTTATGTCACTTCTCTTATTTGTAGTACAGTACCACTGGAATACATTAGTGCAGGACTATCAATCAGTAACTTTTATAGCAGTGGTTAAGAACACAGAAATTGACGTCAAGCAAACCTAAGTTCCAGCCTTGGTTCTACTGTTTGCTACATGACTTCAGACGAGTGACTTAACCCCATTTGTCTCAGTTTTCTTCATTTGTAAAGAGTAAAATCATACTTTACATCTCCTTTTATTTTTGTGATAGTTAAATGGGATAATAAAGATAAATGATCAAATATGTATAACATAAAATTTACCATTTTGTACCATTCTTAGTTAGATGGTCCTGTGGCATTAAATATATTCACATTCTTGTCTAACACTAGCTTTTGATTTAAAATAATTTAATATAGATGTATTACTCTGGTTTGAATATTTCTTTCCCCCCAAAATTTATGTGTTGGAATAGTAAGCCCAACATGAGAAAGGGCCTGTGCAGGGTGATTAGGTAAAGGGGAAAAGTTCTATGAGTGCGATTCATGCTTTTCTGAAAGAGATTCCAGAAAACATTTTTGCTCTTCCAACATGTGAGGTAAAGTTAGAAGGCACCATTTATGAACAAAAATGTGGGTTCTCACCAGTCATCAAATCTCTTGGCACCTTGATCTTGGACCTCCCAGCCTCCCGAACTGTGTGAAATATATAAGTGTTGTTGATAAGCCTCCTAGTTTATGATATTTTTGTGAAGCAGCTCAATCTGACTACAACAAGTTTTTTTTTTTTTTTTTTGGTGAAAGTGCTTCTACATGTGACTTCTATAAAGGGATTAGGGATCTCATAAGGTACTGAATTCCACAAATGTAGAAACAGCTTTCAAAGACTTTATGTGCACAAATTAAAAAGAAAAAACTCTACTGCAGTTTACCCCCTTTTTGTGCAATATCAGATTACCCAGTTAGACAATATTTAAATTTCAAACTGCAACAGTACCAGATGTTTCTGACTAACATATGCAGTTATTTTGTACACAAAATAAAATGTGCTTTCCTTTACCCTGGAAAGCAGGGAGGGTCATATTTATAGTAGGCATCTCATTAGAGGGTAGTTCATTCTATGTCATAGCTGATCAAGTCTGTAGTGCAAACACCTCTCTTACATGGCTCCTGTGACTTGGTGTATACACTGGTATTTGAGATATCTTTGGAAAATCGAGTTGCCTTATGGAATCCAACCCAATATTTATTTACAGTCCCTATAGCACTGTGCTTAAGAGTACAGATTTTGAAACCCAAACTGCCTGAGAACAACTCGAGCTCCATCGTATTCTTGCTTTTTGGTCTCAGACAACTTACTAACTGCTTTTTGCCTCCCCAGTTTTTTCTTTGTAATTACCTATGTGCTACACTTCTTAGAAATACTAAATGGGCTGGTAGATGTAAAGTGCCTGGAAAAAGACTTGGGATAAAATAAGCTCTGATATGTATGTATTTGATAATCTGTTACTTTATCCATTCTGGCTCTAGTTCTATCATGAGCCCTTTGATATTCTCTAACTTCTGGAGTAAATTGTAATGATAGCTGTCAATTACACATCTGACATGAAATACTAGAATAAAGGAAGAAGAAAACAAGTGAAATTTATTTAAGGTAAATACATAGTAAGAAATAAACTGTGGGCAGGTATAGTGGTCCTTATTTCCCCTTTAGTCACAGGGCACAGTCTGGCTGGTATCTATACTTCCTGCCTCTACTACCAAGCCTGTATTTCCTTTAAACCAGCTGTTTCAGTGTCAAAGTCACCTGGTATCCCAAGACCAGGAATTCATTCTCTACCAATGCATAGTAGGAAATTTAAAGTGATTCTGAATATGAAGAGATCATGCCTTTGCTTTAAAATGCAAGATGCCTCCACCAGGATCTCTCTAGATTCCTTCTAAAGATAGCATCTTAATTTGTCATTGCCTTGCTGAGCTGATCTCTGTATCCATAACGCAAATGGACTCACATGAAATTCCCAGTAGTATTTCTTGAAGGGAAATTCTCGACAATTAAAATGTAAATTATGTGAGGGTAGCCTTTCCTTGGTTTCATTTACTACTGTATCCTCAATACCAAAGTCAATACCTGGCACAAAACAGGTTCTCATAAAATATTCTTCAAAAGAATAAACAAACCTACAAAATAAATGAAACAAAAAAAAATAAAAGAATTATTCGATAGCATGCAAGTTCAGGAAAGGTGATATGGGTGAAAGTAAATATAGGTAGTTGGGGCATTTCTCCTCCAAATCTTAAATACTGTTTCAAGAAAATGTGATACATTTATGGTTGATTCAAGGCCTTTGTGCTACAGTTAAAATTTTACCCTAAATTCTGATTCTAAATATTGGGTAATATTCAGTAGGCGATGCATGTCTAGAAAGGTGGATATAGGGTAGAATTCTGTAGGTGACTTGATAGCCTTCTTTGACAATGAGTACTCAAATTATATTTCATTACTTAATACTGTGTGCAAATTTGGAAAAGGGCAGCTTTCTTAGTCATCTAAACTCTGTTGTAACAAAATATCATAAACTGGGTAGCTGTTAAACAAAAATATTTATTTCTACAGTTCTGGAGGGTGGGCAGCCTAAGATCAAGGCACCTGCAGACAAAGTGTCTTGTGGGGGCCTACTTTCTGTCTCATAGACACTGCCTTCTCTCTCTGTCCTGACATGGTGGGAGAGGCAAGAAGTCTCCCTCAGGCCTCTTTTTAATTTTTTTAATAAGGGCTAATTGCATTCATGAGGGCTTTGCCCCCATGATCTGATCACCTCCCAAAGGCCTCACCTTCTAATGCCATCATCTTGGAGATTAGGATTTGAATATATAAACTTTGACTGTCACAAAATTCAGACCATAGCAGAGGTCTTGATGTGATTTATGATCTGTCTCTATGGGGAGTTAGTACAAGGCCCTGTTGTTCTGTTAATGACTTTTGTTGGCTTCATCACTGCTTTCATTTTTTCATATTTTGGATATTCCCATTTATATGAGTAAGTGAGAGAAAGACATCATTTATAATCTAATAGAAGATAAATTCTTTCTGTTACTTTTGAAGACAATTTCAGCTTACAATTTTATATGGAGGATGAAAAAATAAGTTTGGAAATCCTCTTTAGAAGTAAAAGTCAGTTTTGAGTTACCCAGAATTTCTGGCTATATACAAGAATTTATGAAATTTTCAAAAGAGGCCATCTGGATTAAGGGGGTGTAACAGAGGAAACATTTAAATTTTAGAAGGATGTGTTATTCTTTTTAACATATTGTGTCTACTTGCCAAAATGTTGGAGGTAACTTAGAACCGTATAATGTGTATCTTCAAATTTTTTTTCAGATGAACCAAGCCCAATCCCAGGTTAAAAAGGGGATTCATATTAATACTAATTACTCTGGATAGTTGGCTTTTGTTATTACTCGTGCCACATAACCAAGCTATGTAACATCTTCTTCAGTTAGAGATCCCAGGCTCTTTCTCACATAAATTCACAAATAAGAAATTTCTTAAAACATGGACTCCCCAGTGGTCCCACAGGAAGTGAGACACAGCCTCTGCAAAGACTCGCTGATTTGCTGAGCCATTGCTTCTTGTAGATTCACTATACTCCTGTACACATATCTTAAAACCACATTTACTTAAGCTGTTGTATGTGTAAGCCTGACGGCTTATCTGTGCTCAAGTAAAACACACATATATGTGATATATGCTTTGTTCTCTCACATCATTATGGTAGATAGGATAACTTCCTTTTTGTGCTATCCTCAAGGTCTCAAAATGTGTGAAAATAGTAAAAAAAAAAGCAGTTGTGCCACTTCCCCAAACTAAAAACACTAAAAAGGTATCAAAATGAAGACAACTGGAGGGTGTTGTAACTTGAATTTAACTATTACTGGGTTTTAAGAAGGGATCAAAGCATCCTGTAATCCTCAGAGTCATGTTGAGGAAGGAAGTTCAGGTGACAGAAATCCAAAATTGGTTTAAGAAGAATCTTGTGCTTTTCCAGCAAAAACATCATTTTCAGAGATGGCACCCAAATGCTGTCATTTTTCTACCAAGATTTCTCTTCTTGCCTTTAGAGGAGGTAATTTATTTTTTTAAAAATAATCTATATAAGCCACAAAGCTCTTTGAAAGCATATCTGCAGGAATTATATCATTCCAGTTATATCAGTGAACAACCAAGACTAATTGAAAGTTCAATTTGAATATTGGGCTCTTGCAAAACACAGGAAATGTCATATTAATTAAATGGCATATTAATTAATGTTTAAGCTAAACTTTTACTGTCATCTCTCCCAATTCTGTTTTGGTCTCTTGCACACACACTTCAGTGGTTCTCAAGTTTTCTGCACCTTTCCGTGAAGCCAATCTCCACACTCCAGCCTTAGTCTCCAATTAGATGCTAACTGTGGGGTCTGGTGCCCTGATTTCTCCCTTTGCTCTTCTGCACAGCTCTCTGTCATTCCTCTGCCATTCTCTGTCTATGTTAATTAAAAGGAACAGAGGAAATAAGCAGCATTCCCTTGTTTCCTTATAATCCTTTTCCTCTCTTCTCTACTTGATAAAGCATATCATAAAATTTAGGTGTTTCTCTGATATATTGATGTGGACTTGGGGTGTCAATTCAGGTAGAGATTTTAGTGCTAAATGCTCATTAAGGTTGAGATGCTTAAGTGTTTATGGGCAAGTTCCAAAGATCACATAGTTCTAACAGAGAATAAATAGAGGAGGAAAGGCCACTGCTAAGGTGGTCAAGGTCCAGTGACAGGCTGACAACACTATCCCTCTTGATAATGTGTTTCCTCCACTCCTGTCATGTTCTACCACGTGTGATGACTTTTGGAGAGGACTGAAAATTGGAAGATGAGAAACGTCACAGTGAGAGTTGTATATAATTTTTAAATCAATTTTATTTAAATACGGTTTAAATATAACAAAATGCATGTATTGTAGTTGTATACTGCTGTGTGTTGACAAATTTATATTGACACCAAGATACCACAATCAAGATATAAAACATTGCCCCCCAAATTTAATCCATGCCTGAGATGACCATTAACCTGCTTTCTACCATTATATATAAGATTTGTTTTTTTAAGTTTTATATAAAAGTGAAAACATACATTATATACTCATTTATATCTAGCTTCCTTTGCTTAGCATAATGTTTTAGAGATTTATCCACGTTGCTTTGTACACTAGTAGTTCCTTTATATGTATTACTAAATAATATTCCATTGTATGGATATACTACATTCGTTTATATATTTGCCAACTGTTGAACATTTGGGTCATTTCCAGATT
The DNA here is from genome assembly GCF_001604975.1 of Cebus imitator. NCBI lineage: Eukaryota > Metazoa > Chordata > Mammalia > Primates > Cebidae > Cebus > Cebus imitator. The sequence continues at coordinate 1,603,299 of NW_016107510.1, read as the reverse complement.
TTGGCTTTTATGAATTAAACTTATATAAATATTCATATACAAGTCTTTGTATAAATGTATGTTTTAATGTCTCTGTCATAAATTCCTGAGAGAGAAATTTCTGGGGTGTATAGTAATTGTACCTTTAACTTTATAAGCAACTGCAAACTGTTTTCAAAAGTGACTGTAATATTTTTCATTCCTACCAGCAGAATTACAAGAATTCCGTTTTTTTCACCTTCTTGACAACGCTCGGCATTGTCAATTATTTTAATGTTATTCATTCTTATGTGTATGTATCAGTTTTTTTTTATGGTTTTATTTTGCATTTGTGTGATACAATCTTATGTGAAGTATCTAGTCACATTGCTCTTTTCTTTATTTTTGAGACGGCGTCTTACTCTGTCTTCAAGACTGGAGTGCAGTAGTGCCATCTTGTCTCACTGCAACCTCTGCCTCCTGGGTTCAAGTGATTCTCCTGCCTCAGCCTCCCGAGTACCTGGGATTACAGGTACATGCCACCACACTGGCTAATTTTTGTATTTTTAGTAGAGACAGGATTTCACCATGTTGGCCAGACTGGTCTTGAACTTCTGACCTCAAGTGATCCACCTGCCTCAGCCTCTCAAAGTGCTGGGATTATAGGCATGCATCACAGCGCCTGGCTGTTTGCTCCTTTTTATTATTGATGTTTTTGTCACCTGATTAAGTTGGATGAGTTCTTCATACACTTTGGATATAAGTGCTTGCCAGATATACATATAGTGAGTATTTTCATTCACTTGGCAGCTTCCTGTTAATAACCTCAACAACGTGTTTCAATGAGAAAAGTGTCTGAATTTTGATGAAATCCAATTAAAAAAAATTTTTTTGTATGGTGTCTGCTTTCCATATCCTAAGAAATCTCTTTTGGCAGTAAGGTCATGAAGATTTTCTGTTCTATTTTATTTTTAAAAATTTATAGTTTTATGTATTTAGGTCAATGATCCTTTTAACTGAATTATTTTGTGTGTTTTGTAAGGCAACGTTTGAGGTTTACTTTTTCTCCGTATGAATATTTACTTGTTTCAGCACCATTTGTTGAGATGATCTTCCTTTTTCATTCAATTATTTTGGCACCTTTGTGGAAACCAATTGGCCAAAAGTGTGAAATTTATATTATATATCATTTACCTATATGACCCTTCTTTTGTCAATACCACGCTTTCTTTTTTTTTTTTTTTTTTTTTTTTTTTTTTTTTTTTTT
>NW_016107510.1:1556771-1602059 GCF_001604975.1 Cebus imitator | reverse complement strand
GATGGAGTTTCACTCTTGTTGCCCAGACTGGAGTGCAATGGCATGATCTCAGCTCACTGCAACTTCTGCCTCCTGGCTTCAAGTGATTCTCTTGCCTCAGCCTCCCGAGTAGCTGAGATTACAGGTGCCCTGCACCATGCCCAGCTAAGTTTTGTATTTTAGTAGAGACAGGATTTTACCATGTTGCTCAGGCTGGTTTCAAACTCCCGACCTCAGGTAATCCACCTACCTTGACCTCCCAAAGTGCTGGGATTACAGGCCTGAGCCACCACACCTGGCCAATACTGCACTTTCTTAGTTACTTTGAGTTTATAGTAAATTTTGTGATTAAATAGTGTAAGTCCTCTACCTTAGTTCTTTTTCAAAGTTATTTTGACTCATTCATCCTTTACATTTCCATATACAATTTAGAATCAGTTTGTAAGTTTATACAAATTCTGCTAGAAGATGGAATGATATTGGACTGACTCTATAGTTTGTTTTGTGGGAATATCTGTCTTTGTATCTATAAGGATGGCCTTATTTATTTTTTCTTTAATACCTCTCAGTGATGTTTTGTAGTTTTCATTGTACTAGTTATATTATTTCTAACTATTTTAAGGTTTTATGCCAATGTAAATGATACTGTTTTAGAAATTGCAATTTCCTATTGTTCATTTTAGTATACAAGATACTACTCATTTTTGCATATTGGTCTTGTACCCTGCAACATTGATAAAAGGTTGTTACTACTTATTTCTTGTCACTTTTCTTTTTAGACTGTTAGGATTTTTATATACAGTCCTGAGTGTATCATGGTGACTGGTGTGGAGTCCTACTTTTGGGGGTGGGGTGGAGTCAGGCTGGGAGGACCAGGGAAAAGCAAAAAGAGAAAGCAGATAAACTAAAGTTCTGCCTTTCTTCATGATCAAAAACAAATAGCCCTGTGCAAATAACCCACAATCTTCCTGCATCCAGCTATCTCCAGACCCTTGGCTGGTATAAAAATTACAAGTTAGCTCACTGCAACCTTGGCATTATCAGTACTACACAAAGCCTTTTTTAACACACAGCTCAAGCACCATTCTGTAAAATCCCCAAGAAGTCTTTGTCTCTTTTCAGTCAGCTCCTCTCTCGCTGATCTGCCCGGTGCTCTCTTGCAAAGTATTTTCATACTTTCTCTAATAAATCTGCCTTTCTTTACCTACAACTGTCTTGGTAAATTCTTCTTACCTGTGTGCCACCAGCTCCAGGTAGTCACCACTCACCTGTGACAATTAGTATCCATAGGTGGTTGGTTTAAAAATCCACCACCCAAAAACCAAAATCCATGAGTGCTTAAGTTCCTTGCATAAAATGGTGTGATATTTGCATGTAAACTATGCATATGCTCCCACATACTTTAAATCATCTTGATTACTTATGTAATATAAATACCATGTAAATATTTTTTATACCGTATTGTTTTGGGAATAATAACAAGAACAAAAACTCTGTACGTGTTCTTTACAGATGCAACTATCTTTTTTAAAAAATATTTTTAATCCACGATTGGTGAATCCATGAATGTGGAATCCATACATGAAAAGTTAATTAATAGAGAACCCATAGGATATAGAGAGCTGGCTGTACTTAAATGATTAAATTATCTGCAAAAAACAATTTTGCTACCTCCTTCCCATCTCTACACCTTTAATTTTATGTTCTAGCCTAATTGTAATTTCAGTTCAATGTTGAAAAAACATTAATAATTAATTACAAAATAATTCCATTTCAATGTAAGAGTGAGAATCCACGGCTAATTTTCAGGGTTAAATTGATAAATTTCTGGTTACAGCGATTAAAACCAAAGGAGCCATATATTACCAATAGAAATGAGAGAGGGACAGCATTATAGATCCTCAGACATTAAAAGGATATTAGGAAATAATATAAACACCCAAATGCTAATGCTAACAACTTAGATTAAATGAACATATTCTTTGAAAGACAAATTATTAAAACTAGATTAAGAATGAATAGAAACTCATAATCAAAACTTTATTAAAAAGAAAACTCTGGGCCAGATAGCTTCTCTGGTTAATATTATAAAACCTTTAAGGGATCAATAATACTAATCTTTGACAAACTCTTTTAGAAAATGAGAAAGAAGGAGTGCTTCCTACTTTGTTTTGTGAGGCCAGAGTTATCCTGATTCTGAACCATACAAAGACATTATAAGAAAAGAAAATTACAAATGAACGGTCCTTTTGAACATAAATACAGGAATCATTAATAAATCAAATTAGTAATATATAAAAATATCACAAATAAAATTTAATAATATATAAAAGGGCTAATATATAATGACCTTGTGGGATTTGTCTCAAATCTGTAGCTTTAAGTCTTAGTCAACAATTTATTCCTTGGTTTAGTAGTCCATTCTCAGGCTGCTAATAAAGACATACCCAAGACTGGGTAATTTATGAAGGCAAGAGGTTTAATTGACTCACAGTTCTGAAGGGCTGGGGAGGCCTCAGGAAACTTACAATTATGGTGGAAGGGGAAGCAAACACTTTCATTTTGATGCAGTGGCCAAAAAGAGAAGTGCCAAGCAAAAGGGCGAAAAACCCCTTATGCAACCATCAGATCTTGTCAGAACCCACTCACTAACATGAGAACAGCAGCATGAGGATAACTGCCCCTATTAATTAATTACCTCCCACTGGCTCTCTCCAACAACATGTGGAGATTATAAGAACTACAATTCAAGATGATATTTAGGTCGAAACCCTATCACTTGGGGATGGGCATATGGCAACCTGTAGTTTGGTCCTGTGGTACCTGTTAGTTTCAGAAGGTTAATAAAATTTTTCAAGGTTCTTTATAAAGTTACTTTCGTGACTTCAAGGATCAAAATCACAAAAGAGAAATCTATTGTACCTACTTCTGTGCTATGAGCTGATTAATGTCTTCAATGCATTTCTTATCCAACTGGGAAGAAAATACATGAAATAATTAGAAAACTGTCAAATGGTGCATATTCTGAATAAATGCTGTGCATTGTGTGGTTCAGGTCTTTTATAGTAAAGCAGTAGATCACAATAGTCAGAAATAATACATGAGTAGGTAAATTGGAATCTGGACTCTAAAGCTGTGATTCATTTTCTCAACAATATTATCAAAATATACTTTGTATCATGATCAGTTATGAGTGTGTCCCCATAATACAGTTGAAAAATTAGATTGCTTAAATTTTACAAATAGTCACTTCTAAGTTATCCTCATTTCAACATCACTCTCATTCTCACCGGTATTCTTGAGTGGGAGAAAAAGTCGTAAAGTTGTGGATAGTACTTGGAATAGTTCAAAACTGACATGTGTCTTATTTATTATGCTTCTCCATAGGGTATTTCACCAATGATCATGTCTGCCATTATTCTAAATTTTGTTAATTTACTTGCTTTTGCTGTAGTTAATTGGTAGTAATTGTAGTTAATTGCTGTAGTTAATTATTAATTCACCCTCATTTTGATATTGAAAAGCAGAGTAGCTTTAAAAAGATCCCAACCCCTATGCCAATATGTTAACTGTATCTTCAACTGTCATCCTTGATTTTGGCCATCTTGACAGTAATTAGCAGAATTCAAGTGGTATCTTAAATTTTTTCTCTAAGTCTGATTTCCTTGTGGTTTTATTAAGTAATTATATAATGCAAGTGCTATCTTCTAAGGTTGATTTTGTTCCAGTTTTAACAGACTTTGTGTAAAAATACATCAGTGTTTAGAGGTGAGGTGAAAGGTCTTTGTTTTAATTAGACATGCCAATGATATCAAAATTTGTTATTTAAAAACCGGCCCATAATATCTTTAAGAACCCATGTTTTAATTGTATTAATGGTATGCAAATTGCAAAAAGGTGATGTGATGGAAAAGCCCTGAGTTTTATAAACTGAAAGTCATGGACTTCCCAACCAAGCTTCTTAAGTTAATGGCTTTGTGATCTTAAAGAAGTCATTAAATGTTTCTGGATCCTAATTTCCTCATCTATAAAACGGAGACAATAATATATATCTTACAGCTAAAATTTCACCTGAAATTTCACTTCCCGATCCTACCACCTTAGTGAGATTCTTGCATATTTTTGTCCATAGAAAATAGCTGCTTTGTTTCCACCCCATACTCTGTTTGGTAACAGATTCTGTTACCTTGACCACAGTTGGGCACAAGTTCAAAAATAAACAATCAGATTGGTTGGGGCACAGTCATGTGATGGTAGGATCCCCAAATAGAGCTACAATATCTTGTTTTTGAGATTCTTGGATTACATGGTACGACCCCTGTCATCTAAGTTATCTAAAATTTAATATTACCAAAGTCTCTTAATAAACCAGTTCAGCTTAAATTTAATCAGAAATGATTTCTGTGTTTAACACTCAAACTGTCACTTGCCATGTCTCTATAGTGCCCTTTGCTCTTATCTTTATAAAACTGTTCATACTTGTAATTAATGTTTGACATCTGTTTCCTTTACCAGACGGTAAATTCTATGTAAACAAGGAATATTGTCTGCCTTGTTCCCCTTTCCCAGTGCTTATTTAGCACAGAGCCTAATACCTATAAATAGTTAATGGGTAGAAAAATGAAAGGTTTGTAACAAGTAGTTCTCACTGTGCTTAATAAATATGAGTTCCTTTCCTAGCACCTTCCCCCTTTCCTTTTTTTCTAACAGCAGGAACAAATCTCTTTTTATTTGTATAAACTTAAGGGGTACAAGTGCAGTAATGTTCCACGGCTATATTGCATAGTGATGACGTCTGGGCTTTTACTGGTTCATTGTATTCATTAAGTATCTTCTCACCTCTTACACTCCTCCCACTCTCCTGTCCTTCCAAATCTTTAATAGCCATTTTTCCATTCTCTACGTGTACGTGTACACATTTTTTTTAGCTTCCCCTTACGAGAACATGCTGTGTTTGACTTTCTGTTTCTGAGTTTTTCACTTAAGACAGTGGCTTTTAGTTCCATCCATGTAGATGCAAAAGACATAATTTTATTTTTTTTATGGCTGAACAGTATTCTATTGTAGAAGTATACCACATGAAAATACAAATACTTTAATACCCCTGTGTCCTTGTCCTTCAAGTTGTGCACACATATTCTTCCCCCATCCACCACCTCAATCATTGATTCCAGACAGCACTTCCACTTCAAGTCTCTCTTGCAATGAAGACAGATTCAGAATACACTTTGAGTCAAAGCAAGGGTTGGTGTCTGTCCTGAAACAGTATGACAGAAATGCCCACCCAGTTAGTGTGCAGATATTTTTAAAGAACAGAGGTGGTTTCTGCTGAAGCCTTGCCCTCTGCTGCATCTTTCCTGTGGTCACTGCTATGCCAGCATGAGAAGACTGGCCCAAATTATACCGCCAAGGAGGTCTTGTAAGAAAGTGAATATAATGGTCCCACATAGGGGTTGAACCTCTGACCCAGTTCCTATTAGGACACTCTACCCAGCAGAACTAACTAAAGTGGTTGCTGAATTTTCCTGAGCTAACTCTTGATGTTGTATTTTCAAAGTCCTGTGTCTGACCCAGTAAAGAAGCTGGCTATTAACTTTAAAAAGTCTTCATACCATTTTTAGAATATATGGGGCAGAAGGACCTTCGCATTGGTCAGTATTTGTAAAAAGTATTTGGTTTGTAAGAAAATGAGCTCATTGCTCTTCCAAAGGACATACAAGACAATCCCATGTTTCCCCATTTTTGATCCTGGGAGGTGGTTTTACAGGATAGTTACTGGACTGTAGAAACTGCCTTCTAGTTAAGTATGTAATCAAAATTTAAAAGACGGCTATACAAATACACAGAGATTTTAGGCTATCCATACAGGAGAAGCTAGCTATTATAAGAAAAATTATTTTTAATTGTGTGCCTGTTATATGCTAGACACTCAGCTACACATATTTACTTAGAGTATTTTTGTTGTTATTTCATTATACATGTTATTTTCCTCATTTTATAACATGAGTAAACAGAGGCTTAGAGAGTTTAAATAATGTATTTAGGGTCACCCTTAGAGTATGAAAATTGGTTACCTACTCTTATCTTATGAATGTTTATCATCCATTCAGCAGTACTGACCTTTCTCTCTATCAACCTGTTAACCTTTGTATTTATGAGTAATTGTAGCATTTGAAATCATTGAGCTTCTCCTTTGAAATTAATCTTATCATCCATGAATACACTATATATTTGCCTTTCACATTAGCCAGTTCCGAAAATATCAGTAATATTTATTAACATTTAATCAAATCGTCAGTTTATTTCAGCATCTCTCCAGTGTGACAGATGAAGATGATGATGATGACTCCAGTGCTCCATGTTTCTTTAGTAGGTCTGGATATTTTGCTTCAGTAGGTCTGGGTGAGGCATATGAATTTGCATTTTTAGCAAGACTTATCCTCAACCCCTGTCCTAGCCCTAGAAAATATGAAGCAGAAAATATCAGAATACAGAGAAACACTCTACTGAGGGAAGAGGGGCTGGGCTGTTTTTCTCAGTGCATTTAATTGTAAAGTTGGAGTTAAGGAGAGTTGATGTTTGGAAAACAAGAAGTTGGTTTAAATTCTGATTCTCTCTCATTTTAGCTGCATAAACTTGGGCAACTTCATTTCTCACAGGTGTCAATTTCCTCATCTATAAAATGGGCATACTAATGGCACCTTCTTATTGTGAGAGGTGTTTTGAGGTTAAAGTCAGATACAATGCCTGGCACATAGCAAATACTCAATAAATTTTAAAAATATTTATTGCAAATATTGTACTTCATACATGAGACAGGATAATTCCATAGTAGATTGAGACAGAAAACACAGAATGAAATTTAGAAAAATGTTGAGAAAATATATGAAATCAGAATTTTAATTCATTCTAACAAATATTTTTAAGTGTATGTATAGCTGTTTGTTCTAAGCACTGTGCTGGGCACACAGATATTTTGTGAACATACTTAAACCTTGAGGCTGAGGTGCAGGTGGGCAAAAGGCTCTACTTGTTTCTTTTATTAAAGACACGCTATTGGGCTGAGGAAATAATGACTCTGATCTAATACAGACAAATTAAGGATGTTCTAAGTTTCTAAGACTTTAAAGTATGAGTAGACTATTAAATGAGACGATCTCTTACTTTCTCCAAGCAGAAAAATAAGATAGCCCATGCTGGTAGGCCCAAATTTGAAATTATAGGAAAGTATAAAACTTTACCCTCAGCATTTTTTTCTCTTCATTGCCCTTGCATGACTTCGACTCTTTGATTTAAATCAAGTCAATTTATTTTGTGAGAATTTTAATAATATATTAATTATGATCAGATTGGCATCTAATGACTAGCTCCCTGAGCCTGACAGACATCTGACTATTTATATATACTCTCTACCCTTTCAGTTTGACCTACTTTGACAATTCAATTAAACCAATTGACTTTTGAAGTTTGTTTATGAAATGGCTAGGGAACACTGAGTATTTTGGGTGCTTAGCATTTGTATAACACATCATTTAATAAGTTCCCTCAGTGTTATTTCTGGAGTCTAGGAAAATACCACTCTCTAACTTGACAGGAAAATCACAGTCGAGTCGCAAGTTGAGAAACTAAGTGTGTTAGTACACTTTAGCCAGTAGTCTGTGGCATAGACACCAGTGTCTACAGATAAGATGTTTGTTCGGAATATGTGTCTATAATGCACACACATCATTTACTCATAAAATATGAAAGGGCCTTTTCTGTATGTTAATTGATTGTCAGTCTGTAGTTCTCAATTTCATCTGACTTGAATTGTTTCTGTGCTTAATTGCTTAAGTATGTTTTCATCTAATGTTCATTCATTTGTTCAACAGTTATTCATTGAGCACTTATACTGTGCATGAGCTACAATAATAGACTTTGTAACTCTCTGTGTACAAGTCCCAGGCCTTGTAATGATAGTGAAGTAGGCCGGAGAAGTACAATTTTATGTTCCCCCTTATTTATAAGGCCCCAGTGAGATGTAGTGTATGACACAGGATAAAAGCTATCTCTTGCTAAAGTCACATTTTCTAGGTTTGTATCCTAGCTTTGCTACTCATCAGTTGACACTAGGCAAAGTGGTTAACTTCTGCTTCAGAACTTAGTTCTCTTCATTGTTCTGTGGAACATGTGCACTAGCAAATACAAAACATTTAGAAGGGCTCATGAGGAGCTCAGTGCATGTCAGCCATTACTGTTATTAGTATTGCTGTCACTGTGAACTAGCTATTCCAGGTACGGGATTTTGGTGCTATTACTTCCAGACCAAAGGTACAGTCGAATCCTGCCTTCCATTGATTCTGTCTTTCTGCGGAATTCTGGGTTGAGGGAAATATACACAGAGAACAAAATAAGAGTGAATAATATTGAGTCAGCACCCAGTAATGTCCCAAGTAGGGCACCGTGGTGAAAGTTGGGTTGTTAAATGAAGTTTAGGTATTTACTCACCTCTCCATTTCCAAGAATAGGAATGAAAAAGGAAGTTAATGATTGTAGGGAGACATATCCTTAAGTCTGTGGTGGGAAAGATTGAAAGAGAGAGAGAGAGAGAGAAAGAGAGAGATGCTGGTTGCCCCAGGTGTGGTTACTAAAATAATGGTAATCAGAGTGACAGACTTAATAAAAAATGCTGCCTGATTAAAAAAAGATGGTTCAATACCAGATTTCAACCAATAATTTAGCAACATTTCTATCTGTGTAATTGTTACAAAAAGAAAGGCAGGAGTATAAATGTGGGGGAAAGATACAGAAATATTCCTTACCTGGGCTATGTTCAGAACTTCATACCAAATCTCATCCAGTTGTTATAGTCTAAGAATTTGCAATCTAGCATGGACAATAAAACAAATCACTTAGTTTACTATTGAAAACTTGAGTAAGACATTTTTCCATCTGGCTTATTTGGTCATTAGTAAATTTTTGAGGTTCATCCAGTTTGATCCGTGTAGTTACAGCTCATTAATTTTCATTGCTGTGTAATACCTTACTATATGATTATGCCACAGTTTATCCATTGGGCTTGAGAAACATTTGTGTTGTTTCTGATTTTGGTGTTCTACAAATAATGGCATCATAAAATATTTTAAAAATATGCCTTTAGTACAAATGTATAAGAATGTATCTAATGTATATTCTACAGTTAAGCCATAGGGTTTGTCCATGTACAATTTTGTGAGTTACTGCAAGACTATACATTTTTGAAATTATAATCACACCAGCAGTTTATGAAAATTGCCATTTCTCCATAATCTTACCACCATTTAATATTGTTTGAAATTTAAATATTTACTAATTTGAGTGTGAAATGAATCACATAGTTTAAAAGACTTTGTTTTGAAATAATATTAAAATTATAGAAATATTAGAAGAACAAAATGATTCCTCTTAACAAAAAGAAAAAAAAGAAAAAAATTAAGCAAAATCACATAGGTGTTTTGGGCAGAGTTGCAGCCCAGAACCGTAGGAAGACTTCACGGAAGTGGTGACATTTAATGAGAGTCAAAGTTGACTATGCACTTACTTTGTATAAGCATTGTGCTACGTGTTACATATATGTTATCGCATTTTATTCCTAAAACCGCCCTATGAGGAAAAACTATATTCTCCATTTTACAATGACAAAAGGAGGCTGACAGATAATAAGTCATTTCTAAGGTCTGTATGTAGTAACTGCCTGAATCTGGTTTGAATCCAGGTGGTCCAGCCACCATGTATGAGTGCCTAACCTCCGTTCTACTGCCTTTTCCCACTTTTCCCTGCTGCTTCCTGCCAGAATGTAGGAAGGTTCCAGTCAAAGGAATAAGAGAATGTGTTAATAAACAGTGGATATTAAAATTTGCTTTATAGACTTCCATTAATGAACACTTTGTTCAGGGCTTGGGGCTGTTGATGAAGACTTAAAGAGTTATTTACAAGGCACAGTCACTTCCACTGAAGTGCTTACCTTTCATGGGAGAACAACACAATGAATAAATAATGCTAGATGAATAGTGCAAAGGGTGAGTAGTGAACATTTAATCAACGATCTTTATTAAGCACCTACCAGGTGCTAAGTTAATGGCATTATAAAGCCTGCCTCTAAAGCATTTTTACAATTCATTAAGTGAGATAATAGATGTATTTAAACAAATATAACAAAGGGCAGGATATGGAAAGCCCTAACAGAGAGGATTAGAATAAATGGGGCTGGGGACGATATAAGAATTAGAAAAGTGGGAATTTCATCCACTGTGCCTGGAGCACCTAGTATGTGCTAGCACTCTACTTGAGAGTTTACATTTTTTACCCTACTCAATTGTGTCATAACGTGATTAGAACAGAAATATTGATTCTAATTGTATGCATCAGGAAACTAGAGTACATACAGTTGAAGTGTTTAATGTAAAAGCCAAAAAACACAAAGAGAGTAAGCAGCACAGCTCTCCAGTTGGTAAGCCTCTTTTAAAGCTTTTTTTTTTTTTTTTTTAACATTCGACGAGAAGATGAAGAAACACAAATATAGAGCAGCTTGGTAGCAAACTGCAAGATAGTCCCCAGATATTTTCATCTCCCAGTATTCACACTTTGTGTAGGTTTTTCTCACAGAGGTTGTGGTTGACTCTGTGTGACCCATAGCATATGGCAGAAGTGGCATTGTGTGATGTCTGGGGCTCCGAAGAGATTATAAGAAGCTTTGCAGTTTCTTCTTGATTTCTTATAAGACTTTCTCTGGGTGCCTTTGGCTCCCGAATTTAAAATGTGATTACTTGAGGCCACTACTCTGGGGATACCATGTGGAGAGGCCACGTGAAGAGATCGTGACACTACATAAAGAGAGAGATGCTCAGCAAGCGGCCAGCTATTCCCACCCTCGGCAAGCCTCATCATTAGAGTTAATGCCCCAGATCATGGAGCGGACACAAGTCCACCTCAGTGAGACCCACCCACATTCAAAATTCTGGAGCAAAATATGTGTTGTTTATTAAGCCACTAAGATTTTGGAGTAATTTCTTATACAACTATAGATAATTAGAACAAAGACTGAGTGCATAATAGTTATCTATTGCTATGTAGCAAATGACCCAAAAATCAGTAGTTTAAAACTACATTTTATTACCTCTTGGTTTCTGTGTGTTTAGAATCTGGTCATGGCTTCTCTGGGTTTTCTACTTCAAGGTCTCTCACTAGGCTGCATCAGAGTGTTGACTAGGACAATAGTTGTCTTAAGGGTCAACTGGGAAGAATCTGCTTTTTAGCTTACTTACATGGTTGTTAGCAAAATTAATCTCCTTGAAAAGTGTTGGGTTAAGGGGTTAACTTCTGACATGCTGCTGGCTAGTGGACTCTTTCCATCCCCTGCCCTACCTGCCTTTCCATATAACATCTCAAATCAGAACAAGCAAGCAAGAAAGCAAGGGAGAGTGACAACAAGAGAGAATAATTACCAGGAATACAGAAGTCACAATCTTTTGGAACTTAATCATGGAAATGGCATCCTATCACATTTTCTGTATTTTATTCATTAAAAGAATGTCACAAGGTATAGTTTTCACTCAAGGATGGGATAATACAAAGAATGGAATACCAAGAGGCAGGACTCATTGAGGACTGTGTTACTTCTGGCTGATCTAACAGAATATCATAGACTGGATGGATGGCTTACGAAGAAACAGATATTTATTTCTCAGTTCTGGAGGCCGGAAGTCAGACATCAGGGTGCCAGCATAATCATGTCCTGGTGAGGGCCTTTTTTTAGGTTGCAGTCAGCTGTTTTATCATCGTATTCTCACATGGTGGTAGGCTTTCTTATGTCTATTTATAGGGTTATTAATTATATGACTAAGGGTTCAACCCTTGACCTAATTACGTCCCAATTGTCTCACTTTCTAATACCATCACACTAGAGGTTAAAATTTCAAAATATAAACTGGAGGAAGCATGAATATCCAGTGTATAGCAAGGACCATTTTAGAAATATGCCTACCACAATATAAGTCCAAATCCTTGTTGGAAACAATTTATCCTTCCATTTTACAGAAAAGAATGAACAGAAATATTTTTTTGAGAAAGAGAATTAACTCTAGATTTCACTCAGGATTCTAAAATGTAGGGATGTGTAACATAGGGAAGGATAATTACTTTATCTAACTCTGCTTGTTCATCTTTAAGTGTTGATAATAGTTCTTAATTAAAATTTTATGAATATTAAATGACAAATATAATTGCAAATATCTATAAGAACATCTGGACTATATGGAGTTGTAAAAAATTTTTTGGATCTGATTTCGAGACTATCTTAAAAAGTTTAAAGAGGAAATCATAATTCTGGTAGAAATTTTAATAGACAAGACCATTAAAATCAATACATTTCTCAGATATCTGCAACTGTGGAAAAAATGTTTTCTCTAAATTCAGAGACAAGAAAGAAGTAAGTTCTAGTTTTTCAGTTTTGAAAAGTCTTCCCCTATCCATTGTCTTCATGTATGTTTTATAGAAAGTAATTTATTTAAAGGATGCTGTCATTATTTCTTCATCTCTGAATTTAACATTTGGCAAGGTGGTAACAGTGCCTAGAGGGATGCTAAGCCAATATAAAAGATAATGAAGCAGAATCAAAGATGGGTTCGTCTAATATTTGAACAGCCAGTGGTCTGTGGCATAAACACCAGCATCTATATATAAAATATTTTGCTTTAATTCTAGAGTAAACCAGAAACAAAACTAAGAATACAGGACCCCATCCTTACATGTTGCCCTTCAGGCTCAAGCTGCACAATGGAAATAGATAATAAGGCGCTTTTATAGGTTCTAGTACTGATTTTTGGTGAACCAGGAAAGCAGGCACAGGCTGCAAAAGAGGCCAGAGGTACTGCCTGAAGCCAGTTAAACAGACAGCATGTATTTGAGTGCCAACTATGGGCTGGACATTCAGGATACAAAGGTGTTTCATGAGAAAATAAAACAATAAATCAACAACAACAATATAAACTGTAATAGAAAGTGGACAGGTTATAGTAGAGAAAAAGTCTGATTAAAGTGATGTGAACACATACCTGGAAAAGAGTTCATTCTACTTAAGAAAATGAAGAAAACTACAGACCAAAAATACACATGAATAAAAAGAAATATGTACTGTATTCATGAAATATCTCATATTAATAATTCTAACAATTCATATTAAGTTATCCATTCTGTAAATTGAATATAATATCAATACAAGTTTCATCCATTGTTTTCTTACTGGATAAATTTTACATGAAAAAAATAATATATAAGAGATTATTTGATTCATGAGTTTATTACTACTAGATATTAAATATTGTAAAGCTAAAAAAATTAAAATGGTATAGTGTTATGTGTGTAGACCAGTCAATGAAATACCACATACATTTAACAAATATTATATCTATATATTTTAAGTATATGGTAAATATGATATTTCATATTGGTGAGGAACTGATCGATTATTCAATAAATGATGTTGGAATAGGTGGGCATCTGGAAAAAAATAAAGTTCAATTTATAGTTCACACCTAAATGAACTCCAAAATTAAACATGAAATATAAACACTGAAAAGGTTGGTCAACTTTTAAAATATTTTTCTTTGTATAACACGGTGTCCAGAGGTGAAGAAAAGTAAGGAAACACATAGATAAATTCTACTAAAAAGCTCTCTGAAAAACTTTTTAGAGAAAACACAATAAAGCCATAAGACAATCTTAGAACTCTGAGAAGCATTTGCTAATCATATTGCAGACAAATGGCTATAAACCCTCTAAGAAATAGGCCAAGAGTTCAGTAAGCAAATAAGCAAAAGATATGAACCAACAGTTCACAGTAGAAGAAATATGACTCGTGCTTAAACACACAAAATCTGTTCAACCTCACATATCATAAAAGGAATGTAAACTAAAATGACAGAGTTTTCATAGTTATCCCTCAGAATGGCAAAGGTCAAAAAGCTTGATTGTATACTGTAGATTGCCACAATGAAGGGAAACAGGCCTTCTAATAATTCACTAGAGGAAGTGTAATTTTGTATAATACTTTAAAAAAATGGCAATCTTTATACAGGCCCTTTTCAAATTTACTAAAGGGAAAGTCTTGAAAAAGTTGAGTAAAATCCATGGAGATTCCACATAGGCACTTCATTTACGCCTTCAGTTTACTTTTGTTGGAATTTTAAAATAAAGGAATCAAATACTTTCAGAAGTGGTACAGATAGCACTGCTTCTTTCAAGCATGAATTCACTTCGTAATACCCTCATCCCCTCCCAAAGCAGCTTGTTCTGTGCATTTTAACTATTAAAATTATCTTCCTTAAATCGAGGCCAACACTCCCAGCCTTCATCCTGCACTCTGAAATCGTTATAGATTTCAAATTCTGTCAATTCACAATAGTAATATAATGCTATAAAAGAGATTATCACTTATCCATGTTAATAAACAGCTTTTGTTTTTCGGTCTTCAGACAAACATGTTTAATGTGACTTTTTCTTGCAGGAAAGTGAATCTAATCAAAGTTCCCATCAGTCTTGATTAAGGAGAGACCGTTATTCCATCTCCCCTGTGTTGCTAGTGAGTGCATAGAGCTTATTTCCTTTCAACGCTTCTTCATACAAAGCACATGAAGAAATGTGTAAGAAGCAGGAGGCTTAGTTTCATCTGCGGCTGGTTAAGGGACTTGGCCCAGGGCAGTGCTTTAAATCAGAGTTTTTGCAGTTTAGTAAGATGTAGCTATATGGCTACCCTGGGAAAGTGCACATAATGAGCAGGTAGAGGAACCTCCTTTATCGCTACAGTTATTCTGGTTTCTTTGATGATGAGAACAAAGAGATGCAAATGAAAACTAGGAACAACCAACTGTCTGTAAATGTTTCTGGCATCTGGGATATTTTTCCTCAGTGTTAGTATCAAAGTGATAGGTTGAGCAAAAGCCATACAACCAGTTGTCCTTCAGGTGTGCCTGTTCATCTGCTGACATGCTTCAGAGAAAGATGGAAAACATAAAAAATTGATTTTACTGAACTCTTACGGAGGTGGGGCAGGAGGGTATATGATCATATGCAGAAGGCTGGCAATTTATTTTCCCCACATGACACAACTGAAAAACTGAAAATGCTGACTGATAAAATCATAGATAAGGAAGATCTATTAGCAAGCTGTGATATCTTCCTAAACGTATTTCTATTCCTAAGGTCAATTGTTAAAGTAGGTCCTCATCATTGAATAACTGCCCAGTCTGGCTATAAAAATGTCACAGGTGGTGTTGAAACAAGACAGTGAGCTCTTAATTTTTCTTTCTTGGAGGCTTGGATTTTAAGTCTCAGTCATGAATGATCTGGTCTTAGCAAGATGGTATTTCTTGTCAAAGAAAAATTGCACCGGACAGGATTAAACAGGAAAGGAAAACTTTATTCACCGTATTGCAATATGGATATACAATTCAACCCCCCTCAAACAAAAAACAGGGGAAGTCTGAGCACTGAGTGAGCAAGTGAAAAGAGCTGGAGAATGTGAGGGGGAGATTGGTCAATGTGATGAGGCCATCTGTTGTTTTTCTTTTTCAAACGTTTATTTTAGATACAGGGGGTACATGTGCAGGTTGGTTATATGAGTATATTGCATAATGCTGAAGTGTGACATATGGATAATCTTGACAACTAGAGAGTGAGCATAATACCCAATAGGTAGTTTTTCATCTTATCCTCCTATTCCCCCTTCTAGTAGTCTGCAATGTCTATTCCTCCCACATTTATGTCCATGGGTGCTCAATGTGTAGCTCCCACTTATAAGTGAGAACATGAAATATTTGGTTTTCTGTTCTTGTATCTGCAACTGTATCCATATAGTAACAAGGGATAGAATTTCTTCCTTTTTTATGGCTGCATTTTATTCCATGATGGATATCTACCACATGTTCTTTATCCAATCTAGCAGTGATGGGCACCTAGGTTGATTTCATGCCTTTGCTATTATGAATAGCATGGTGATGAACATACAAGTACATGTGTCTTTTTCGTAGAATGATTTATTTTCCATTGAGTATATATGCCAAATAATGGGATTGCTGGGTAAAATGGTAGCTTTGTCTTAAGTTATTTGTGAAATCTCCAAACTGCTTTCCACAGTAGTTGAACTAATTTACATTCCTACCAATAGTATAAAAGATTTCCCTCTTCTTTGCAGCTTCACCAGCATCTATTTTTTTTTTACTTTTTTAATAATTGCTAGTCCATCTTGTGTGAGATGGCATCTCATTGTGGTTTTGATGTGCATTTCTCTGATGATTAAGTAATGATAAGCATTTTTTCATGTTTGTTGGCAGTTTGTATGTCTTTTTTTGAGAAATGTCTATTCATGTCCTTTGCCTATTTTTTTTAACTTTTATTTTAAGTTCAAGGTTATGCGTGCAGGTTTGTTACATAGGTAAACTTGTGTCATGGGGGTTTGTTGTGCAGATTATTTCATCACCCAGGTATTAAGCCTAGTACCCATTGTCATTTTTTCTGATACTCTCCCTCCTCCCAACCTCCACCCTCCAAAAGGCCTCAGTGTGTGTTATTTCCCTCTATATGTTCACAAGTTTACATCATTTAGCTCCCACTTATTAGTAAGAACATGTGATATTTGGTTTTCTGTTCCTGAATTAGTTTGCTAAGCATAATGACCTTCAGCTCCATCCATGTCCCTGCAAAGGGCATAATCTTGTTCTTTTTTATGTCTGAATACTATTCCATGCTGTATATGTACCACATTTTCTTTATCTAGTCTACCATTGAGAGGCATTTAGATTGATTACATGTCTTTCCCATGGTGAATAGTGATGCAATGAACATATACATGCAAGTATCTTTATAATAGAATGATTTATATTCCTTTGGGAATATACCCAGCAATATTACTGGGTTGAATGGTATTTCTGGTTCTAGATCTTTGAGGAATCTCCACACTGTCTTCAAAAGTGGTTGAACTAGTGTACACTACCACCAACAGTGTTTAAGCATATCTTTTTCTCCACAGCCTCACCAGCATCTGTTATTTTTTGACCTTTTAATATAG
Source organism: Cebus imitator (assembly GCF_001604975.1). NCBI lineage: Eukaryota > Metazoa > Chordata > Mammalia > Primates > Cebidae > Cebus > Cebus imitator. The sequence continues at coordinate 1,585,000 of NW_016107510.1, read as the reverse complement.
CCATTCTGACTGGTATGAGATGGTACCTCATTGAAGTTTTGATCTGCATTTCTTTAATGATAAGTGATGTTAAGCTTTTTTTTAATATGATTGTTGGCTGTATGCATGACTTCTTTTGAAAAGTGTTCATGTCCTTTGCCCACTTTTTAATAAGATTGTCTTCTTCTTGTAAATTTGTTTAAGTTCCTTATAGCTGCTGAAGATTAGATTTTTGTCAGATGCATAGTTTGCAAAAATTTCCTCCCTTCCTGTAGACTGTCTCTTTGCTCTGTTGATAGTTTCTTGTGCTGTGCAGAAGCTGTTTAGTTTAGGCTGGGCACGATGGCTCGAGCCTGTAATCCCAGCACTTTGGGAGGCCAAGGCAGGTGGATTACCTGTGGTTGGGAGTTCAAGACCAGCCTGACAAACATTGGAGAAACTCTGTCTCTACCAAAAACACAAAATAAGCTGGGGATGGTGGCATATCCCAGCTACTCAGGAGGCTGAGGTAAGAGAATCACTTGATCCTGGGAGGCAGAGGTTATAGTGAGTGGAGATCACACCATTGCACTCCAGTCTGGGCAACAAGAGCAAAACTCTATCTCAAAAAATTTTAAAAAGGCTATTTAAGCTGTTGAGTTTAATTGGATCTCATTTGTCATCTTTGCTTTTGTTGCAATTGCTTTTTACATTTTCATCATGAAATCTTTGCCTGTGCCTATGTCCTGAATGATCTTACCTAGGTCGTCTTTCAAGATTTTTATAGTTTTAGGGTTAACAAGAAAAGTTAAAAACACAGGGAGGAAAGCATCACACACTGGGGTCTGTTGGGGAGAAATGGGGGAGGGACAGCACTGTGTAGGGAGGTTGGGGAGGGATAACATGGGGAGAAATGCCAGATATAGGTGATGGGGGATGGAGGCAGCAAACCACATTGCCATGTATGTAACTATGCAACAATCCTGCATGTTCTGCACATGTATCCCAGAACCTAAGTGCAATTATATATATATATATATGTAGTGTAATATATTCATTTTTCTTATAATTACTTCTAGATCAAATTTAGGTTTACCCACTTCAATATTGTAAAAATAATAAGCCATTTTTTTTTTACAATTTTTGTATAGTTATATTTTTACATTTAGATTTCTGATCAATTTGCATTTATCCAATATATGGTACAATGCATATGGTATAAATCCAAATTTATCTTTTTTCTCAAATATCTATGTCCTTGTCCTAATACAATTCCTTAAAATGTTCTCTTCCCCAACCCTTAATTTGAGATCATATTCTTTATAATATTAAATTACCACGTGTGCTTTGGTCTATTTCCGTATTTCTATCATAATTTCTTGTTCTGTGTTTCTGATAAAATAACTGATGCACATTTAAGGTATTTGACTATGTCTGCTGAATAGCTACTTTGCATATAAAACCACAGCAAGGGCAAAAACAGAACCAGTAATAGGAAGGCATTTCCTCACAAGAGGACCTAAAAACCCTGTACTTCATAGTTCAGTGGCACGTACTTCTGTTGCAGAGTGCAAAAGATCCCTCCACTCTTCTTAAGGTTGAAGATTCTGGTCGAGGGCTCTGGATGCTTCTCTAGCAAGAGGCTCATTACTGGAATTGATTTGCCATGGAAGTCTAGTCACTGAAAAAAGAGAAATAACATCCTTCATACTCGATGCTTAATGAGCCAACTAAAGGACATACTTAGAAGTCAAGGTTCTGTGGCTTTTCCCCATACCCTGAAAGAGTGTCTATAAATTATTTATCTATTAAAATGGAAAAAAATTTACACAAATATTTATTTATTTATATTTGTTTTTAGAAATGAGAGCTCTGTCTGCCACCCAGGCTGGAGTGCAGTGGCACTATCATAGTTTAGTGCAGCCTCGAGCTCCTGGGCACAAGCGGCCACTTCAACTCAGCCTTCTTAGTAGCCAGGACTGCAGGTAGTCCTTAATTTTTTAAGATTTCTATAGAGATGAGGTCTCACTATCTTACCCTGGCTGTGTCTGAACTCCTGGCCTCAAGCAATCCTCTTGCCTCGGCCTCCCAAATTTCTGGCATTACCGGTGTGAGCCACTGTGCCTGCCATATATTCAATTTTTTAATGCTGATTAATTCTATAATAAATACAAGAAATTCCATATTTTGCTGTGCTACATCATATAGAAACCAGTGGAATAAATGGAAGGCAAAAGAGGGCTGCATAGTTTCCAAGAGTCACATAAATTGGAGAAAACCATAGAGAAAATTTGGATCTCTGTTCTCAAAACATATGGGCAATGATTTATGTGAGATAAACTATATCAATTACCAAATTTGAAAGAGTGGGTAAAATAGAGACAAAAAGATCAGAAGCCATGTTAATGAGAATATCAAGAAAGCTGACAAGGAACAAGGCAGAAGGCAAGTGAGAGAGTGGGACAAAACTTGGTCAATAGGAACTTTTTCAGTTATTGGGTCAGTTGGAGTGGAAGATGTACAATTAGAACAGAGACATTCAGCCTTGGGTCTTACACTATTCTCAAGTATTCTTATCATTCTGCAGAGCTTCATCATCTGCATCCCTCAAAGAATAACAGATACAAAACCGTGATAAACTTTCATCAACAGCAATCTAGAACTCACTTTTACCATTGACCATGATCCATCCTGCATTATCTCATTCTGGAAGACTTTCTATAATAGCAGAACCACCAAAGGTCAGTTTTTTGAAGCTCTCTACTGCACCTTTGAAAAAGCATCTCGCACTTTTTAAGTGTCACCATCTCGCGCAGAATGCCTGCTATGGCACTGAGATAAGACCTCTTATCAACCCAGTCTTCTTTGTAGAAGTGGGCCTGGGGATGCTTACAGAGGGCTGCAGTCAGTGCAGTCAGACTCAAAGGAAGCCTAGACGACTTCAAAGTGCAGGCCAATGTCATGGCACTAATGTAGGATAATGGTCTAACATCTCTCCTGTATGAAGAGAGGAGGCTCCAGAGTGACTCAGAAGAGATAAACTTAGGCCTGAAAAGGGGAGATTACCTTTGGGTTCTATCAGAAGCATGATTGTCAAGGGTCAGTGGAATGAAAGAGGAAGTGGAGCCCTCAGAAGTCAAAGCAGTTGTGTAAATAAGCTGGTGGTTGTTTTCTATATACTGTATTGGAGTGGCTTTCTATGCTGTGTTGAGGATCAAGAAGGACAAAGATGTTGGCACAGATGAACGAGAGATTCATTTAATTGTAGGTACAACACACACTTGTAAAGGAGAACAAAGTGATCCAAAGCCCTGTGGATCACTTTGCATTTCCTTACTGCTGGTTCATTTACCCAGGACTAGTGCCAGAGTAGAACTTGGAAGCTCAAATGTATTTGGTTGATGTATTGTGGGGACAGGCAGGGGGCCTTGGGAAATGTAGTGGAAACAGGAGCACCCTTGAAGTGCTCAGGGTAGTAAGTAGCTCTTTTCCAATTGTGTAGCAGTATTTCAATATTTATTTGGTACTCGTACAGCTCTATCAATATGTAAGGAATAATATTGATATACATGCTATGTTGTGCTGACATGCTGTGTTTATGAGCAGGAAGTACTGCAAAGGGACTTCAATATTATTATGCCCTTGTATGTCAGAAGATGTTGGCTGTAGGTGGAATAGGTAAGCCATTTGATTAAAAATATTCCAGATCAAAGTTGGATTGTATTCTCCAAGAGCAGCAGCTTGGAGTCCCAAAATGTATAAGGTACTAGATACATGAACTGACAGAAAAGAAGTTCTAGAAGAAACCTAGATTCACAGGTTGAGTTTGTGCAACACTTCATTTCTCAATGATACTTAGAAACTCAACCATCATGGTGTCTTAGATTTATCAATCACGAAAGCATATGAGTATTCATATTACACCCTTTACTATATTATATTAGTAAATATTTATGTTAAACTGCTTATGTGCCCACATTTTATCTGCTTTGATCCTCTTCAAACTATTATGGGCTATTATTAAAATAAGAAAATAAGGGAGGTAACATTTATTTAAAACATTATTACTATGCCAGGCATAGTATTACTATTACATACAATATTACTGTGCCCGGCATAGTTTTAAATAAATGTTAAACAAGTGTTCTAGGTGTGTTATACTGTCTGATTTTCATCATTGCAAAACACACTATGTAAACATTTTATAGATAAAGATATCCAAGGAATTGAGGCTTTTCTGTAAATAAGTTGCAAAACCAGGTTTTGTAACTTACTTTCTGATTCTCTTTCTCTAACATTCTACCAGAACCTAGAATATCTAAGCATTTTAGTGGCCCATGAAACCCAGCTAAAGTGAACTTGACTTAAAGTGTCTCGACTTCTCCCCAATATGCAGTAGTCACTGAAAAGTGGAAACTTTTAGAAACTTCTCTATCTTTGGGGAAACTTGTTGGTATTTTGGGTTTATTTATTGCGATTTGTAAATGTTCATGCTTTCTTCCCAAGAACAACACTTAATAGATAATCTCTTTGCCTGTAAACTGAGAAGGAACATGCTTATAGTCATAAAGAATGCACTTGCACAGGCTGCCTATCAATTCTTGACTGATAGGAGTCCTTATGACTTGAGTGGAAATGAAGAACCAAAGGGAGAAATACTTCCACTAAGAGAGACACTGAGAACCTAACCGAAGTAACAATATTGATGAATATACTACTGAGCATTGCTTGTTGCCTCAGCATAAAATATTCCTGCAGAAAGTAGAAAAAATATTTAATCCCCGTGTAATGTTAAATTGAAAATAACAAACGATATGATACAGACTTATTTGAATTAACGTAAAACAGGCTTGGCCCTATACATAACTGTTTATATTATCTCTAATTCTAAGGCCGTACATTTTGCACTATTTAATCCAATCACTACAAGCTGCATTCCAGAGAATTATACAAAAATATTGACTAGTTACCTATGTCTAGTAACTGACAATCTATAGTTTTCTTTGAGGTAGAGGAGATGCTATCTATTCAAGAAAATATATCCTCCCCATCAAGCTTTTAATTGATGTCTGGGGCCTAGTCTCAGTGTCTGTCTGTCTGTCTGTCTGTCTGTCTGTCTGTCTCTCTCCTTTCTCTTTCTCTTTCTCTTTCTTCTCTTTCTCTTTCTCTCTCTCAATTCTTATACCCTACATTATTTCACTTTGCTTTCTGAAGTGAAATTGACAGTTGCACAAAGTGGGAGCTTCCATTCTCCTTCTCAACCAAAGCCCTGTGGATCACTTTGCATTTCCTTACTGCTGGTTCATTTCACAAAAAGTTTAAAAGATGTTCTAGAAGGCATCATTTCTGCCACATCACGTTGCCTTGCTCAAGTTCTGTGGCCACACTTTGAGAAAAATTAACTCTCATGGAAACAAATTCACAATAAAACTCTTGTGATATACCTCAAGTCCATGACAGTTTTGGATTGACATCTATTCATAGATCGAATATAAATAGGCAGCAATTTACACCCAATTAGATATGAAGATAAATCTGGGGTTGCAAGAAAATTTCCACTTGTTCAGTATGCGGAGTCTATGTGGTGGCTGAGTAACTGATGTAGCTGCCATTTGTTAAGATTTCACCTTATTTAATTTCCACTCAGACACTTTTAATTTGTGCAGAGCCTAGGGAATGACTTAAGACAGGGTAATTAATTGGAGCCTAGCATCTCTGAAAGGAAAAAAATAAGGACAGAAATGTTTACTTATTTTCCCCTTTTCAAAAATGTCTGAATAATGAGATTAGATTTTGCAACTTTACCTCTCCTCAAGTTTCAGTATTCTGATTACATTAAAACAACCAAAATGTGTCTTTTGTGACTACAAAAATGTGATCCAAATAAGTTGCATCCATTGGCCACTGCTAAGAATAATAAATCTGTTCAACTTGGGCTGAGTAAAATGAGCTGTGGCTTTGAAGAATGGGGGAAAAGTCACATTAGAGGTAATGGGGAACTTTGATCATATACAGTCTAATCACTTCTCTGGAAAAAAAAAAAAAAAAAAAAAGCTCATCGAAATGAGAATGTTAAATTGCCAAGCTTCCACGGGACCTAACAGTGATTAGTTCAAATGAACCAAAATTGCTGTGAATAACTGATTATTATAAGGAGAAATCTAAAGAGAGTTTCAGAAAATTAATGCAATGAATGCTGTTATTCAGCCTAAACAGTAAGGGAACATTTACCAAATCTGATGGATTTAGATAGAATCCCACTTCTGTATATGGCTATTTATCATATGGAATTTCTAGATTTTGAAAAATTAAAATGGAAAAAGAACTGCTCAAATGGCACTGAACCTAATTCCATCATAGCAAAGGCATTTTGGAATCTCATAGAATAGTACTTTTCAAACGTTAAAGTGTATCTGAATCACTTGGGGATCTTGTTAAACTGAAGATTCAGATGCAGTGGATCTGAAGTGAGGCATGAGATTTGCATTTCTAATAATCTGTCTGATGATGCCAATGCTGCTCATTCTTGGACCAAGCATACTTTGAATAGCGAACTTGTAGAGCAACTGGGACATGAGTGTGTAAATTAATTGCTACTGTATAGGGATAAGTTAGTTAATGCTATGTGCTGGTTTACAGAATGCCTGATAACTGGTTGTGTAATAATATAGTCTCAATGCAATAGAGAATGATTTTAACAGTAGCAAAGCAGGGGACAGAGGAGTCTTCTGTACTAGTCTTGCCTTTTCTACAAATAACAACAAAAAACAACTCATAACATGTATATAGTATTTTGCATTTTACAAAGTAATTTTACTTAGTTTATGTCACTTGGTTCTCTCAACAACCCTGTGAGTTAAGTCAAGTAGGTATTACATTTTCATGTTCCAAATAAATTTTCAGAAAATGATGGTTAAATAATTTGCACAGTTTTACACTGTTAATAAGAAAGACACAACTCAGACCTACATCTTCTGGTCACAAATCTATTTCTGTTTCTACAGACTAACAGGGTGAATTTGTATAGATCATATAACATCTCTTGTCCTTTTCTCACTAATAAAATAAGTGATTCAGGTTCAATCAGACCGGCAATTATCAGCTCTCATTGTGTAACCAAAATACCTTGGAAAAAAATAATACTGGTGTCCAGCCCTATCCTAGAGCAAGTGAACCAGAATATCCAGGATTGGAGTCAGGACATTTTTTTTTTAAATATTTTAAGCTGATTTTGATGCGCAGTAGAGACTGAGAACCATTAGATTATATATCCACTAAGTTACTTTATGTACAGGAATTCTACATAGCTCTGAAAATAGGCTTTGTCTTTATCTTCTCCAGGGAAATATTAGTTGCAATTAAATCTATATCGTATGGATTAGTCTATGACTGACTTTGTTAAAAATGTTAAATCATGATTTAGCAACCTTTTACTATTTCCTGTCTTGTTGCATAGGCTTTAACAATTTCACTCAGAAAAGTAAAGACTTCAGTTTGCTTTGAATATCCTTACTCTATGCAACATCAGTATTTCTGAATGTCCTTTTTGATTTTGCATTTGGTACTGAGTATTTAGAGTTCTATTCGGGCTTTCCCTGGCATCGGCACCTAAACCCTTTTGATTGTCTTCCAGCCTGTCTCTCCTGTTTTCTCCTGTGGCTCCTGTCACTTCAATCAGGATTTGGAAACAAAGTATGCTTATATATATACTTTTTTCCTTAAGATTCCTATATCAGAAACCGATTGTGTAAACAGTTTGGAAATATTCCCTTCTAAGACTTAAAATTCTAGTACTAGGTCACCCCCCAATGTAAGTTTTTAGAAAGTTCAGGTGGTTGGAAGCAGTTTTGACTTTTGTATAAAGTCTATTTGACTTTAGTTAGCATGAGCTCAAGAGGACAGGATTGGTCAAGTGCTTACCCTATTAAATTCCATCCTGTTGACCTTCTCTCAAAATTAAATAAGACAGAAACAAAACGAATGCCTTGAATACTTGGAAGAACCCAAGGGGGACTTTGCCTTTCTAGAGTTATACTAAAATATTTGATAACCTGCCATCAAAGTGGGCTTTCAATGAAACCATCCCTTCTGGTAGCATTTTAATTCTAGTGATGTCACTGGGTCAGCAACAAGTCTCTGAGGTTCTGTAAGAAGAGATCAGCCTTCATGACAGATAGTACAGCTTATTTAATATTGGTATTGAATATTCAATCACATATGTTAATGTCCTCAAATGGAACTTTAAATAATGTCTTGATATTCAAACATTCTGACTTGGATTTTCTATAAATAGGCAGTTTATTACATAAGGAAATAAAAGTACCACTGCTCCAAAAAATTCTACAATATGGAATTATTGGAGTAGTAAGTGTTAAACAATCTTTTAACAGCATATTATAAACACTGGTTCTTTGATATTTAGCCTGACAATTTAACCTTTCTTTTTTATTTGGGGGAATTCATGAGGTCCAGAGACACTTCTCTCACTTGATTTTACTGTGAGATTTCCAGACCCTAACAAGACTTATCTGATTGACGTTACAAACAAACTTTATTTTTTTGAGGGTTTCACTTTGTCACCCAGGCTGGAGTGCAGTGGTGTGATATCTGCTCACTGCAGCCTCTGCCTTTTGAGCTCAAGCAGTGCTCCTGCCTCAGCCTCCAAGTAGCTGGGACTACTAGCATGCACCACTGCCCACAGCTCATTTTTGTAGGTTTTATAGAGACAGGATTTCACCATGTTGTCCATGCTGGTCTTGAACTTCTGTACTGAAGCAATCTACCTGCCTCAGCTTCCCAAATTACAGGCATGAATGGCCATGCATGGTAAAACACACTTTTACTAATCACAAGTAGAATGGTCCTGTGGCACCCCACTGTCTTCGCTAATTTCTGAATTTTCTTATTTATCTGACAATGTCTGTAATAACATTGCTCCTGTACCCCATGGACCTCACGGAGGAAATTCTTTTTTGTTCTGGAGATTCCAAGTATGTTTCATTTGCTCCCTCCCAGACAAACAGCTCTACCCGAGACCAGCTGTGCCTAGATTCCCAGAAAATATTTGGCTATCACTGTTCTTGGGAGATGGTTACTGTGTTCCGTGTATATTTAAAGTTTCTCCTGCTACATTACCTCCTTTATTTGGATCTTGGAACTTTATTTCCTAGTAGGATAATCCTTTAATATGTAGCTGTTTTCCTATAGGGGATGGTATAGAGTTAGCTGCTGACATTAAATAATAAACCTTAGCAAATTGTTTGCTCTCATTTAGAATTAATGATATACTATAAAATTTCTAAGAGCACTTGATCATTAGTGTCAGAGCCAATTACTCATGTGAGCATTGAGTGTGACTTCCCAACTCAATGTGTGCAGTAACTTTCTTTTTGACTTATGAAAAATACATTTTTTTTTAGTAAGCTTGAGGATATAAGTTTTAACTCTTCCTGTGTCACTCTGAAGAATATATATGAAATGTTTCAATATTAAAAAGAGAAGAAATTTAACTTTTCTAGAGGAATAATTCAGATAACGGAGTCTGATGATAGATGGTATAACATATTTATTCAAATCTCAGAATATCTGCCTTTCTGTAAGGGTTTAAATCAGAGCACGGCCTAGGTCAAAACCATCTTTCTATTTTGTATAGTATGTCACATGCTTTGGTTCTGTGTTCCCACCCAAATATCATGTTCAGTTGTAGTTCCCTTTGGGTGCTCGTGATGCTTCCCGTGGGTTGAGGCAGAGACACATCTTCCAGGAAACCTAAGATGTTGGGGAAGCTGGCTGTCTACCTTCAGCTCACCTTTTGCAGTGTAGAAACCATGAGTCAGGAAGACATTTTCAGAGTGCTTGGACCCAGAATATCAGAAGATTGCAGGAAAGGGCATCACAAATATGGAAGTTCAATTACCTTATGATCTTGTCAGAGTTTTTTCACTTCTGTGTGGCCCCAGAAGCTGTCTCCTTTTCATATTTGAGTTCTAGGATATTGTTTGTGATGATCTTGATGCCATCTGTTTTTTGTTTTCTGTGGTGCAAGAGTGAAGTCAGCTTGCTTCTACAATGTTTTGAATCTAGAGACTCATTAAAATCCACATTATTGAAATTGTAATGTAATGGTTTTAATTCATTACATTCATGGAGTGTATTTCTAGTTAATTTTGAAGATTTATCATATTCAAGTCAACTGGACTCAACTTGGTTCAACACACCTGTCTGCAAGAAACAGTTTATTTATAAATACAGTTCACTCTTGAACAACATTGGTTTTAGCTGAAGGATCCACTATATGTGAATTTTCTCTTGCCTCTGCCACCCATGAGACAGAAAGACCAACCTCTCCTCCACATTTTCCTTCCTTCCCTATTCAATGTGAAGCTAATGAGAATGAAAATTTTTATTTTTATTATACTTTAAGTTCTGGGGTACATGTGCAGATGTTGCAGGTTTGTTACATAGGTATATACATGCCATGGTGGTTTACTGTCTTCATCCCCCCCAATCACCTACATTAGGTATTTCTCCTAATGTTATCCCTCCCCAATCTCCTCATCCCCTGCTATCCCTCCCCTAGTACCCTACCCCACAACAGACCCCAGTGTGTGATATTCCCCTCCCTGTGTCCATGTTTTCTCACTGTTCAACACCCATTTACAAGTGAGAACATGCTATGTTTGGTTTTCTGTTCTTGTGTCAGTTTGCTGAGAATAATGGTTTCCAGATTCATCCGTGTCCCTGCAAAGGACATGAACTCATTCTTTTTATGGCTGCATAGTATTCCATGGTATATAGAGATCTTTATATTGATCCACTTCCACTTAATGAATAGTGAATATATTTTCCTTTCCCTACATTTTTCTCAACATTTTTTACCTTACTTTATTAGAAGAATATAGTATCTAGTACATATAACATACAAAATATGTGTGAATTGACTATGTTATGAGTAAGGCATCTTGTCAACAATAGGCTATTAGTAATTAACATTTTGCAGAGTCAAAGTTACACATAAACTTTGGTGCCACAAATCCCAGGTAAGGACCCAGTTTTCCAAGGGTCAGCTTCATTCTGTATGTGAACACAAAAAGAAAAAGAATCCATAGCCATGGCTTTTGCATAAAGCCCACTATAACTAGCTATAGAACAATTTCTATACAGTAGGCAGTTACTGTGTTTCTTATTTATTTTTTCACTCAGCTTATTTATGGTGTGCTATTATATTCCAGGTTTTCAGATAAGAAAAATAGAACTTATTTTTCCATCTATTTAGATTTAGTAACTTGTTTTGTTTTAGTAACCAAACCAAAACCATTTAATTAGCATCAAAATGGGCTTTAAACTAAGGTTTTTCTAACTTCAAAGCCCATGCTTTTAACTATTAGAATAAACTGCTTCCCTGAACATTTCTGTAGCTTAAAAAAAATCTTATGGTTCTGTACAATGTTGTTCAAAATTTTTTTGATGATTAATAACTAAAGTAATTAAAGTAGGAGAGATTACTTGTGATTATATTAGTGTGTGCTTATTTCTCTATGGTGTTTGCATGTTGGCTCAAAATATTTTCTGAATGCCTGTTAAATATGAAACATGGAGCAGAGTAGGCTAAGCATGACTGAAGAGGTGGTTGTAGGAATGTCAAGAAAAGTTTTAGATGAGGGGAAACAAAATGAAATAATTGATGGGATTACATAATAAAAAATCTGGATTTAAAAGAGCAATTAGATATTACTTGGGGTAATTGCTTCCTTTATACAATAATAAAATGGAAACCAGGATAAACTGAGTGGCTTCCCAAATGGACATTGTGGAAACTCCTGGAAATCCTCAATATCTGAGTGCAGTTAATAAGAAAAATCTTCCTACTAGGATTCCATTACAACAAAGTTAAATACATTTTAGTAGATTTGACAAAAAATTGCTGAGATTTTACTTTAACATGTGAGAATAAATGTTACAAAAGTAAATATATTTTAATTCTTTAATAAAATTTGGATTCTAAATGAAGCTATGAGCTAATGTTTAAAGTGAAAAAAAATGAAATGTTCTTATTTTTAACTTTTATAGCATTATTATAAAGTCATTGATTTTGTTAGAGTATTTAAGGGTGCTGCAAAATTTTCTTTGATACTACAATTATTTCTCTTTTGAAGTACCTACTATGTCATCATTCATGTCAGTTTTGCTCTTCAATTGTTAAGTGATGGAGTTCTACCAGATTTGAATTTTGTATTGAATTTGTAATTAAACAAACAAAACAATTATATCTAACATTTTATTTAGCAGTTTTATAAAATTTCACATCTTTGTAAGATTTAACATTTCACTCTGAAATTCATTTGACTCACATTTGCATTATATGGCTAAATATAGGAGAGACTGACCTGTAGAAATGAGGCAATGCATGGAAGACAGAATCTGTTGTTACCTGTGGAGCAATGTGTAAATAGAGACTAATTTTATAACTGATCAGTGATTACTTACTGTTTTTATGTATAACATTTGTTTCCATGCACATTTTGTTTCACCGTCAGGACTTGAAAACATTTCCTTGGATAATAAGGATTCCTTTACGTATGTATGTTATAAGTTGAATAATTTTACAAATACTAGTTGAACATCTACTATTTGATATATAAAGATCAAATTGTGTGTGTGTGTGTGTGTGCACGTGTGTGTGTGTATGCTTGACATGATGGTCTTTATATATCAAAATATCTATTAAAATGGAAAGTTCAGACAATGTTAAATCTTTGAAAACCAAATAGAAATTTTCAAAATTGTCATCAGTGTTTAGTAATGTCTCTTTGAGTTTTATCTCTGCCTGTCTATTCCTCAGCTTAGTTAATTAGGAAGCACTTCCTATTTTTATAGCTATTGATACTGATTTTGTAAATATACTGATTGTAATATTAAAATAAGATTAATAATGTTGGCAATGCATAGTGCTTAGGCTTTTGTTTTGCTTAATTTTATAATAAACATATAAGGACATTTAAATATCTCTGATGCTACTAGCAGAAGTTGTTCTATTATACAGAACTTTCCTTTTGTTGTCCTCCACCTAAGTTCAGTTAAAAAGAAAAATAAAATCTTTCAAAATATTTCTATACATGAGCACTTCCTCGTGATCTATAGAATGACACTAAATGAAAAGTAAATGTCATATATTTCATTGCCTTTAAAGATAATAAAGTAAATTTCTAAATAGCTGAATGTCAAATATGTTCTAAGGAGTTTATTGTTTAATTTCTTCTCCATGGCTTGCTTCAAAGATAAAGATATATATGCGTATATGTGTGTGTGTGTGTGTTTGCTCATATAATACAAAGACAATAAACCTGCATTTAAATTTTCCTGACCGACTTCTAAGCCCATTGTTTTAAAAAATAAAAGCTATTTGTAAAATACATGTGATTTTCAAGGAGCATTTTAGATGAAAATGTGTATCAAATAGATTATTATTTGAACTCTAAGCACTGTGTTGCTCATAGCCTTATTTATATATATATATATATCTCCAAAGCAGAACTGATCTTTAAACATGTCCATTTCATTTTCATTGAAACAAGTTCTCTCCACATTCCGGCTAGCTCTTAAGGAATTCACAAAGCAGGTTTCATATTCTGAACAGTCGCTCATAAGTACAGGAAGAGAAGGAAGTCAGTCTTTTCCAGGGCCATGGCCAGCTCCCTAGAGGGCTCTTAATCATGCATATTGACTTTGGTAATTGAGTATTGCATCCATTTATCAGCCACTTTATCATAAAGGAGGGTACCTAAGAAAATGTAGCACAGCATCTATCTGTTGAATGATGTTACTCTTTAAAATAATCTGATATTAATGAATAACAAGAGAAAAACTAGAGAGCTCAGCTTTGCTTTCTGTTTTTGGATGGTAATTTCTGAGTTTTAGACCTCTTCCATCTATATTAATGGAATTAGCATGTAGGAACCTGGGTTTTTCTATGAAGGACTTAGGTAGTGCCTTATCTACTATAACACGACATGTATGTGTATATATATATATATATATATATATATATATATATCTCCATGACACTTGAAAACTGTGTCCCTAAACAAACAAACGAATTAACGTTCTATTCTCAATAGACTCATTTGAAAGATAGAGCCTGTTCACAGAGCAGTAAGAAGACAATGGAGAATATAAGCAAAGAGAAGAGGCATTTTATAGCTAATTGTTATCAGTTGTATATAATACATTTTACAGAAATAAGAAAAAAAATGTATTTTCTCACTCTAACAAACTTACCTTCCTTCCATTTTGCCCCACCCGTCACTTACCCTCTTTCAGAATATGCTTCGTCACAAGGAGATACAGCAGATGGGGTTTGAAAACACCATCTGTGTGGATTGTGGGAAAATGGCAGCAGTGGTAGGGCATCATTTTTGAATTTCTTGAACTCCTGCATAAATTCAGAAAAAAGGAGCTATATGGCAAAGTCAAAAAGCCATGGACACTTACGACAAAACTAGCTACAAGTTATTCCCATAAACCTTGAGATACAAGTCATAAGGACAAGCCACCGATGGTTACAAAACATTTGGTATCAGAAAACAGAAAAGTGCAATGGGGAATACTATGGACCTGAAAACAAGAGAACCCCTAAAATAGCCAAGAGGAATTTCTAGAATGATTGGTGGGCTAATTTGCAAATGGCCACTGAAACTGAAGGGATTTTACTTAGTCCCATAGTCAGTAAGTACATGGGGCCTTCAGCAATTACTGGACAGGGCTCAGTCAGTTTAAGGTTTGGGAACTCTCAAAACTTGACCACATGGGGCTCCATGCTAAGACATGGCACTCAGATAAACTGCTAGATTTAGAATAAGTACTGAGCAGGAGGGACGACAGAGATAGAGAAAAGAGATACAGATGGAGAGAGAACAGAGGCAAGAAACTTAGAAAACAAGCTGCTGTATTTTTTAACTATATGAAAACAAAAGAAGATTAATATCTATGAACATAGAAAAACTACCTTAAATTTACTTTTAAAACATTCAGGAAGACAAGGCGGTGGCTCATTCCTGTAATCCCAGCACTTTGGGAGGCTGAGGCGGGTGGATCATGAGGTCAGGAGTTCAAGACCAGCCTGATCAACATGGTGAGAGCCCATCTCTACTAAAAATACAAAGATTAGCCAGGTGTGGTAGCATGTACCTACAGCTACTCAGGAGGCAGAGGCAGGAGAATCACTTGAACCCAGGAAGTGGAGGTTGCAGTGAGCCAAGACTCTGCCACTGTGCCTCAGCCTGGGCAACAGAACGAGACTCTGTCACACACACACACACACACACACACACACACACACACGTCAGGAAAACTAATTTCACTAATTTATTATCTATCTTCAAAGAAAAATACTAAAGCAAAGAATAAGAATAAACACCAAAACCTATACATTAACAAAACTTTCCTGAATTAATAGATCTAGTTGTTAAGGATTCACAGCTTCTAACATCACTAGGAGAGAGTATTCATTTTATTCTTCCTGATGTAAGAGCACAATACCGCAACCATTGTCAAATATATATCATTTATAATGTCTTTTCATTTATGTTCTAAAATTTATATTTATCATAGCATTAAATTCTGAATTTATAATGCCAGTATATTTTCTAATATACTTTAAATAATTCATTTTTTTAAGTTTGTCAACATGCTATGTAAAACCAAATAGCGTACTACTTGAGATAGAGTGCTACACTTTGAAAAATTAGCAAGGGTTCCATAAACATTGGGTTATTGTGATAGAGGCTGGGAAGTGGTTATAAATGAGTAAGTTCAAAACTATCCCTAATAGTGAGAATATGCAGTGTTTGATCTTCTGGGGGAAAAACAAACAAACAAACAAAAAAACTATCCCTAATAACAGAAAACCCATATCAGAGTTAATGTCATAGATAGTGAGTCAGAAAATACATCCTGAAATGCAAAAGTTAGCATGAAAATGCTGACAGTGAAAGATTACTCTATTCATGTAAATGCAAACTAATCGATCACTTATCCCTTTCCCTGGTCTTTGACATTGTGTAGTAAAGGTGAATGGTTTATGCTGAAGTCTGGTAGTATTAGCTCTCTAGCTTTGTGTCAATTTCCATTGTGCCAGATGAATATATTGTATGCAATATTCACTTACAAAGTATTTCAAAGAATTTGTTTTTCTATTCCAGAATAAGTGCTTAACATTGCAGTGGTAGAAATGTAGATGTTGCTATTAATAGATGCTAGCATATGCCACTTTCTTACCCAATTAATAGGTGAATATGTAATCATTTGTCAAGCAGTAGCCTTTGCCAAGCTAACACTTTCATCACCAATAATTTTGCATAATTAGGCTATGAATAGTTCTTTTGTTGCATTAGGACAATGACTAAAGTGTAAGGGTATATGAATATATACACACACACACACAGAGACACAATTCTGTCACTGAAATTAGTCCTAAACAAGAAGGAATAAAAGACAACTGGTTAGCAAAGTGTGTTTCTGGAAAGAAAATTGTCATGTCTCTCTAGAATTCCTAATAATGAAGATAATAAATGCTAGATATAGAAAGTCACAGACTTTAGACTTCAGAGAATAGACAGTGTCAATAAAAAGTAACTTAAATAAGGTCAAAGTCTTCTGGCCCCCAAATATAGAGTAAACTAACAGAGTACTATGCATAACAGCTAAGGCCATGGCTTTACTGTAAGAGAAAACAGGGCAAAATTATTTTTTTTCCCCTCAGCAGCTGGCACTTTTGCAAATCCCTGATTATTGGAATTGCTGGGACTGTAGCACTTGGCTAGGTTATAAAGTGAATTGTTTAAAGACATTCAATTTAAAATATGTGTATCTCTTTTTTTAACTTCTTTTCCACCGTAGCTAAATTTTTCTTCCATTTCTGAATCTTCTCTCTATGGAAATCTAGAAGAAATTAAGTCTTCACACATTGCTCCCAAATTCTACAGTTAGCTTACTTATCTGTTCCCTTTTCTCTATCTCTGGGCACCACGTTAGGCATCTATACAGCAATGTTTGCAACGGCAAGGTGTGAATTATATATGAAATTTAAAAGGCCTCTCCACACTGAGGAGAAATAGGTGCTCCAGGTAATTACCACTCATGGGTACCGGGAAGCACATCTACACTATGGAGATAAGAGTGGCTTTCTGGAAGTTCAAAGTGGAGCAGAGCTTTTCTTCATCTAAAAGCATGACCTTAGTCTACTTTCATTATAGCCTAACAGCATTTGACTTCATTTTCTTCTCTAATGTACATCTCCTCTAGTGTCTAGGGCTGTTGTGTAAAGTTATTCTTTCTTCCTGAGAAGATTCTCTCTCTCCATTACCACTTCTTGGAAAGTACCTTCTTGTCATTAAGGTGTTAAATATTTCTTAAATAATCTTATTATCCTAAATCAAATTAACTTCCCTTCTTCATATACTCCTGAATTCTACATTTCTGGCTTTGAACAATTTATTAAAATTGTAATTCACTAATTCTTGGTATAACTTTTAATTTCACGTATTTTGCCTCTGTCAGAGAGTAAATGTCATGCAGGCACCAAGTTAGTCCTATTTAACACCAGAACTACGACAGAAGCTCAACAAGTATTTTTTAAAGAACAAATAAATTTACTATGGGAGGCCGAGGCGGATGGATCATGAGGTCAAGAGATCGAGACCATCCTGGTCAACATGGTGAAACCCCGTCTCTACTAAAAATACAAAAAATTAGCTGGGCATGGTGGCGCATGCCTGTAATCCCAGCGACTCAGGAGGCTGGGACAGGAGAATTGCCTGAACCCGGGAGGCGGAGGTTGCGGTGAGCCGAGATCGCGCCATTGCACTCCAGCCTGGGTAACAAGAGCGAAACTCTGTCTCAAAAAAAAAAAAAAAAAAAAGAACAAATAATTAACTGATATTCACCAGCTCAGTGATAGATAGGAAACTTCTTCATTGGCAGAGGTATTGCTACAAGAACTTAAAGCAGAGTACAGCAGAAAGAGCATTTGATTTGGAATCAGAACATTTTGGTTCAAATGCTGACTCTGTCAATTTTTGGCTGAGTCAGAAATAAGACACCCTAAAGGTTAGGTCCTCCATTTGTAATGTGAAGACACTTTTCTCAGAGGGCTTTCTTTAAAAACTATGTAGGTATTCAAAAAGTAGACAAGGGCTCTTTAGAATTAAAATAAAAAGATGATAGTACAGTATTTTCCATACAGGCAGCAACCTGAAGAGATTGGTAAATATTTCTTAACATCCCAAATTGAATTGATGAAAATATAGTAGAAAATAATTCATTTTTGCTGATCTAAAAACTTTGATTCAAATGCTAAACAAAGTGATTTAGTAATAGTTACAAAACCTTCAAATTTCACAATAATTTGGCATTGTATTTAACAAGAGTCCAAAAAGAATGCTGCTAATATTCAGGAGGTTTCTGAGCTTCTTGTCTTCTCTGCTTGCTATGCACCATGTCCATGTTGAAGGCTAGAAGTTAAAATTTGGTCTTATCTAAGATAAAACGGCAAATTCCATCCATTTCAAGAAACAATTACTGAGTATTGTCTTATGCATAACTGTGTGTAAGGTGCTTGAGAAGACAGTAAAAAAGTGCAACACCTACTACCTTTAAAAGAATCTGTGAAAGAGATACAGAGATGGCAATGAGACAGGTTTTTACTCCTTGCCGTGCAAGGTAATGAACTCAGTCCTGCCCATCAGAGAAGTCTCAGAGGACTCATGCTGCCTCTGGAAGCAAAGCACTATAATGGCATTGGTGGAAATCATGGAATATTGGGCTCCTTGCTCTAGAGAGTGATTCTATTGTTCTTTTCAGTCTGTTCTTCATCAGAATTTACTTTTCCAATCTCACTTTATCACAAGATGCTATTTAAAGATGGCTTATTGGTTCAGCTAAAAGAAGATTACAAAATGGTGACTCATGGACCAAACACTGGAAGTTCTGTCTGGCTTGACTCTGGAGTGTTAAAAATAAATAAATTTGATAGGCAGGAAACACACTGTCAAGTTCACTACATTTCCTGCTATCCTCTAACACATCTGGCCACAGCTTTACATTTATGTTTCCTGTCTTGCCCCTAACACAATTATTGCTTTTGCTAAGAAATAGCTTCAGTTTTTTCAGTGACTATTAAGCATGGAGAACCATAGTCAAAGGGGGAGGGCGACTGAAAGGTAGAAGTAAAATTTCAGTGGACAGTGAATTTTTGATTAGAAATATTTTTCACTTGAAATATATGTTTATACTTAAACATTACATCAAAATAGCTAACTACCTATTACCACAACTAGCCAGGTCTATAGAAATATTATATGAAAATCAGAATGAATAGGCTATAGATAATTAGTCAATATTAGAAGTTTAGACTCATTGGTGTCTGGAAGATTTATGCAAGTAATATATACTTTACATTTATAAACCACTTTGCAACTCATAAAGTATATGCATATGTCTTTTCTCATTTGTTCTTGATATTTTGATAAAAATTTATGTAAAGACTTTAAAAGAAATTTACAAATATGTATCTTCAACCTAAAATGGATATTTGTTATTTTGGCATATTTAATATATATTTATTTTACAAAGTTTAATATTTTTTTATTTTAACAACCACCATTTAGAAATAAGTGAGTATTTCAGATAATTAATATTAAGTAGGAATCACAAATATGGCTGTATAATCAAAGGGCAGGATTATTATTGTTAGATGAAGACCCTAAGAGAGTTCCAGATCAGCATCTGGCTACAGTTCCCTGGTAATTTGTAAAATATCTTAGGAGTCATAAGGTCCGAGGAGGCCTGGAAACAGTGCTTACCATGGTCACGTCAAGGGTGCAAGCCAGGTAATGAACTCTGGGAATAAAATTGAGAAAAGGTTGCTGCTTAGTATTTTCAACTTCTAATCTTTCTATGGCCTATCTTCAAATATTGATGGGAAAATAAAATCGTTATATTGGGTAGAAGGAGTCTTCACAATTGATCCAAGCAGAAAAGCCTAGAGAGCAGGAACTCCACGCACACATGGTGAAGGCAAGCTGAGTGTAGACAAGGTATCTAGGTGAGGATCACCTTGATATTCTATCACGAGGTTTATGAAACATTATGAGTGATGACAGCTCTCAGTATGCATTGGTGTTTCTCCAGTTGCTCTGTCCTGATGTGCACCATTGTCATTCTAATATGTCTCATTACACTCTCCTATGTTGAATCTCCAGTTAATGTATTACTTAACCTCTTTTTTATAAGTTTCTTTTATCATTTGCAGAGATAATACTTTATTGCAGGGTGGGGAGGTCAGATTTCTGAAAATGTCTTTATGCTATTCTTTATTGTTTTTTTTCTGCCTGGATATAGAATTGGAACTATTTTTCCTTCAGAATTTTGATGTCTTTCTCTCTCCCTCTGAAAGCTTATAAAATTTCTTTTGTTCCTAGTATGTTGAAATTTCACAATGATAGGCCTTGGTATGGACCTGTTTTCATCCATTGAGACTGGTGTGTCCTTAGTATATCTTTTAGTCACTCAGTTCTGGGAAATATTCTCGAATTATTTTGTTCTTTATTTTGTACCACCTCGTTTCTGTCCCTTTTCCTGGAATTCCTATTATATAGATCTTGGACCACCTGTATTTATAAACTAATTTTGTTACTTTGTTCACTCCCATTTTTAATTTCTCTATTGATTCTGGGATATTTTCTCAAATTTATTTTCTAATATTTCTATTTTTAATAGCTGTTTTCACCTATTATGTTTGTAAATTATGAGTTCTTGTTTTTTCTCCGAATATTTTCTCTAGCATTATATTATATTTTATACAGATATACTCTCTTATTGCTATGAGAACATTAACACTTGACTTTTTTTTTTTTAATTTTCATCTGCCTACATTGATTTCTGTTCTCTCAAGTCACTTCAACATTTATATGTTTTGGTCCCTATCTTTCATGTTAGAAGCTTTCATTGGCTCTTCAGAAAATATTTTTAGAAAAAAATTTAAAAACCGCAACAGTAAGAAAATATAATACATAATATATGGAAACATATGTGTATATATATATTTATGATATATCTACATATGAGATATGTATGTGTGTGTGTGTGTGTATATATATATATATATATATATGATATATATACATATGGAAAAGATGCTCAACCCCTTAGTCATTGAAACCAAAATGAGATACCACTGCACACCCAATATAATGACCAAATATAAAAAGATTGACATGGACAATCTACTTCAAGAGGGTATGGAGATAATCCACTCTAATCCTAGTAATACATGTATTTTTGAAAATGATTTGGCAGTTTCTTAAAATTTTAAACATGCATCTACTATGTGTTCCAGACACTCCACTCCTAAGTTTGTAACGAACAGAAACATATGCCAATATTTATATCAAGATTTTTATAAAATTCTTCAAGAAACTTCTATTGTAATAGCCAAAAACTGGAAAGAATCCAAATATTCATCAGTGTCTAAGCAGATAAATTTTGATACATCTATACAATGAAATACTGCTCAGCAATGGAAAGAATTAACTATTGATACCAAACTGTTAGCAACAGGTTTGGTGTGTCTCTTATTCTGAGTGAAGTAAGCCAGACAGACTAGGAGTACATATTGTATTACTCCATTCGTATACAATGCTTGACAATCCAAACTAGTCTCTAATGATAGAAAGAAGATCATTGGCCTCCTAGAATGTGAAGGGGTCTGAGGAAAACAATACAAAGTAGAGGAAATTTTGGGGAATGATCACTTTTTTTAACATGCATATTCAAAACACCAAATTATTTCTTTAAACATGAAAGTTTTGTATGCAAAACCTATCTCCATAGAGTTGTTTAAAATAAAAAATTCTTTATAAACTCGGGCCTCTACCCTAGCTCTTAATGTCTTCATATCTAATTCTGTACCAATATAATGCTGCTTTAATTATTATTACTTATGTTTTAATATTTGCTAAGGCAGACCCCCTACTAGACATTGTGGTTATTTCTAGATGTTATATATTCACTTCAAATTTTAAATTAAATTATTAGGTTGGTGCAGAAGTCATTGCAGTTTTTGCTATTAAAGGAATGGCAAAAACCACAATGACTTTTGCACCAACTTAATATGTACATTAAATATCCTGGAGGGATTGAAAATTAAAAAAAATTATTATACTTTAAGTTTTGGGATACATGTGCAGAACGTGCAGGTTTGTTACATAGGCATACACGTGCCATGGTGGTTTGTGGCACTCATCAACCCATTATCTACATTAGGCATTTCTCCTAATGCTATCCCTCCCTTAGTCCCCGCCCACCTACAGGCCCCGGTGTGTGATGTTCCCCTCCCTGTGTTCTCATTGTTCAACTCCCACTTATCAGAGAGAGCATGCAGTGTTTGGTTTTCTGTTCTTGCGTTAGTTTGCTGAAAATGGTGGTTTCCAGCTTCATCCATGTCCCTGCAAAGGACATGAACTCATTGACAATCTTATGGTCATGAATTTTCTTATCCATAACAAGATTTTTACTACCTGTTTTGGTATTCATGCATATCTTTCACAAATATTTCAAAAATTATTATTCTATAATGGTTTTACTTTTATTAGATTCTTGGATATCATAAAGGTTTTTCTGATATTTTAAATATTTTTTCTCACTCTACCCTTTTTTGTTTTATTATTGTGCTGTTTTTTCCAATTGGCATTTGCATATTGATCTAAATTTTAGCAATAATAACAAACTGTAATAATGGTTATGATAATTTCCTGGCAGATAAACAATCATAACATGAGAAACTAAAGATAGTAATAAAGTTTGCTTGACAGGTTTTCCACTTTTTATAGTATATGGAAGGGTCATAATATATAAGGATTATCTGTGCCTTGGAGGTTCGGCCACAGTTATAATTATTATCATAAGATGTATTTTGAGACATTGGGAATTGATTATTTTAGCTGTAGATTCTTTATAGTATTTTATTTTTTTCTTCTGTCATTTTGGATACTTTTTTCCTCTAGGGAAAAAAGATTAATTTTACCTATACTTTTAAGCTTTCTTCTGATAAAAATGTTTCCACTCTAAATTTCTAAAAAACAAAGAAACCCCAAAGACGTAATTTGTCAGCATTAACCTCAGTAGAAACAGATATTTAAAATCTTGTCTTAATTCTCTTAATCTTTTAAACAAAATGGCTTTTTTTTGACTAAGTAATTTTAACATTTATTTAATGTTCTGTTATTTTACAGTTATTTTCAGATTCTTGAATTAAGTATTCACTTTTTTACCCTCTTTTAAAATGAATACAATTCATTACACTATGTACAATGAATGCGAATTTTACTAGGTAAATATGCAAGGGATAATCTGAAAACAGATTTATAGCATCATTTGGCCATTTTTGTTTGTTTGTTTTTGGAATTAATATTTCAGTTTTACAATTGGGAGACTTACTGTGAAAAGTTCAATGGCTTTCCTGCTGATGCTCACATATTCGTGAATATTCAAACAGAAAACAGGACTATAATCATTCACTCACTGACTGGTCTACCAGTGCTCCAAATATGAGTGTGCACTGTGAACACAATTTGGCCCAACAGCACATTTTCTAGGCAAGTCCATGCCTGAAAATATCCTTTAGAAATTCAATCACAGCTCTTGAGGTTTTGTTCTGTTTTGTTTCTGAGCGAGGGCTTCACTATGAAAAATGTTTTTCAGGGTTTATTTGTCCTTGAATCTTAGGTGAAGTATGTCGAGGAATATAATTAATTTTCTTTCTAGGAAAAGGTGGGCCATGGTTATCATGGAGTGTCCAGTTGTCTGTCTATCTTCTGGGTCTTCGAATCTACAATATCCAGGTTCACCCTGAGAACTAGATAATTAGATACCAACAGTTTGGGACCAAGGGTCAGGATGGCATTATGAGTTTAGGCTTGAACTTCTCCATTAACTCCAAGCATAGCAGTCAAAGAATATTTTTAAAGAATAGCAAAATGACTGAACTCAAAATGTTGAAGAATAGCAAAATGTTGTAAAGAATAGCAAAATTTTAAAGAATAGCAAATTGTTGTAAACTCAAAAGAAGAGAAATATCTCTCCAGACTAGAAAGGGAACAAAAAGTCACAGTGATAAGTTGGTGATCAGAGACTGGAGCCAGGCCCGCTGGTTCTGAGTCTAGAGGAAGCTAGGATTTGTTTCCCACAGAGTAATGAGAGCTAAAGCTCAGTGTGCATAGCAGGAGACCACAGTCAAGTGAATTGCATGAAACTTGGGGCAGGTACAGGACTCACTAGCCTATAAAATATGGTTGAAAGAAAATTATGGCTGCCCCTGGGGTACAGCTTATGTAAAGTATATACCTGCAATTTTAAAGGATGCCGACCAAGATCTAAAATTAATCCACCCTACATTTAGTGACTGATTTTGAGACTGGTCTATCATCAAGAGAGAACTGAAATTATGAGCCTTTATGAAACTGGTCTTGGGGTAGAGTTCCCTTGGGAAACAGGCCGTTTCTCTGAAAGAAGGTGAGATTTATGTGGCAAACAGAAAACAGATTGGAGTAGGAGGGATGGAAGGAAGCTTGATTTAGGGAGTGAGGCTCTGCGCCTTTACTCCAGGCAGAGTCTCAGGAAGGTGATATGCTCCCACACAGGAAATTGTTGTGAAATCCATTTGGCAGGTGAGTTTTTAGACAGGTTGCAGATATTTCCAAGCCCCTATCTAAATAATGGACACAGCAGAGAATATATTTCAGACTCAGAGACCAGAAGACAAAAGTGAGTTTAAGACCAATGATAGATGATCATTTCGGATGAAGGGCATCTTGGGGAATAATGATGAACAGTGTCCTCTCCATTTCCTCCTGTCCTCACCACACACCCAATCTTGGAATTAAGTAAGCTCCTTAGGCACAATCTCATAAGAAAAGGAGGCTTCAGTTTTATTCACATTATTTTCTGCTGCTCTGATAAATTGTGAATTTAAAATAGAAATTATGTTGAACTACAGAAATATGTTATCCATGTTGCCTACAAGGTTAATACCTTATTCTAATCCAAACAAGTCAAACAAGTAAAATATGTTACTGTACTATTATGAAGTTAATAAAATGAACAGGTAAGGCTGATGATCTAACCACTCAGGACTACTAGGGGGCAGCTATGCCATTCAAACCCACTCCAGTCCTGGCAGGGATTTGTCATCATTGCTTGATGATGGTTGCTCTGGCTTTAACCTTGATGAGAATATCTCTGGTCCTCTATCTGGCTGAGATTTCTGAAGGGGCAACATTGACAGCAATTCCATTTTCATCCTCAGTGGAGGGTCCCTCTTTGTTGTAGCACAGAATCATATTTTTCGCATCTCGTTTCCAAAGAAGGCAGAAGTTTCTTTCAGATTAGCCCTTCTTTCATCTTTCCTGAGATGGTATAAGAATAATTGATTTATATCAAAATTTGTGTTATTGTAGCCATTTTTCTCAGTACAAAAACAGCACTTTAAAAGTTATAGATGGGGTATAACTGAGACCTTTCTCTTCTAAATCCTTTATCACCCTAGGTATAAAAAGAGATACCCAGTATGAAACCCCCAAAGGGTTGATGATTTCCTGAAGTGTCTTTACCAAGTAATTTTAGTAAAAAGGCGGCAGTAGTACCCATTAGACTTGACACAGTTTTTCACTCTCCCCCTCTCAGCCTAAATCCAGAATCCCTTCTGCCTATGTTCAAATTTGCCTGGAAAGAGAGACTGGGCTCCTAAGGACCAGAGCTCTTGTGATATTACTTTGCCAGATATAATTTAACAAACCAAAAAACAAAATGGGAAACAAAGGATCTCTGTAAGATTATTAAAATCATGAATCATTTTATATTTCCATTTTCCATTTCATAGTATTATGCTCAAATCATTAATTGAAAACATATTGTTGAAATATGTTAGAAGCTAAAATATTAAAATAAAAATTACCTAGAGTTCTTCCTTTTTCTTGTGATGTTAAGTCACCATTGGAAAAATACTTTTTATTTTAACTCCGTATTCTGGGGAAAAAAGACAGTAGTATATTTCTAAGACGTGAGTACATGTATGTGTGTATAGGAGAGAGGAACATAAATATTTTGTGTTTCAGTCTGACAGAAAAAAAAATTAGCACAATTGGTCAGAAACATAGGGAATGAAGACTGATGCTCGGAGTTGGGGGGCTATTGTCAAAGCTCTTGCTTCCCAAGACTGTCAGGTAGAGAGCTGGGTATGATGCATTTGAATTGTCCAGGTGAACCTGGGCATGTCAGCAGTGACAATGAGTGCCTGAAGACCAGAAGTTTGTCTCCAAATGTTCTTGATTATATCAACTCCAGGGCACTTAGACAATCCTGGAAAGGAAGAGATGTTCACTAAGAGTGACTAGTATGGATAAATTGTCAACTTTGGTAAGGAAGAGCACAGAGCTAAATAAAGGAAAATTGATTTTGATTTAGACTTAGAAAAATAATGCAACATAAGCATTTGTGCACATTCATACCTAAGAAAACTCCCAGGTTTCATAGCTATATATTTCATCTGTATGAAGTATTCATTTCTCAACTCTCAGTTCCCTGGAAAAATTGGGACTTTTTTTGAGCTTAACATTTTATCCCTAACTTAACCTCCTTTGTTCGTGTTTACTTTTATTTCTGAAGCAATATTTCTGCAGACTCTTTGAGATCCTCATCTTTCTTAAAAATCTCTGAGTTCTTAAAATTGAGTTTAAAACCATGGAGAGTGGTGGTTTGTTCATAGTCCCTTCTCTGCTAAAATTTTTGAATACTGTTATTTAGAAATGATTACTGCTATGGTCCAAATAAGACCCTCCACCACCAAATTCATAGGTGAAACTTAGTAATATGATAGTATTAAGAGGTGGAGCCATTCGGAGTTGATTCAATTATGAAAGCAGAATCTTCATGAATGGGATTAATGATCATAGGAAAAAAGATCCTGGGAACTGTTAGCTCCTTCTGCCTTGTGAAGATGCAGCAAGAGACACCATTTATGAAGTAGAGAATGAGCTTTCACCAGACACTGAATCTGCTGGTGTTTTAATCTTGAAATTCACAGCCTACAGAACTGTAAGCAATAAATTTCTGTTGTTTATAAATTACCCAGTTGAAGAATTTTTTTTTATAGTGGCAGGAATGAACAAGATAGAATTCATGACCTGAAACTGTGAAACTCGTAGAGGAAAACACAGGGGGAAAGCTTCATGTTATTAGGCTTGGCAATGGTTCCTTAGCTATGACACCAAAAGCACAAGCAACAAAAGTAAAAATAGACAAGTGGGACTATATCAAACTAAAAGACTTCTGCACAGCAAAGGAAATAATTAACAGAGTGAAAAGGCAACTTATGGAATGGGAGAAAATATTTGCAAACCATCTATCTGGTAAGGGGTTAATATCCAAAGTATATAAGAAACTTCTATGATTTAATAGAAAAAAAGATTATCCAATTAAAAATGGGCAAATAATTTAAATAGAAAATTCTCCAGGGAGGACATAGAAATTGCCAACAGGTATATGAAAAGATGCTCATTTCACTAATCCTCAGGGAAATGCAAATCAAAATCAGAATGAGATATCACCACAAATCTGTAAGATAACTATTATTAACAAAAACAAAAGATAACAAGTATTGGCAAGAATGTGGAGAAACTGGAACCTTTATACACTGATGGTGGGAATGTAAAATGGTACAGCAGCTATTTTTGGACTGTACTTCAACAGTATGGAGCTTTTAAAAAATTAAAAATAGAACTACATATGATCCAGCAATCCCACTTCCGGGTATTTATAGAAAAGAATTGGCCAGGCGCAGTGGTTCATGCCTGTAATCCCAGCACTTTGGGAGGCTGAGGCTGGCGGATCACCTGATGTCAGGAGTTCCAAGACCAGCCTGACCAACATGGAGAAACCCCATCTCTACTAAAAATGGAAAATTAGCCAGGTGTGGTGGCACATACCTGCAATCCCAGCTACTAGGCAGGCAGATCACTTGGTCAGGAGATCGAGACCATCCTGGCTAACATGGTGAAATCCCGTCTCTACTGAAAATACAAAAAATTAGCTAGGTGTGGTGGCACGCACCTGTAGTCCCAGCTACTCAGGAGGCTGAGGCAGGAGGATCTCTTGAACCTGGGAGGTGAAAGTTTCAGTGAACCAAGATCATGCCACAGCACTCCAGCCTGGGTGACAGT
>NW_016107510.1:1455734-1556746 GCF_001604975.1 Cebus imitator | reverse complement strand
AGTATATTGAAGAGATACATACCTCTATATCCATTGCAGCATTATTTACAGTGGCCAAGATGTGAAAGCAGCCTAAATGTTCATAGATGGATGAATAGATAAAGAAAATGTGGTATATATATATATATATAAAGGATGCTACTCAGCCTTAAAAATAGAATAAAATCCTGCCATATGAGACAGCTTGGATGGACATTATGTTAAGTGAAATGAACCAGTCACAGAAAGACAAATAATAAGTAATTCCACTTATACAGGGTATTTAAAATAGTTAAACTCATAGAAGCAGAGAGTAGAATTGTGATTTCCAGAGGTGGGGGCAATGGTTGAGGAGTTGATCTTCAATGAGTGAGTATAATATTTCAATTATGAAAAATGAATGAGATCTAAACATTCTGCTGTACTGCATTGTGCCTATTATTAACAATACCATATTTTACACTTAAAACTATAAGAAAGTAGATCTCATGTTAAGTGTCCATTCCATAAATCTGGGAAAAAAAAAAAAAGGATACCATGAATAAGAAGTAGGCCTGTGTAACTAGGTTGTCATTTCAATTCAGTTTCCACATTAGCAATTCGGACTTCGCTTCCCTACCAGTGCCTCACCTTTTCTGTGAAGACTAAATTGTCTTAGCCAGCCTACAGGAAGTTTTCATCCTTGTAAAATTCCACTGACTCTTATTATCTGCATCATTCATTGTGTGGTATTATTTGCTATACTTTCAGTAGCCTCTCTGAACATATAACTTAAAAAATTCTTAAGGGACAAACAACCAAGAATCTTACTTTTTTCCATCTCTCTTTTTAATCTTGACTGCATAAAGTTTCAGCATTCTGATTGATTTATTATATATGCAATGTCTATTCAATTTCTGTTAACATGCAGGCTCATTGACTTGATAAATCTCAACGAGACAGTAGAGGCATTCATTGCAATTGATGATAGATTTTCAAATATCTTTAAGTTCATTTTATATTATTTATAATACATTTTAACTCTTCTGGAGAAGGAAGTATATGATATAGTTCAGTGCATTAATACTTAATTTAAAAAATTGGAAAGTAATATGATTTCTCTCTGGGCTCCAAATTCCTAAATTATCTATAAATGATATATTTTGCTTTATAAAGTTTCTGTCTGTTACATGGACATTCATAAAGTGAGTAGGTGAATGTTTCCCATTTTATAAAGTATTCATTAGAAGTATTTTTTAGAAGTACTTGTTCCTTAACTATTTAGGGAACTAAATCATCTAATTGAGTTGTTTACTTATGAAAAGATTTTTCACTATTATTTTTTTTTCAATGATTCAGGTTTTCTATTTTTCTTTATTTTAGTTTTGGTGGCTATGCTATATTTGGAATTTATCTGTTACCCTTAGTTTTTAATATTATTTGTATAAAGTTCTTCATAGCTCAGGTTACTTGATACTTAGTGACTTTTTGATGAATGAATGAATCAATAAATCAATGTTAGGTTCAAGCACCTAGAATGAAGTCTGTATTCATGAACCCATACTTTAGACTCATAAATGAAATAGCATAATATTAAATTATAACATTGAACAAAATGTAATGCACAAGTAAATGCACCAAGAATATGCCCCTTTTAAAATTTTTAAAAATTTTAGCAAAACTAGACAACTTCCCCAACCTAGCAAGGCAGGCCAACATTCAAATTCAGAAAATACAGAGAACATCACAAAGATGCTCATCAAGAACAGCAACCCCAAAACACATGATCGTCAGATTCACCAGGGTTGAAATGAAGAAAAAATGCTAAGGGCAGCCAGAGAGAAAGCTGGGTTACCCACAAAGAGTGGGCAGACTAACAGCGAATATCTCAGCAGAAACCCTACAAGCCAGAAAACAGTGGGGCCAATATTCAACATTTTTAAAGAAAAGAATTTTCAACACAGGATTTCATATCCAGTCAAACTAAACTTCATAAGAGTGAGAGAAATAAAATCCTTTATGAACAAGCAACTGCTGAGAGATTTTGCCACTTCCAGGCCTGCTTTACAGGAGCTCCTGAGGGAAACACTAAACATGAAAAGGAACAACCAGTACCAGCCACTGCAAAAACATACCAAATTGTAAAGACCATAGATGTTAGGAAGAAACTACATCAACTAATGGGCAAAATAAATAGCTAGCATAATGGCAGGATTAAATTCAAACATAACCATATTAGCCTTAAATGTAAATGGGCTAAATGCCCCAATTAGAATATACAGTCTGGGAAATTGGAGAGAGTGAAGACCTATTTGTGTGCTGTATTCAGGAGATCTAGCTCATGTGCAAAGACACACATTGACTCAAAATACAGGGATGGAGAAATATTTACCAAGCAAATCGAAAGTGAAAGAAAGCAGGGCTTGCAACCCTAGTCTCTGATAAAACAGACTTTAAATGAACAAAGATCAAAAGGGACAAAGAAAGCTAATGGTAAATGGATCAATGCAACAAGAAGAGCGAACTATCCTAAATATATATGCACCCTATACAGGAGGAACCAGATTCATAAAGCAAGTTCTTAGAGACCTACAAAGAGACTTAGATTCTCACACAATAATAGTGGGAGATTTTAACACCCCACTGTGAATACTAGGGTGATCAATGAGACAGAAAATTAACAAGGATATCCAGGACTTGAACTCGGATCTGGACCAAGTGGACCTAATAGACATCTACAGAACTCTCCACCCCAAATCAGTGGAATACACATTCTTCTCAGCACCAAATAACACTTATTCTAGAATTGACCTCATAATTGGAAGTAAAATGTTCCTCAGCAAATGCAAAAGAAGAGAAATCATTAAAAAAACATCTCTCAGACCACAGTGCAATCAAATTAGAACTCAGGATTAAGAAATTTACTGAAAACCACACAACTACATGTAATATAAACAACCTGCTCCTGAATGACTACTGGATAAATAATGAAATGAAGGCAGAAATAAAGATGTTCTTCAAAACCAATGACAACAAAGACAATCTACCAGAATCTCTGGACCACATTTAAAGCAGTATGTAGAGGGAAATTTATATGGCACTAAATGCCCACAAGAGAAAGGAGGAAAGATCTAAAATCAACACCCTAATGTCACAATTAAAAGAACTAGAGTAGCAAGAACAAATCCAAAAGCTAGTAGAAGACAAGAAATAACTAAGATCAGAGCAGAAGTGAAGGAGATAGAGACAGGAAAAACCTACAAAAAAATCAATGAATCCAGGAGCTGGTTTTTTGAAAAGGTTAACAAAATAGATAGACCATTAGCCAGATTAATAAAGAAGAAAGGAGAGAAGAATCAAACAGATACAATAAAAAATGATAAAGGGGATATCACCACTGATCAAACAGAAATATAAACTACCATCAGAGAATACTATAAACACCTCTATGCAAATAAACTAGAAAATCTAGAAGAAATAAATTTCTCAACACTTACACTCTCCCAAGTCTAAACCAGAAAGAAGTCGAATCCCTGAATGGATAAATAACAACGTCTGAAATTGAGGCAGCAATTAATAACCTACCAACCAAAAATAGTCCAGGAGCAGACTGATTCACACTGAAGTCAACCAGAGGTACATGGAGGAGCTGGTACCATTCCTTTTGAAACTATTCCAAACTACAAAAAAAGAAGGAATCCTCCCTAACTCATTTTATGAGGCCAGCATCATCTTTATACCAAAACCTGGCAGAGACACAAATAAAAAAGAAAATTTCACGCAAATATCCCTGATGATCCTTGATGCAAAAATCCTCAATAAAATACTGGCAAACTGAATCCAACAACACATCAAAAAGCTTATCCATCATGACCAAGTTGGCTTCATCCCTGGGATGCAAAGTGATATAACATTCTCAAATAAAAAAACGTAATCTATTACATAAACAGAACCAAAGACAAAAACCACATGATTATCTCAATAGATGCAAAGAAGTCCTTCAACAAAATTCAACAACCCTTTATGCTAAAAACTCTCAATAAACTAGGTATTGGGTATTGATGGAATGTATCTCAAAATAATAGATATTTATGACAAACCCAAAGCCAGTATCATACTGAATCGGTAAAAATTGGAAATATTCCCTTTGAAAACTGGCACAAGACAAGGATACCCTCTCTCACCAGTCATATCTAACATAGTATTGGAAATTCTGGCTAGGGCAATTGAGCAAGAAAAAGAAATAAAGGGTATTCAATTAGGAAAAGAGGAAGTCAAATTGTCTCTATTTGCAGATGACATGATTGTGTATTTAGAAGGCCCCATTGTCTCAGCCCAAAATCTCCTTAAGCTGATAAGCAACTTCTGCAAAGTCTCTGTATACAAAAATTAGTGTGCAAAATCACAAGCATTCCTATACATCAATAACAGACAAACTGAGATCCAAATCATGAGTGAACTCCCATTAACAATTGCTACAAAGAATAAAATACCTAGGAATACAACTTACAAGGGATGTGAAGGAACTCTTCAAGGAGAACTACAAACCACTGTTTGAGGAAATAAGCAAAAACACAAACCAATGGAAAAACATTCCATGCTGATGGTTAGGAAGAATGAGTATTGTGAAAATGGCTATACTGCCTAACATAATTTACAGATTCACTGCTATCCTCATCAAGCTACCACTGGCTTTCTTTACAGAATTGGGAAAAAAGATACCTTACATTTAATATGGAACCAAAAAAGAGGCCACATAGCCAAGTCAATCCTAAGAAACAACAACAAAAAGCAAAGCTGGAGGCATCACGCTACCTGACTTCAAACAATACTACAAGGCTACAGTAATCAAAACAGCACAGTAATGGTACCAAAACAGACATATAGACCAATGGAACAGAACAGAGGCCTCCAACATAAGGCCATACATCTACAACCATATGATCTTTGACAAACCTGACAAAAACAAGCAATGTGGAAAGGATTCCTTATTTAATAAATGGTGTTGGGAAAACTGGCTAGCCATATGGAGAAAGCTGAAACTAGATCCCTCTCTTACACCTTATACAAAAATTATCTCCAGATGGATTAAAGATTTAAACATAAAACCTACTACCATAAAAATCCTAAAAGAAAACCTAGGCAATATCATTCAGGACATACGCATGGGCAAGGACTTCATGACTAAAACACCAAAAGCAATGTCAACAAAAACCAAAATAGACAATTGGAAGCTTCTGTACAGCAAAAGAAGCTATCATTAGAGTGAACAGGCAACTAACATAATGGGAGAAAATTTTTGCAATCTACCCACCTGACAAAAGGCCAACGTACAGAATCTACAAAGAACTTTAACAAACCTACAAAAGAAAACAAAATCAAATAGTTGGTAAGGGATATGAACAGGCACTTCTAAGAAGACATTTATGTAGCCAACAAACATATGAAAAGAAGCTCATCATCACTGGTCATTAGAGAAATGAAAATCATAACCACATTGAGATACTATCTCATGCCAGTTAGAATACAATCATTAAAAAGTCAGGAGACAACAGATGTTGGAGAGGATATGGAGAAATAGGAACACCTTTACACTGTTGATGGGAGTGTAAATTAGTTCAGCCATTATGGAAGACAGTGTGGTGATTTCTGAAGGACCTAGAGACAGCAATACCATTTGACCTAGCAATCCCACTACTGGGTATATACCCAAAGTATTATATATCATTCTACTATAAAAACACATGCACACATATGTTTACTGCAGCACTGTTCACAATAGCAAAGGCTTGGAACCAACCCAAGTGCCCATTATTGATAGACTGGATAAAGAAAATGTGGCATATATACGCCATGGACTACTATGCAGCCATAAAAAAGGATGAGTTTATGTCCTTTGCAGGGACATGGATGAAGCTGGAAACCATCATCCTCAGCAAACTAACACAAGAACAGAAAACTAAACAGCATATGTTCTCACTCATAAGAAGGAGCTGAAAAATGAGAAGACACGGACATGGGGAGGGGAACAACACACACTGGGGCCAGACATTGGGTGAGGGGCTAGGGATGGCATAGCATTAGGTGAAATACCTAATGTAGATGACAAGGTGATGGATGCAGCAAACCATCATGACACATGTGTAAGTACGTAACAAGCCTGCACATTCTGCACATGTACCACAGAACTTAAAGTATAATAAAAAAATTAATCTTAATACACCCTTGCTTTTTTCCCATCTCAACTCCAGTGATGTAATCAACTATTCAGACCAGATGAATAACTTTCCACTCTTCTCTAAATATATGCACACATGTATCGTGTTTGTGCTTTATTTTTATGTATTTTTATTTTGCTATTTTTAAATACATATGACATACTAAAGGGTGAATATCTGATTTGGTACACTCTTTAAGGAATATGTGCAAAAGGAACAAGCATGTACCTACACACAGTTTAGGTAAAAGAATATCCCGCTTAATACTGCCCCTTCTCCTTAAACCAAGGATGCCATAATTCCAAAATTTCTGTTAAAGATACTTTTACTTTTTACTTTTCTTTATAGTAATTAACCACATATGTAGGCATCCTGGAGCACTATATTTCCTATTTTCTTGTGATTCATTTTTGTTTTTGAATTTGCTATTTCATCTAAATTTCAAATCTTTTTGGCATGAATCTTTTCATATTATTCTTTATTATCTTATTAAGATATAAATGACTGCTTCATTTGTGGCCATACCTTGACTCTATTTGTATTATCGTTTACATGTGCCTCTGTTTTCTTGATTAATTTTGCCAATTTTTGGAACTTTATTAGGTTTTTCAGTTCTTGACTTACTTTGTTTTCTAAAATGTACCATTGTTTCAATGTCTGTTTTTATCATTATCTTTATTTTTTTTGCTGACATTTACTTTATTTGTGGTCATTGTCTAGTTTTTTTCCAACCGATTTTTTAAGTTAGACATTCAGATCAATTTCTTAACCCTTCTCTTTTTCCCCCCTAATTTAATCATTAAAGGTAATCATACATGTTTGATATGTGTATATATATATATATATGTGTGTGTATATATATATATATATAATAGTTTTTATCCCAAAAACATTATAATTTTTATTATTTTCCTTGACCCCTGTATTATTTAGAAGTGTTTTTTGTTGAATTTTATGAATGTATGTATAATTTAAAGTTCTTTTCATTATTGACTTCTAATTTATCTGTGAGGTGGTTAGAGAATATGATGAATATGACACCAACCCTTTAAAATCAGTATAGATTTACTTTATAGCCTAGAACATGTTCAATTTTTAAATTGTTTCACTTATGCCTGTAAAGAAAGTGTACTCTCCAGTTGGAGGCAGTGTTTTGCATATAGTTATTAGATACTTTTACACTTTGTTAACTAAGTTATTTAAATACTTTAAATACTTCTACTCACTTTGTCTCTCAATCACACTAAAATGAACGTTTGAAATATTTGTCCCAATTATGATTAACTTGCAAATTTGTGTTTTCAATTCAATCATGTATTTCTATATTTTGAAACTTTTATTATAATTTATATTTAAAATGTATATATTTCCTCCTGAATAAAAGCTATTATTTGTGACTCTCTATATTTTTGGTGGTGATTTTTACCTTCAGTCTTTTTATATATGCTAATAGAGCTATTCCAGTGTTTCAATATTTATTAATTTTATTAAAAACTTTATCTCAGATAATAATTATTGAAAAATTTTTTTAGTCTTTTATGTTCAGACTTTATTTTAGTTGTGGCTTTTAAAATAGCATGTATTTGGATATTTTTCGAATCCAATCTGTCTACTTTTGTTACTGGATTGGACAAACTTGTTGATTTTACATTGTTCTGACGATGAACATTTTTTTATTTCTATCTCTAGCAAATTATTTTGATATTTGTATTTGTGCTGCTTCTCTCTCATATTTATTTGAGTTGATTAGTGTGATTTTTATTTTTAAATTCCCATCTATTTCTCCACTTATTTGGAAGTTATATATGTTTTCTCATCTGTAAAGGAGTAACTCTCCAGCACTGTGTGCATATGTAATTTAATGAAATTTAAATAAATATTGTTACCTATCCCCTTTACAATAAGTGAATTGCAAAAGCCTTTAAATCTGATTCCATTACCCCTTACTTAGAGACAGTTGATTTTTTAAAATAAATTGAATCCTAAACTCACAAATTCAAAATTGTTATTATAGCATGTAGCCAATATTTACTTATATTTACTTAGAAGTTTACAATTTTCATTGTTTAAGCTTATTTCTCTCATCTGATGTGTTCTTTCTGGTATCATTCCTTCAGGAGCATTTTATAAATATTGTCTAAATATAATATCACCTATTGATTATGTATGCTCTCAGGTATTTACTTTTAGTATGAAAATACCTTTATTTCTTCTCAATCTGGAAAATAATTTTACTGAATGTAACAACTCTAGAAAACAAGATGTCACACCTCTATTTTCTGTTTCCACTCTGACTGACTCTGCGTCAGCTATGGGTTTTTTTTGGTGGCAATCTTTTTACTTTTGCTACTTTTAAGATGGTTTTATTCTGTTTAGCATTCTGAAGTTTCACTAGGATGTATCATGGTATGAATTTATTATTATTTAAAATTTGTGTTGGCCTCTGTTGAGATACCTGGATTTTAGAATATCTGTATTCAATGAATTACAGAACATTTTTAACTATTAAGTTCTCACATTTTATATTTGATTCATTGTCTCTTTTTGTTGAATCGTTCTGATCAGATGTGTATTTCTCCTTCTCACTGCATTTTATATGTCCCATAATATCACTTTCATTCCTTTTATCATGGTGTCTTTCTGAGCTGTATTCAGAATATTTTCTTCAGTTTGACCTTCCAAATAAATATGTTCTATTTTTTTTTAATCTGGCTCTAATCAGCTGTTTGATTTATTCTTTACATCAAAAAAAAAGACTTTTTTTTCAAGTCAGAAATTTCTTGAATCCCCATTCTGCCCAAACTACTCCCACCTACACATATGTTTTCTTCCAAGATAGGTCATTTATCTTTATGTACCATTCTGATCTGATTATTTACTATTGTTAGGTATAAGACGTATGTGCTATTCTAAAATTTTACCAAATTACAGTTTGAAACTACTGTTATTTGAATTCCATGTCTTCTTTATTGAATTGCTGTCTCATTTTGCTGAAGCACATCCCTTTCTTCTGAAAAAAGAAAAGATATTTTGATTTAGTTTTCAGTTATTTGTATTTCCAACTTGATCCTGGGGAACTCCTCATATTTTGATATTTGATCATCAGATTGATCCTCTGTCTTGAGCCTTTCCTCTCANAGTCAGGAGAAAAAAAATACAGTCTAAAGCAGAGAAAACAAAAGAAAGGGATGAAATAACACAGGAAAATTGTGAATGCATATTTGTACAGTTTTTATAAGTATACATATACATATATACATATAGGTATATATGTATATACATTTATATACATATGTGTATATTAATACATATAAATGTAATGTATATATAGACATATAATCTTTAACATTTGAGGAAATTTTAATTATTTTTTAAAACGGTTTCTTCAGGATTATTTATAAATGAATTATTTTAAATTTAGGGAAAAAAAAAAACTCAAAAATTAAATAATGGGCCAAAGAAGTGAACAAAGAATTTACATAAAAAGTATTAAAGTTGTCAAAAAGATATTCAACTTTATTTATAATCAAAGAAATGTGGTTTTAAACTACACTGAGATATCGTCTTTCAATTCTCAAACTGGAAATATTAAAGTTTGACAACCTGTTCAGTTGGTGATGTTGTAGGGAAACAGACATCCCATATGTGGTGGGTGGGAATATAAATTGGTACACCACTTACAGAGAAAAATTTGGCAAATCTGTCAAAACTACTTACACATTCAACCCAGTATTCAATTTCTTGTCATTTGCCCTAGAGGTACACATTCAACAATATGAAATAGAGCTATTCAAGGTTATTGAGTCATTACTTGAATTTATGAAATATCAGAAGTAACCTAATGCTTACTTAGGAGAGTTTGGTTGTGGCCTGCCCAGACCGTAGATTATCATGTAGCTGCAACAAATGATGAAAAATGACACTATGTGATTCCAGGATATATTGTTGAGTTAAAAAAAAAAGTATAAAAGCATGTAAGCATGTTTTTAATATTACCTAATGTGTAAGAAAGAAAAAATAAGAAAATATGTATGCATTACTTATATTTGTATAAGCAAAAATCATCACCGTGGAAACTCACATGAAGAATAAACCAGAAACAAATATTTTGATTATCTTTTGGGAGTGTTTGAGAGTGAAGTGGAGACATTTTGGTGGGGACCTGATACTTTTCTGTTATCTTTTTGTATAATTTTTATCTTGTTAACATTTTTATGCTTTGCATACTTAAACATAAATTAATGAATCAACAAAGTTGTTGGGGGGTTACTTAAAATAAAACAGAAGCAGAAATTCATAAGCCTATTTGTGTTTCAAATAAATAAAGTCGTAACACTTCAGGGTATGACAGCTAATTAAAAATTAATTTTTGAACATTTCGCTGTATATTCTTAGATTAGAGATTTAGAAAACTGTAAACAAATATTGAACTCTAATTGCTAGATTTGTTTGTAGCTGTGGTATGGGTTGATATTTCTGAAATGGCTTTTTGTGTATTCTAGGAATGAACAAATAAGTAATTTAAAAAAGTTAAGCATAAGGAGAGAAGTCTTAAATTAAGCCTGTGATATTGGATTCAAACTAAAGGTATCAGTA
Organism: Cebus imitator; assembly: GCF_001604975.1. Classification (NCBI taxonomy): domain Eukaryota; kingdom Metazoa; phylum Chordata; class Mammalia; order Primates; family Cebidae; genus Cebus; species Cebus imitator. Next base: position 1,545,974 of record NW_016107510.1, on the reverse strand, counting down.
CAGATTTATGGGTTTTCAGATAGATTAGTTAGATATCTATGTTTTTGCATGTTTGTGTGTGTCTCCGTATTGCATATATTTTCTAGCTATGTCTCCCCAAAACAGGTCTTAGAAGCTAAGCCACCTAAGTAGCAATAACTACACCTAGCATCCAGGTCTAGGTTTCTTAGTTATATGCATATAAATGGTAAGAAAACAAACAAAAATCACCTCTCTTTTTATAGTAAAATGCCATTCTTGTAGAAGAAAAAGTCAAGTTAGAAAATTAAAATTTGGCAACCATCATGGTAATAATTCATTTAAGCAAAATTATCATACTGTTGGGTAAAATGTAGTGAGAAACAAAATATTTACATAGTCTCAAAGTATCTTCTCAAAAGTGAATTATCAATAACAAGAGAAAAATCTAGTAACTGTCATGGAGATATTGTAGAACATCACCTTAGCCAATAGACCAATTTAACATCACTATTCATGGAACAAAATTATATTGTGGACGTTCAGATATGATACACAAAGAAACTCACTTCATCACCTTTGGAATATTCCTTCTAAAAATCAGTCACCTAAATTTTCTTACAGGAAAACATCGCTCAAGCCCAAACCAAAAAACACTCAAAAAAAAAAAAAAAACGACTGTTCTTTACTTTTCAAAAATTGAATGTCATGGAAGACAAAGAAAATCTGATCAAAAAAAAAAATCTATTCTGAATTGGATCCTGAAATACAATAAAGGACACTGATCCTGAAGATTAGAAAAATTGGAAAACGATCTGTAGATTATATAATAGATTGTGCTACTCTTGGTTACAATTATTTTGATAATTATACTGTGATTATAAAGACAATATCCTTGTTCTTAGGAATTTACACTGAAGTATTGAGCAGTGAAGTGGCATTCTGACTGCCACATTTTGTGAATTTATTCAGAAAAAATGACATAAACACACACAAAGTGAAGCAAATGTGAAAAAAATGTTAATACTTGCAGATTCTGGGTGAGAATATTATATAGCAGTTCTTTATGTTATTCTTACAGATTTTCTGTAATATTAAAATTATTTGAAAGTAAAAAATACTAACAACAAAAGAACAAATTACAAGGGTATTGATATTCCAGAAAATAGCATTCTTCTTTTATTTAAGATTCTTGCAAGTTAGATTTCTGCCTCACTGAGCATCTGTAAATACTGAAATATGGTACCCAGAAGTGAAACGGGTAAAAATACCAGTGTCTGATGTGACAAAAGGGTGAGATTTTTCTCAGCCCCCTTAATGACTGCCTTTCTTCGGATACTATTTATACGGGACAGCAAAAGCAATAATGTACTGTCAGCTAAGGGCCTGTTAAAAGTGGGCTGAATCTAAGAATTGATATCTCATCAGCCTACCCGACCATGGTGGCCCACAGGTAATGACAGAGTTGCAAGGTATGTTACCTGAGATAGAATACAGTGTTATCCAATCATCTCAAATGATCTTTTACTGTATACTTCATTTGTATGCTATCTTTTAGGAACCACTTGTTTATAAAGTTCAAATTGGGAAAGGTTGAATCACAGCTTTCTCTTTGAAATCTCAGTACACCAACTTTTTCAGAGGAATAAGTATGTGGGGCTTGTCTGCTTTTGGGGAAGCACCAGAATTATCACAGTTCTAATTACGTAGAAACCATCCAAATAGAATCTATTAGGGCTTTGCTCTGGACTAAGTCTCTGACCCTAAAGAAGGACAAAACAACTTTACTACTTGAAAAATAAAAACCATAAAGGTGTTGCCATCACTCTGGCCACATGCAGTGTACTTCAAAATGAAGACAAAGCTATACTGTAAAATAAGGGTAAAGAATTTAGAGTTATGATTTTTAATAATTATGTCAAAGCTTTAAAAAATATCAAATATTAAATGTCTTTTCTTTATACTTTGCTTATGCTTGCATTGGCCTAAACTTATGGTTAGTCTGTTTATTCATAAGATAGTCACATACCTGCCTGGGAAAAATGGAGCTTCCAGGAAAAAGATCCTCAACATGACTTCTAAGGAAGGATACAATGATTCTCATTTTTCTAAGATGTATTAGAATCATCTGCAGTGCTGTTCCAGTTTACTTATGCTCTCTGAGATCCTTATGTACACACATGAAAATGAGTACAGCTGATCTCCATTAAGAAGGACTACCACTTCTGCGGGGCCATTACTAATGGGTTTGTATGTGATTTCTCAGCTGTGTGAATGGTGAGGGGTGAGATGGAAAGATAGGTTAAGGTTTATTGTTCTAAAAATGCCTTTTTAATGCCAAGGAGAGCGTAGATGTATATTCATGTTTGGTAGATTTTCTTATAGACCTCATAATATTTCTTGTAAGATTTCCTCACGAGATGTCCAGTCAAGCCAGAAAATACAGTAAAATGAAGGTGATACCTGAGTATCTAGAATAAAATAGGATAAGGAAAAATTATAACTGAGATCATTATAACAGTGAAACCGTTCCAACCTTACCCACTCCATCCTGCTTCTAACCCCTAAGCTGTTCTTGTTCATTCCTGGGTATAGGACCTTGGCAGGAGCTTAGTTTATAGTTTAATTTTGAAACAAAGATGATACCAGCCATTTCCCAAAACAAACCCCTTCTTGCCTGAGGACTGGACTGCTTTTGTAGGACTAACAAATTAGCCACAAGTTTAGGGGTCATACAGCTAGGGACCACTAGATTCTAAACTTTCCCAACTGCTCATAGGGATAATATCACTATTGTAAAACCTAAGATTGGTGCTTCAGGTATTTGTCAAACCCTGTACTTGATGGGGCAGCTGGTACCACCCAGATCAATAGATTGGCTTATCTTGTATTGTGACCTCCACTCAGAAACTGACTCAGCACAAGACAGCTTCCACTCCCTATGATTTCATGTATGACTCAACCAATCAACACTACATGCCCCATTCCCTGCCCTGCTTCCCACCAAATTTCCTTTAAAAACTCCAGTCTCCAAATTTTCAGAGAGATTGATTTGATTAATAACTCTGTCTCCTGCATGGTGCAGCTGGCCTCACGTCAGTTAAACTCTTTCTTTATGGCAATGCTGTGGTCTTTGTGCAGCAGGCAGGAAGAAACCATCAGTTGGCTACAAGGCTTCTTTAAGGTTTAACATGTTTGGAAACAAACAAAAAAAGCATACCTAGGCTTTGATAATAAAACTCCCTCTGATTTAAGTTCTTTCTGACCCATTGAGAGCCTTCTCCTATAATGTTGCTTCTGCCAGGCTTGCACTTGACCTCTGATCCCAGTAACACTGAGGCTGACTCCCTGTTCTATCCATGCCTATCCTGACTTTTAACTTGCATGGAAATCTGACTTTTGAGAATTGGACAGAAAATGACTTTGCACTTACTATGCTATAGTTCATTATTTGTCTTTCTCAGTGTCATTTAATCTGAAGCAAAAATAATAAATGACTATTTTCTCTAAATTTCTATGCTTTTTCCTGTCAATGTTAAAAATTTCGTGGATTTCCTTCTTAAGGAAATAAATTGTTAATGATTACTCCAGTTGTGTGACCATAGTCAACAATTAAAATAATTTCATTGACTATGATTATAGGCATTGAATTTCTTTCTTAAATAATTTGATTAAGTGATTCACTAACCTGCACTCTCTTGTGAGTTAAATCCAATTTGAGCCAGATTTTTTTTAAAAAAGAGAGAGATGATTGAGGATCTTAGTGCCTATTCTAGTGCCACTTTACAGATATGAGTATTTATTGGACAATCTTCAAAAAAAAAATAAAATGTTTTAACATAAAATGTCAGAAAATCAATCTAGCACACTGTGTTTTGTCTTTCATGTTGTGAAACTGTCTTCACCTCTAAATCCTTTAGCAGAAAATTACCTTTTCCAAAACAAAGGAAGTGTAGCCTTATTTATAATTACAGTCATTTTCATTGGGCTAATAATCAACAACTTCTAGATCACTAGAAACAGACTCTGCTATTGTTTAAATAGGTCGAGTACTAAAAATTCTTAAAAAGCTTGATTTAGACATTAAAAAAAAAAAAAGAGTTTTTCTGCAATTTGACTTGTAGAACGTAAGGTTAAGTACAAAGACCCAAAGATCCACTAGAACTATTGCCATGACATAATCCTCATTCCTGGGTCCCTTGGACCATTAACAGGCAACACTGGCAGCCATTTTTAATCGGGAGAATTGAAATTATGATACACTGAGTTCTTGCTGCTGTGACCTTACTTTGCTTACAGAAGCTCTATACATGTTGCTGAGTAACTTGTTTTTTTTTTGGTTCTCTTTTTCCAGCATGAGTTTTGCCCCACAGTGGAACTACTGTCAAAATGTCGTAAAGATCTTCCTTCCTTTCTTTTTTATTTTTATTTTCTCAAGGCAGAGTTTCACTCTTGCTGTCCAGGCTGGAGTGCGATGGAGTGATCTCGGCTCACTGGAACCTCCGCCTCCTGGGTTCAAGCCATTCTCCTGCCTCAGCCTCCCAAGTTGCCAGGATTACAGGCGTCTGCCACCATGCCCAGCTAATTTTTGTATTTTTAATAGAGACAGAGTTTCACTGTGTTGGCCAGGCTGGTCTCAAATTCCTGATCTCTGGTGATCCACCCACCTTGGCTTCCCAAAGTGCTGGGATTACAGGCATGAGGGTCTTCCTCTCTTTAAAGGAAAGTTTTGTGTTTATCTGCTTCCCCTGGCATAGATAAGGCTTTTCTGCTAAAGACAGACATGAAATATAAAGAAAATAAAAAAGAAAAGTGAGAGACAGAGGAAGGAAGGGAAGGGAAGAGGAGGGGAGAACGGGAAGGAGGAGGGGAGGGGATGGGAAAAAGGGAGGGGACAGAAGGGAAAACTGGGTAAACACAAAAGTTGAATAGAATTTGGTTCTAAGTCCATTCTGAATTTTGTCATTCAAAAATAGCCTTGTAAATATTTGCAAATGAAACCTTAGTCCTATTCTGGAGAAGTTGTAGGACTTCATTCATTGATTTAAAACATAATCCTAAAAATAATAGTAGTAATAAAACTTAACATTTATCTAGTATTTATATTAGTTCATTGACACAACAAGGATTCACAGAAAATTTTAATGAATTGTCAAATGGTTTTCACCTTTTATATATTTTCAATCTAATAGATTCCAGGAGACGGCTTTTTTAAAACAAATCTACAAATTTAGATAGCATAATAAATGAAATGTTGCAACGGCAAGGTTTCATGGATAAATTGCATCTATACATAATGTTATTCATCCAAAAATGTTTTAAGAAAATCCAGGCTAGCAACTCACTGATCCAAGATTCCTTCTTTATTTGCCTGTGTAACTGTATTCATGCAATCTGTCCTCATAGAATATCCTGTCTTCCTACCAGTGTGTCTCATCCTTCAAGCCTTAGTTCAAATTCTACCTTTTCAGATTCATAAAAGATAATCTTACTGTCTAAACTCACAGTGGTACAATGGCTCTATTGTCTGAGCCATCCTCTTTCTCTTCAGTATTAAAATCACAAGCTCTGGAATCAAGGTTTGAGTCTAATCTCTAAGGTTTGAGTCTAATCTCTAAGGTTTGAGTCAAAGGTATGATTCTAAGATTTTCCATACACTACTATGTGATGTCAGCCTTTTAAATCCTTTGAACTTCCATTTTCTCTTTTGTAAATGGTGGTAGTAGTATTTATTTGAAGATATGTGAGATGACATATGTAAAGAATTTAGCAATATACCACAGAAAATAAATATAGAAATAATAGAACATGGACAGTGAAATAACAGTGTTACCCTTATCATCACTATGATGAATAGTCTGGTTTACTGAGCTGGAATGCCACATATGGGCACATCTTATAATATTTAAAGGAAGACTTCAAGCTGTCCATCTTGTTTGCATGAGGTTGTCTTTGTTTCCCAGCACGTATCCATCCTCAGCTATACTGTTTTCACAGAAGACACATAGCTACTTTAACCAAACTTTCCAATATCAACACAAGATCTGCCTGGAAAGCCCCCTTTCATGGTATTAGAGAGTAACTGTAGTACCACCCTGAGTTTCTAATGAGGACCACCACTTCCCACCAGTGATATTTAAAATTTCTTTTACAATAAAAGCCCACTTTGTAACATTATTAGCAAGTGGTGTTAATTAAATAGTTTTAACTTGTTCCTTTCTCTCAAGCCAGTCTGTAATAAACCTGGTATCCCTACAAATCTTCCATTGCCTTGCTCATCATGGTTAGTATAATAAATATTTTGCTTTCATGACCATTGGCCTCACTCACAAGTCTTCAGTTTTACTTTGTCTCATCTAGTACTTCCTCTTGGGTGAAATTTTTAATAAGCAGTGAGATGACCAAAGATGAGATTCAAAAATGTGAGGCCTGCAGCTTGGATAAGCCATATTACAGGGGAGAAATCCCTGAGTAATTCACAGCTGGGCTTGTTTCCAAGAAAAAATTCAGCCTCTATTTTATTTCTTGACTCTCCATTAGAATGGATTTCTACTTCAGGAGAAATAATTCAACTTTTAAGAATAAAGTGATAGTACTTTTTTCCTTCAGTTCCAATATTAGACCTGAGGGGTAAAGTCTATGTTCCCCAGTGAAGAGAACACAACACCATCCACACTCACATATCATTGACTGTGGACTGTGCACTTTGCTGGTCCGATGTCAGCAGTCGGAGATGGAGGCCTAATTAGAAAACAAACAAACACACAAAAATAATCAAGAAGCATCTGAGAATTTTTATGGAATTAAACTATCATGCAGTTGCTACTAAAATAAATAAAAATACTATTTCTTTTAAAACTACCTGCTTATATTTTAGTTAAAAAGAGAAAGAGAGAGGGAAAGAGTTAAAATGTCAGCCTGCTATTTTTTCCTATAAAGTCATAAAGCTTAATTCAAAAATTTTCTGGAATTTATAGTGCCAGAGGCTAAGCTAAAAATAATTTCCCCTCATTAGATCTTGCAGTTTAACCTCTGAAGTGGAAGGTCTGTGACAGATACATCAAGACTCCAGCTCACAAAAGCACCATTCAAAAAGGAAAAGAATAAAGAGGAGCTGTTGCTATTAAATGACCCATAGAGAATCAAAAAGAAAAAGAAGACTATTTCTGTAGCTTTCTGGGACTAAGCATACTGTTGCTAGGCCGTTCCAGGTGGATCACTCCTGTCAGCTTCAAATGTATCATGTGCTAAATGAGCATGAAATTTTATATGGAAGCAAAGCTTTGGAAGCTAACCTTACTAGAAAATGACAGAAATCTTGGTGGAGGGGTGGGGGTGGTGGGGGTAGGGGAGAAACATAGGTTTTGCTCAATAACCCTAGTGAAAATTAATAATCATTAATTTTTTCCTTTCCCTATCACTGAACAAAGCTTCTGTGTCATTTCTGTAGAATAAAGAAAAACAGTGCCACAAAGACTTTACTCCAAGGTACTCCTGAAAATCTGGAACTAAGGAGAAGGAGTAGGCTTAATTCCTGAAGTAAAGACTTCTAAATTTTAATATTGTTCTTCTTTATTTTTTTTTTCTTTCATGATCCCAGAAGGTAAAATGCTTATTACATTATTCTAGATTCTCCATTCATATTGAAGAACAGAGCCTAATATTCTGCATTATGTTCATAGTCGTATTTGTGATCGTATCATTAATAGGGGAAGAAAGGAAGAGAATCTATGTATTAGTTAGCATTCAATTAGGTAAGTAGAGCTACTATGAGTGATATGGAATAAGGGGATATAAGAGGAATTAGACCATTCACAATTGTGGAAGCCAATGAAAATGTCTATGAAAATTGCGTCTCTGTCTGGTAGGAGCGTGAAATGCTATAAATCTTCAGAGCCAGTAGTTTGGAAGAAAACCTGGACATAAAGTTGAAAAGAGTGAGGACAAACTGTAATCCATAAGGACCAACTGTAAACAGTATCTGTCTTTTAATGCCTACAACCTTGCTGGCTTGGGCAATCTGCAAAAGAAGGCGGCACTCTTACACCTGGCATAGGACTCAAAAAAATTGAAAGACAGACTTGGTGGAAGCTGGAAGAGCTATGGAGCCAAATCCTTCCCCACACCAGCAAGATGAGCCAGCAGATTAATAAAGCTATGCATGCTCTACCACAGTTCCTGGCCCTATATCTATGTTGAGAGCTCAATAGCTGCTGCTTCACTTTTGCCTTCCAAATCTCATGCAAATTTCTTTTGGAGCCTACCCTAACAGAACCATCCAGGGAAAAAGATTATTGATATTGACATAGTTCAAAAACCACCACAAGACACACACATATATGTATATTTATATATAATATATATGTATATATATATATATTTTTTTTTTAAGACAAATTTTCACTCTTGTTGCCCAGGCCCAAGTGCAATGGCGCAATCTCAGCTCACTGCAACCTCCGCCTCTCGGGTTCAAGCAATTGTCCTGCCTCAGCCTGGAATCACAGCCACCTGCCACCATGCCCGGCTAATTTTTGTATTTTTGGTGGAGTTAGGGTTTCACTCTGTTGGCCAGGTTGGTCTCAAACTCATGACCTCAGGTGATCCACCCACCTGAGCCTCCCAAAGTTCTAGGATTATAGGCATGAGCTACCACACCTGGCCCACATAGTTTTTCAACATCACATTTTCCAGGCTCTGCCCCAATTTCTATTCCATTTATCCATTATATTAAAACAATTATCTGATAAATTATTTTACCTTTGAGAAAACTAAGATTCAGAGAGTCCTACTAATTTTTAGAAAACTTCTAGAAACTGGCAGAAATCAGATTAAAATTAAGACCAAGTATTTTGACTTTAAATTGTAATTTTTAAATTTTCCCTTATTAAAATTAGATGATCCACAATTGAATACCTTTACACAATGAATCAGTAGCACATGGCATATCCATTCTGGGCTAAGAGAGTTCACTAAATGAACTGTTTAGAAAGATTTTTTGGTAGGGATTAGGGAAACCAGCAAAAGACAGTAAGTTTCCCAGTACTGGCAATAGTAAGAAGTCATTACAAACCCTTAAATTGGAAGATAGAAGTAAAGGAAGCAGTTACTGTTACCCAAAGGGGATAACGGTAATATGAAAAGGGCTACTGTGTAGGAACTGAAACTTTTGGTAAAAGGAACAGCCTCTAGTGCTCAGAAAGAAGGGAACAGAGATAATAAATACCCCAACCTCACTCTCCTTCAGCCTTCCAGTACTTTTGCTGTCTACTTGTGACTTCTGTTCACACAAACTCACCAGAAACCAATGAGTTAAGGAGTCTTTTTATGCAATCTATAGAAGTCAGTATCCTGGGGACAGAGCAGGATGAAAAATCGTGGAGATTGACCCAGAGTGGCCAAGAGAAAATAGCTAGCATGCATCAATTATTCCAAGAGTAAAGCATTAATAAAGATTTTAGGAAAACATTTTGTTTTACACAGACATAAAGCAATAGCACATTTTCCTAGGTAGTACCTAAACTTTCTTAGTTACTGTCTAACAAACCATCTCTATACTTTTCCTCATGGAACATTTTTCGAATTCTGGTTTTATGATGAGCTGCTAAAAAGAGCCAAGGTAAGATCAAACTTTTGCTAGAGCTTCAGCTGCTAGTGGGAATATTTTGGTAAAAAAATGGGGGGATGTTGGCTGGCAGGGGAACAATCCCTTGGCCCATGAGTAGATCATCAAAGCATTTGCTTCTTTAATAAAACATCAAAGGCTACTACATGCTGTAGGGCATTTCTGAGGCTGACATTAAGGTGAGCTGCAAGTGCTTCACAGCAGAAAACAAGAGAGAAAATATTTTGTGAACCTTTTGAATTTTTTCTAGTAAGAGTTTTCTACTTATTTTCTAAGTATTCATTTATGGGTTTTCTACAATGTACAAAGATATATTTTAAGGTCTGAAAGTTGAGATTTTCTTATTTGTTGCTTGGAAAAGATTTTCTAGATGTTGAATCAGAACCTCAGCAATACCTGCCCAATGTCTGTGGTAAGTCACCCTCACAGGTAGTAACAGGAGGAAGATATAGCATCTTTCTACTTCCTGTTAATACTGGGGCCTAGGCTCTCATCCATCATGGGGTTAACTGCAAGGAAGAGGACAGTTTAACAAGGATGGATACTGTTGCCAAGTTAACAGCTTCCTTAGGCTTCAGTTCCAGCTTCAGACAGTGTCTATGCCAGATAGTAACACAACTACACAACCACACAATCTAATTCATGGTGTATAATTGAAGCAGAATGAATAAACTGAACTTTTTAGGTTTTGATTTCTAGAAAATTGCTCAATCTTTTAAAACTTTCATTTCATCGCCTATCCAGTAAGAACCCTTTGTTGCTTAATTTGCTTTTTGTAAATAATAACTGAAACAATATGTATAAAACACATATCAGAGGGTAGGCAGTACAAATGAATGCAACCTGGGAATTCTGGGAAGATGGTGGCTTAAATGTCTTTAGGATTCTCTCTCTTGCTTATGCCAACCTAATTAACAGTCATCTTTTCTGAGCTGAGTGGCTATTAGGGCCAGTAGGAAGGCCAGGCATCAAGGCATATGGGTGTCTTCAGGTTCAAAAGAAGGGAAGAGATGGAAAAGGAAGAGAAGAAAAGAAGAGAAAACTATAATAAGCAGGTTATTATATGTGGAAATTTAACAATTATCTCTGCTTACAGAGAACATACTAGAGAAAGTTACAGAATTAGGACTGTAAGGAAGGAACGCAAATATAAAATATATCAGTGGGGAGTCAATCAGGCCAGTACTGGAATTGATGTAGGAACCTTCCAGGATAGGGACGAAATCAGGGAGAGGAATAAAAACATCATTTTTTAACAGAATTAACTGATTTCATGTATCTTACTGTGGGAGACTACATGTTTCATAATCTACAGGAGTATATTTGAAGAGCAAATACATGCTCCAGAAAACCAAGGGAAACTAAAAAAGACAAAGGCATTGAGTTCCAGCACAGAAATGTGAGTTCTAGATATGTTTGAGGAGGAGTGGATCTAACTAAACAGGCAGATTAAACTGCTAAAACCTAAGGGAGACTTCTCTGAAAGGAACAGGAAAATAGACTTTACTGTTGCCAAAAGATGTACAGCCGAAGCAAAGGCTGCTCAAGGCACATCACAATAGCTGAGATAAGCAACTGAATGTCTTTAGGGGTTCACGCCAGATGCATTATTTCTCAGTAGGTGCCTAAAATACAGATTTTAGGAGCAACTGCAGCTTCAGTTCAAGAATCTCTGAAGGGTGATTTTCCAGCTGAAACAAATGAAAGATGATTGTGAGGTTCCCCAAAGAGGTGGTTGCACAGGCCTAACAATTCCAAATTAAATGGCAGTGTCAGTAGGAATTTTAGCAACCAAGTGAAAATTCTTGCTCACAGTGGGAGGAAGAAGCTCTGTGAACTAGTCAAGAGGGGCTAGATTGTGCTGTGTCAACATTTGGTGCCTAAACATAAAAGGCTTATTTTGTACTGATACATAATGGAAGGGGGCCGTTGTTCTACACTGACTTTTATTGGATCCTGGCTGATCTTGCACACTGAAACTAGAGGCCAAAGTTGTTTCTCTTTCTTCTTTCCTTTTTCTTTTCTCTTCTTTTCTTTTCTTTTTTTCTTTCTTTTTCTTTTTACTTTTCTTTCAGAAAGGGTCTTGCTCTGTCACCCAAACTGGAGTGATGTGGTATGATCATGGCTCACTGCAGCCTTGAACTCCCAGGCTCAAGCAATCCTCCCACCTCAGCCTCCTGAGTATCTGGGACCATGGGAATGTACCATCCTGACCAACTAATTTTTCTTTTTTAAAAAATTTTTGGTAGAGACAGGTTCTCACTATGTTGCCCAGGCTGGTCTTTAATTCCTGGGCTCAAGCGATCTTCTTACCTCAGCCTTCCAAAGCACTGGGGTTACAGATGTGAGCCATTGATCCTGGTCCTGGAGTTTCTCTTAGTGAGTTTTCATTACTTCAGGCTGGGAATGATTTTCATCATTTCACCCTGCCCATGGGCCAAATCTAGTCACATGATTCTCCTTAACTGGAAAGCAACTAGAAAATGTTATTATTTATGTGCCTAGGCAGGAGAGGAAAGTCCAGTCTGTGTGAACACCAACTAGTAATCTTTGGCATACCATATTACTAGGATCATCCCATACTCAAAGTAGCACTGGTGAGCCAGGATCATAGAACCCAAAAGGAAATAAAAATAAGGTTTGAATTTTATGGATAAAAACCAACAAACAAAATCAACAATAAACCACTATGGAGGCCCATCACTGCAAATCATCAAATGCCACCCTCTAAGAAAACAAAAATTATAAGTGGATTCCCTACTCCCAACAACTACATGGTATATACATTCTACCAAACTAATTCCTTCACCAATTTAAATTTATAGGTTATGAACTTCACACAATTATCATAGATGACAAGTGTCATGGAAAGGAGGAAATCAAGAATAATCTGTCTTTCCCCCTTCCTCACTCAGTTAGTAATGAATCTCTCTTACGACTTTGTCAACATAAAGTACAGGGCTCCAAACATTTTACTGTTTAGACTGAAGACTGGTTCATTTAAAAACTTTTGTTGCTGTGGAATTAGTGGCATGATTGTTCAATAAATTCTGGATTATCTAGCAAATAATACTATTAAAGATTTTAAATTGTACTAACTCAGTTTGTAGTTTCTAAAATAGTCATAAGTTTTTTAGTAGTACTCATTTCATATTGCAGATTTCGAAAACATTAAGTCTACTAAGTTATAAAGAACACTTTTTGGCCAGGACTGAGGAGAATAAGGAATTAGGTAAAATACCACATTTGTTTAGACATCTTTTTTTCAACAAAAATAATAGCAGGTTATTTTTCAACTATAAATTATTAACATTTCCAAACTAAAAGCGATTATGATAATGAACAACATATACCCACTCTTAAATCCATTCATACACCCATTCAACACCCATTCATACCCACTCATACACCCATTCAACACTTGTTAATGCTTTGTGCTCTCTCTCTTTCTCTTGCTCATTTGCTCTGTCTTCTATCTCCACCTTTCAATCTCCTTGATGACCATTTCAATAAAAGTTGAAGAAATGATAATTAATACAAATTTTGCATGAATGGAGATATACTCCTGAACAACCAAAATGAAACTATTGCACCTGGAGAAATTGAAAATGACTTCCTAATAATGTATTATTAGGTCCTTCAAGCTAGTATAGTAGTATCCAGCCAAGTTTCCACTTTGCATTTGATTGAAATCTCTTTTAATGTAAGATAATTGTAATTGTCTTTCTTCTTTCCCTTATTCATTCTCTCTCTCTCTCTTTCTCTCTCACTCTCTCCCTCTCTCTCTCTGGACAGGGTCTCACTTTGTCACCTAAGCTGGAGTGTAGTGGTACAAACACTGCTCATTGCAGCCTTGACCTCTTAGGTTCAAATGATCCTCCTGCCTCAGCCTCCCATATATCTGGGACCATAGACACATGCTACCATGACAGGATAATTTTTTGTAATCTTTTCATAGAGACAGAGTTTTGCCTTGTTGCCCAGGCTGGCCCAAACTCATGGGCTCGAGTGATCCTCCAGCCTCAACTTCCCGAAGTGATGGGATTAGAGTCATGAGCCACCGTGCCAGGCTTGTCATTTAAAAAAAAAAAAAATAGCATTGACTTTTAAAGGAATAAGACCAATTTCTTCTTTATTTCAATAGATATTTCATTGTTTCCTTAAGGGTCATTATATCTCTTTATATATTACTGACTTTCTTTTAAAATGGAAGTTAGATATAATAGCTTGATTATACTCAGGTTATTTCTTTGGTCCGGAATACTTTATATGAGGTGTTTGTTTTATATTACATTACATCAAGCAGGACATATAGTTAAATAAATTGGATCACTTGTTTAAGGTGTTTTCTGCCAAATTTCTGTATTGTAAAAATGAAAGTTTCCCTTTGCAGTTGTAATTTGTGAGGTGATATTTTGGCAGTGTACAAATATTTTGTCCACAAATTTTGCATTTTTTTTATCATCCAGTGATGATCTTTGCCCCACACACTTATTTTATTTTTCTTCCTTCCTTCCCTCCCCCTTTTTCCTTTTCTTTCCTTTCTTTCCTTTTTCTTTCACTATTTTTAATTTTCCTTTAGCTTACTTTAGCTTCTATTATTTGATTTGTCTGTTACAAATTATATCACTAGACTCTCACCTTTCCCTGTGAAAACTTCCAGACTTTTACTCTGCTTTCCTGTGTTCACCTCCAATATCTACCCACTTTTAGGGTGTCATTTCTAATTTGTCAGAGTATTAAGTTTTATGTATTACTGTCCTACTCTTATCCTCACTAAATGGATTCAATTCTTTAGATGAATTTGAATATTTCAGTCTATAAATAATTTGTATACAAATAAAAACAGTCAATTGCTAAACAAAATTTTGTTAATTTTCTTAAAAAACTCTTGATTGAATTAAGCTTATTTTTAGTAGGTTCCAAGAAAGGCTTGTTGGAATAATTTTTTTTCGTAAATTTTCTGCATTTGTGCATATTTATATCTGTTTGATTATAGCCTTAATACTTTATGGATACTTGTCTGAATAGAAAGCAATTGTCTTACAGTGTCTTTCCTTGGTGTTCTTAATTGTGTTTCTTTGCTGTTCTCTTTTTCTGTATGTTGACGTTAACATTTTTGAGGCCAAATTCAATTTCTGTTTGTTCTACTTGGTTTTCTCATTTTTTAAATGTCTTGTTCTTTTTTTATTACATGCACACTTGAGAGTTATTTTCATTTTCCTTTATCTTTTTCATTAAGTTGAAGCTTTCCTGGCATATGTCATAGAGTTAAATGTCTTGAGAAATTTTTTCTGCTTCATAACTGGATTATTAACTATATAGATAAGAAAATTCTTTTATCTCAATAATGTTTTCTCAAAGTTTCAAATACCAGTTCAATTTATTGTTTTGTTTTTCCACTTCAGAAGTTTTAATTATACACATGTTGGTTATTTATTGCCTATTTTGTATGTGTGATCCTTTTTCATTAGCAATTTCTACCTTCTTCTTTGTTTTTGTTTTATAATAATCATCCCATTCACAAACTATATTCCCTTCTTTGTACACCTGGTCATGGCTTTTCTTTCACTTGGTGTCATATAATATAATCTGCATTTGTTTTAGAAGATTCTGGAATATTCTTCAAGGTCTTTTTTAAGTAATATGAGCTCCCATTTCAGATTTCTGTTACTTGTCACTTTTCTAATTTTTTAATCTGTGATTTAATTTTTTGTCTTATTTCAGAATTTTTAAAATCTAAAATTGCTTTATTATATTTACCATATATCAGAGTGCTGTGTAACATTACCTTCTACTCTGTAATTGGGTGGTGTATGTTTTTATGTATGAACTTTTACCTGCTGAAGCATTTTACTCTCTCTCTCTCTTGTTTTTCCTGTAATCTAGCAACTTTTCAGAGATTCTAGGATATTTTCACTTTTCTTCATTTGTTTTAGATTTTTTCTGAATGAATTATGTCAGTCAAATTACATTTGTAGTTTTCTAAATTATTTTTATACTGTTTGCATGGGAAATAAAAATTCTAATTTATTTTATTTTCTTATCTTTACAGTTCTGAGGAGGAGGTTTGCATAAATTAGCATTTAAATATGGTACTACAGAATATTTTCATGTATGCAATGTATTGATTTTACTTTGAATAGGGTGGATAGAAAAGATCTGTTTGCTAAGGTGTCTACTGGAGACAGAAACTAAATGAAATAAAACCATAAGTCCTTTGGTATCTGGGATAACATTTTGGACAGAAGGAACATAACTCCAAAAACTCTGAAGTATAATCATGCTTGATATGTGGAGAAAAGTAACCATCTAGTGTAGCTATAACAGAGAGAGCAAAAAGTTAGAGCAAGACCACTTAAGGCCTTAATGAAGATTTTAAAAAATGTATTCTGAACTCAGTGGAGTGTTCAGAGAAAAGGGTAATATGATCAAAATTAAATTTTAAAATATTCACTCTGGATTATTTTTGAAGAATGCATTTAGTGGGATAAGAGTGGACATTAGAATATCAGTTGGAATTGACATTTCAGTAGTTCTAATCTGGTGATGGCAAAATGGACTAAGTAAGTAGCAGAGGAAGTGATGACAAAGTAGAGCAGAGCAGGTTTAAGTGCAGAAACTATTAGTTTGGTTTTATTGTTTTAAGTCTAAACATTCACACAGAGATGTTAGTCAGGAAGTTAAATTCTTAGGTTCAGAGGAAAGATCAAGAGCAGAGAGAAAAAACTGGTGTTTTCCTGGCCAGATACTGGAGGCAAAATGACTGAATTAAAAATTATCCTAAATAGAGTAACATTATTTCTACTTTTTAAATATGTGGACCCCGAGTTCCTTTTGGAAACTACTCTTTCAGGGAAGGAATTGTTCCATTTGGCTTTGTTTTTCCACATTCTAAATATTACCAATTTCTATTAAATATATGTAGAAATTATAAATACATAGAAGAATTTTACATCTATAAAGCCAGGGATCAAAGCTGAATAGCCCTTTAATATTCAGATGTCATGAGAGGTGCAAAGTTGAATCAAAAGCAGACCCTGATTTTAAGATGTTTACATCATTCCACCATTTATCAGGGGTGGAATACCATTTCATGGTTACGTGATGAGATGATTAATTTATTAATTAAACAGAAACAGATAGTATTCTTTTACCATGCATAGAGAGATTTATGTGTCTTCTAATTTTTTTGGTCATGAATGAGCAATTCAACTTTATGAATCTTAGAGTGTTTTATTAATAATTAACATCATTGGCCGGGCGCGGTGGCTCACGCCTGTAATCCCAGCACTTTGGGAGGCCGAGGCGGGTGGATCACGAGGTCAAGAGATCGAGACCATCCTGGTCAACATGGTGAAACCCCGTCTCTACTAAAAATACAAAAATTCAGCTGGGCACGGTGGCGCACGCCTGTAATCCCAGCTACTCGGAAGGCTGAGGCAGGAGAATTGCCTGAACCCAGGAGGTGGAAGTTGCGGTGAGCCGAGATCGCGCCATTGCACTCCAGCCTGGGTAACAAGAGCAAAACTCCGTCTCAAAAAAAAAAAAAAAAAAAAATTATTTTACCAATATAGTTGCTTATTTTCTCTTTTATACAGCTCAAGTTACTCTCTCCCTTAATAATTCATTAAAAACATAGCAGTCGTTGGTTCAGGTTGCAAACAACTGAGTAGCTTCCACTAATAAGGAATTTATTGGAAGAACATCAAGTACTTCACAGGATTGACATAAACATATGTAAACTAGGTTTGAAAACAGACATGAATCAAGGAAGTATAGGCTATTGAAAAGTCAGCCAAAAGAAGGTCATAGAAAGTTTAATTAAGGATGCCATCGCCAGACGCATATGACTATGAAATTCCATTTTAGTATCTTTCTGTAATTCAGAAATCATTTAGTATCTTTCTGTAATTCAGAGTCTTGAGAGAAAGTCTAAGGGGCCAGGTCATCTCTCTATGTTCTACATCACTGGATCTCAAATTTGGCTGAATATTGGAATCACCTGGATAGGGGTTTGTGTTAAAATACCAATGACTAGGACTCATTTGCAGAGCTTCTAATTTAATGGTATGGAGTGCAGCCTAGGCAATAGAAATTTTTTGAAGTTCTGGAGATAAGTCTGATGTGCATTAAAATTTTATATATAGTATTTCAGATGGTTAGAGTCCACTTGCTGAAGAAACACAGGAAATATTCAAATAACACCTACTTATATATTAGTTAATTGATTAATAAATTATTTTTAAAATATAGTTCATACTCCTTTTAGAAAGTTAAAAAAACAAGGATAAGTATCTTATGAAAGTTACCCCTAATTCTCTATCCAAGGGTAACTTCTGTAAATGTTTTCATTTATCTTCCTTGATATTCTACTATGTATGTACACACACATCTCACACACATACACACATACACGTGATTGATTTCATATTTTTATACATAATTTGGTCCATAATAGTTGAAGTCTCATGGCTGCTATGTCGCTAGAAGATATTTTTTTTCTTTGTTGAGTTGTGCTTTTTAAACGCCTCCAAAGGTTAAAGATTAATACAGTTGATGAACTGTGGATATTGGTAAATTGACATTTCAAAGGGAAATGACATTCAGCTATGCTTTAAAATGCACTGTCTCAGTGAATTAGTATTTATCTGTGTGAAAAATCAGTTTCTCTTACGATCAGCCACATCAATCAGACTTTGTGAATTTTTCTCATTTGCCTCTTTCTGGATCTTTTTTCTCTCATTTTAGACTTTTTGCTTAAATGTATTTTTTTTCTTTAACTTTTTAAAATGAGAAATGAAAGACATTTAAAAACTGGTGCTTTATTAAATTTTTAACTGACTCAATATAAATAAAACAAGTGGGTACTTTATAATTAAATGGTTTTATAATTTATAAAAACTTAATTTAAATTATATATTTTTAAAAAGTTGTTTGTGTATAAATAGCCCCAGATAGCATAATATTTCTCACTCATCTTCAATGCATAGCCAAGATGTTAAATTCACAATCAGTATTCAACTAATTTAGGCTTTCCACATTGGATAGCTTGAATATATTTACCTCTATGCCCTCACTATACTCTCACTCCTCAGAATCCTTATTCTTGAGATGTTTGTCATGAGACTCTCCAGACATTTTGAATTGTTTATTCAGAAAAAAATATATAAATGGTGAGTGTGAGAAATGAAAATATGTATTCAAAATCTAAATTAAAGCAAGTATAGGCTATTCCTCTTTATGCTGGGCCAGACATAAAATATTCAGTAGGAAGCGAAGGCACATTGTAGACCACCTCTCTCAGCTCCTCACTTGATAGATAAGAAAATTAAAACTCAACAGAATAAACTACACATCTCTTATTACATATATTGTTAAGAATAAAACAACTACAATCTCAGTTTTATAATTTCTAATTGAATAACAATTCCAATACTACAGTGGCAACTCTAATTATATTTTCACAGATCTGTGTTCTGTTTGCACCATCGGAAAATTTGGGCTGTCAAACCCATTGTACTCATCAATTTAACACTGAACTATTGTCTGATTGATTTGAAATTCTAGCAAAAATGATAGATGAAAGGGGGGAAGGAAACATGTTATGGTGATTTAGTATATTGGTGAATAAGAAGTTATCTGTACATAGTCTATGCATCTTTTCTGAGATACCTTAGTTGCTGAGTATTTGATGATCAAAAAGTTGCAGTGTTCTCAGTACAGATGAAAATCACCGGGATGAATAATGAAATGGCAACAAAGCAGCATTCTTAGAGAACCTATTCAATAGGGGGAGATTTGGTGGTTTGTTACCTAGTGGCTATTACTCTAAGACAACTCTTAGCATAGTGTGAGGAGATTCTAGGGTAAGCTACAGAACCAGGTTAAACTAACTTACCAATTCAGAGACATCAAAACTGAGCCTTCATGGATAACCTCTGTTCCAAAAATGTAAATGCTAGTTGCCTCAATTATATTTTCAAATTTTATTTTCTCCAAAGTGTTAGAATAAAATTTTTATCATTGAAATTAATTTTTCAAAGCCCCTAAATTCAAACTTTGTTAATTAAACTATAATTTTTTCAAACAAATGTTATAATTACAAAACTACATTGTAATATTCATTATGGTTGGGCAGAAAACATGAGCTAGCCAATGATTCATTGCAGATTGAAATTAAAACAGTCAGTCCCCAAAATAATAAAAGACAAAGAAAAACTAAAGTTATCTCCAAGAGAGAACAGAAATGTGTTAACACCAGTTCTATAGAGTACTGAAATATATGAATGCAAAGTTTTAACTCTGAATATCTGGATCCTGGCTCTGTTCTATGACAAACATTTGCGTGACTGAGAGAACTGAACACTTTTCATGCAACTGTTTTAGAATGTTTTTTGTTTTGGTGTCTTCTACAAGAACTGCATGGCAACTTCCTTTTTTCTCCTAATTTTACCATAGACAAAAAGAGATAATTTATGTTAATCAAAAGCATTCTCTCTGGAGGGTGGGGGTCACTGCCATTTTTTAAACTATGGTATAAACATTTTCAAGAATTGATCAACACTTGCTGCAAATCTATAGTCTGTACTCAGCAGGCATTCCTTGGTAAGAGGAGTCTCAACGGAGATACTGGGCTATGTGGGAGACAAAATCCAGTTTTCCCGTTTGAGAGGTGACTAAAATGAGTCTCAACATTCCAAAAACTCCCTAAAATATTTCTCTTGACTCTTCACCTGTTTTATATCGATGACATGATTAACAGACTAAGGATGATCTAGGGCTTGGCTTTAGAAGACAGGCTGCCTAACATATTTTATATTGTTTTCCACCTTCAGACACTCTGCGCAAACTCTGACCCTACACAAAGTATTGCATTTAACACTTTGTTCTACTAGCAAGAAAATAATTTCAATATCATTTGTTTAGGTATTCACGTATTTATTGATCATCTACTATGTGACAGACACATACTAGGACCTTAAACAGTTTCAGACAGTGTGGTCCTGTTTTAATCCCTGGGATGACAGAGGGCTTTGCCACATTGAAGAAAATAAGGATTTAAGTGTACTGTTATTCACATTACATTTCTTTGTTCACTCTTAAATAATATATAGCTGAAACAGGTAGATGACATGGAAGTATGATTTGTAAGACAAAGCCATGCAGAAATGGGTAGGTAGAATCCCCTGAGGTAAAACTTGGCTACAGTCTAGTGTTTTTCACCATACAAAATGCTTAATTTTTGTTTGAATAGCTTTAGATGGAATAAATAATCCCCGATTACAATATTCACAAATTTTATTTCTTTCCTGGCCAAATAAGCCTTTGATTTTTTAAAAAAATCTTTGGACCAGCCCTTTACATAAAAAAAAAAAAAAAGAAAAGAAAACTTACACCATCACATCGTCATCATTTCCTGAAGATCCTGCCACTAATTTGAAGAGATTTTCAATATTGTAGCTACACAAATATTTCTGTTCAGAAATAATTTACTTTGTATTTTTCACCCCACCTCTAAATGACATAGAGACAGTGATACCTGAAAGTTCCTGGGGAATTGCCATTTTAAATAAATAAACTCTTCTGAAAAGGGCTGAAAAGGCATCAATGTTGGAATGAGGTACAACTCACTTTAACAATACAAGGGCCAAAGGTCATTGTCCTCCCAGTTTTTCTCCAAATAAATCTGAGCTCTAGAAGATAAATATGTGCCATTTGAAAACATAGTAATGATTATTGGTTATTCTGTCTGTTTTGAGTAGGGTTGCTGTTCTTCCTTTTCTATCATGGACTTGATACTTTTGTTCAAATTCCAGTCACAAGCTATATCAGAAGAAAATTATGAAGGCTCTTTAATGGAACTATCTGCAGAATATACCATGTAAGGGTACACAATCATAACCTGGTGGAACCAGTTGTATTGTGTCACCTTGGTGGGTATAAGCACAAGGTCTTACTAAGGTTAACCCTTCCCATGAGTGACCAACTGGAGTACTAAGTCACTGTATTAGTCTGTTCTCAAGCTGTTAATACAAATATACCTGAGACTGGATAATTTACAAAGAAAAAAGATTTAATTGACTCACAGTTCAACATGGCTGGGGAGGCCTCACAATCATGGCTGAAGGTGAATGAGGAGCAAAGTCACATCTTCCTGGCAGGCAACAGAGTGCGTGCAGGGTGTGCAATGGAACTCTCTCTTTTCTTTTTCTTTTTTTTTTTTTTTTTTTTTTTTGAGACAGAGTCTGGCTCTGTTACCCAGGCCGGAGTGCAGTTGTGTGATCTCAGCTCACTGCAACTTTCCCCTCCAGGGTTCAAGCAATTCTCATGACTCAACCTCCTGAGTAGCTGGGACTACAGGTGCATGGCACCATGCCCAGCTAATTTTTGTACTTTTAGTAGAGACAATATTTCACCATGTTGGCCAGGCTTGTCTTGAACTCTTGACCTCAGGTGATCTGCCCTCCTCAGCCTCCCAAAGTGTTGGGTTTACAGGTGTGAGCCACCGCTCCCAACCAGCAATTCCCCTTTATAAAATTATCAGATCTTGTGGGACTTATTCACTATCAAGAAAACAGTACAGAAAAACCCGCCCCCATGAATCAATTACCTCCCACCAGGTCCCTCCCATGATGATTATAATTCAAATTGAGATCTGGGTGGAGACCCAGAGCTAAATCCTATCAATCACGTTAAAGATAAATGAGGTTAGAAAACAAAGAGCCACTAAATTTGTCATTTAAAAACAGCAAGTTATGTCTGTAAATTTTTACTTAATTTATAAAAAGGAACATTTGGTGAACATTTTAAATAATAGGAAGGACTAAAATAAAAGTTAAAATATCCCTGTCCTTCGTTAGACCCCACCTACCATCTCTCAGAAGTAACTGCCAGTAACTATTGCTTATCTGTTTCTGGTATATTATTCCAACAAATCTTTAGCATTTATTTGAATTTTATAATTTTTTTTAATTAAATGAGACAAAAATGTACATGATATAATTTTTAAATTTGCTTTTTATTTTTGTTTAATAATATATCTTAGCAATCTTTTCAATTTAGCCTAAGCAATTTGAATTCATAATTTTAATGGACCATAAAATAATAGCTAACCTAGGAAATCATTTCTATATATCAAGCTCTTTGTAAAGTGCTTTACATATATTAACTTAATCCTCAAAGCAGACATATGATGTACGAACGATTATATTCCAATTGAAATAAATGAAAGAAAAGGAGCAAACAGAGGTAAAGTAGCATGTTTAAGGTTATATCACACAGGTAGCTGACATTCAAAGCCAGGGAGCCTGGCTCTTATACTGTCTTTAATAATAGTCTTTTATCTTTTACTGATCCCATTAATGAACCACCAGTTTGGGGGTGTTTGTGTGTGTGTGTGTGTTTGTATGCACAAGCACGCGCACACGTGAAAGAGAGAGGAAGAGAGAAAGCAAGCTTGTATTTTGCTATTATAAACAATGTAGCCATGAACCCCATGGTATAACTATTGGATTAAATTTTGACCATTGGAATTGCTGGATTAAATTTATATGCATTATATATATAGCATATGTGTATGTGTGTGTATATATCCACACACACACATAGTATATGGGTGTGTGTATACACACCCATATGCTATATACAAATTATATATGTAGCTTGATTACATATGTATAACTTATTAAATATAGCTGTAGCAGTTCCTATGTGTGCACACAGACATACATATACATATACACACAAAAAATGTATCCCAAATACTATACCATTGTACCAGTTAAGGCTCCTGCTTGGACCTTTTACCATTATCAATGGCTTTTAGACACAATTTTGAAATGCTTCTAATCTGACAATTAATAAATACCATATATTTTCTTTTTATTTCCCTTTAATTTCAAGCAAGATTGTGTATCCATAGAGTATATGGGATATGACCAGGGGAGTCAAATGATATCCAACTATATTACAGCACATAACTATACATAGCAAAACTAACTGAACTCCTGAAATAAATGGATGATACTTTACCAGCTTGGAGGTTATTTCATCAATGTCTAATGCTGTTTCTCTTTGTATGCTAAGTAAAGATTTTGTTAGAAAACTACCTACAAGAAAACATAGTGCATTTACTTAAAAGCAAGATTTTCAATTAAATTTTTGGCCTAGGCCTCTTTGGCTACTAAGGACTGCTTATGTTCTGTCTGATTCTCTCTCCTTCTCTGATTCCAGAACACATGCAGGTCGTACCTGCTTCCCTCCAATGTAAGGCCATGACATATTGCACCTAAATGGACTTAACAAAGTTAACTTCATTAGAACAAAGACCACTTCTCCTGATGATTCAAATCGACCATGGGCACTTGGAAAGCAGATAGGAATAAAGACCAGAACCTTTGAAGAAGTAAACTGCTAATACTTTCTTGGGTCCAATCTGATGCTGTGAACAACAGAAGCAGTTGGCAATCAGAGTGAGTTAGGATAAAAGTTCAGATCAAACCGATTCTTTCCAAGATGCCCAAGGCATATCTGACCTAGGACAACTGTTCTAAACTGGAAGTTTGAAATTTGAGTTGCTGGATCAAAGGCATATGCATCATGTGTGTGTGTGCACATGTGCACATACACACAAGTGCCACATATATAAAAATTATATAAGTAACTTTATATGTATAGCTTAATTACATATACTTATAACCCAATTTATATATATATACATATATATGTATACACACACACACCACACATATATATAGAAAAAAGTGGTGTTTCCAATTGGAAAAGTAGACCTTAAAAAAGCAACTTTCCAATAGGTTGCTTTTAACAGAGAGATGGCCACATTTGGGTAGAAGTACCCTGCATTGAGATCCATTTTTTTTTTCTAAGAATTCCAATGTTTGTATCTTCTAATACATATGCCTCTGGCCTCGTGGTTGCTATCTACTTAATAAATCCATGGCTGCTTTCTTCTTATAGTATATGGCTTCTTGTTTCAAACTTTAAGTTTTATTTCAGCCTCTTACCATTTCATGAACAAATAATAGATCACAAGTATTTACGTAACTAAGAAATCATTTTAAATTTCAAACTATTAATCCTTCCAACCATTCCTGGTAGAGGAAAGATTGACTAATAATCCTTGCTGTGCTGCTGGTGGAATTACTGAATATTTCAAATAAGAGATTATTTAAAGTAATGTTGCTGAAAGGAGGAGGCTGGGTAAGTGACTTGTTGATTCATTAGCCTGTAGTTTCTTATTGTTGCATATTATAATAGTGGAGCAAGAAAAATGTCATTTTCTGATCTCTGTAGGGGAAATTCTTTTTTAGCAGATGTCACCTGAAGGCGTTAACAACCAGAGCATTTTGTCTTGTTACGTTGTTAGATTATTTCAACAATTTTTCATTGTTAAAGATAATTTCATTGTTAAAGTAGCAAGTAATCACTAAAGAGATTTTTAACAGAGGAACTGCATAAAACTTTGTGAAATTTGTTTCTTGACAAATTCCAATAAGCCTCATTGTCCCATTTGCTGCTCCCATGTTCTCTGCAAAGCTACCATCCTTCCCCCTAATAATAATAATTACCCTCTTTACAAACAATATGTTTTTGCCATTTTTAAAGAATATTCATGTGTATTATCCTAGTTGGTATGTCTAATTCTTCAAAATAGGCACCTAAGGCTCCATTTCCCATATACTCTTACAAAGTAAATTTCTGACATATTCATTACTTCTCTCACTCAGTCAAAACAGAATCTTCACTCTTCACATGATAGTCGGTAACACTGTTATGTGACATGCAGAGTGAGCTGTATTTATTATGAAAGGTCTTACTATGACAGGGCTCCCTTTATGCAACAAGTCAGGTCATAGCAAAGCACTATTAAATGTTGAGGGAATGACAGATTTTAAGAATATTTATTGAGTCAATTCCTCGTACTAGGTAGTATACTGAGATCTTTGAAAGCATTATTTTATTAATACTCTCAAAAACCAAATGAGGAAGATGTTATCATCTTCAGTTTTTAATGAGAAAAGTGAGAGTCAAAAAAATTAAATATCATCTTCAGTTAGTGGTGACCTAAGAATTCTGTAAAGTAATAATTGAGATTTTTTTCGATATCAACTCACAATGAATGAGAGCTGAGAGATGAGAATAATTTGTAAAGAGAGAGTTGTTCCTGGCAAGCAAGAATTGACTACTCTGATGGAAGACCTCAATATTTCTGAAGGAAAAAGAGGTCAATCTGCCAGGAGGTTGGTTATAAAACTTTAGACATAGAAGCAAGCAAATGGGATGTCCACTCAATGAACATTCTAAGGAAAGAGAAAATTAAACAATGGAATTTAAATGCACCAGCCTTGTTTAGGAGGCCATCCATGTTGTAGAGATGGATTTGTTAAACTACGTAAACCTGATGGTAATTAAAATTCTGCTCATCTAGTGTTCCTTGTTCAGATTCCATATAGCGTCCAAATTATAGTTTGGTTTTCCATGAAGTCTACCAATAGAGATAAAATAATAAAGACTCATAGTTCAAACAAATGGCAAGTATGTTTTAAGTAGAAAATTAATAAATCAGCATTCTTATTCTGTACTTCAGTGTCATAAGTTTGTTAATGGCAATGTTTTCCTGAAAAATTTATTTGCTCACTCACCTTAGTTTATTGATCTTGTATGCTTGAGGGGTAAGCACTGAGCATTGAATAGTTCACTAAGGTATTAAATTAATTAATACACAATAAAATTTCTACAAACAGTAAGGAGGAAAACTCCTGAAATCATGTTCCCTCTCTTAGCCTCTTGTAAATAATAATATTTGAGCAACTAATATGCTTCTGGCATTGTGTTCATCTAAGATTCACGTGAATGCTAGTGGAAATATATTACAATGTTACAATGCATTTTATAAGGAAACTGAACGTCAAATATAAACAGAAGGTTTAATTTCTTCTGGTTTAATGTATATCACAACTAGATGCCTCAGTGGCATACCTTAAATCAATTATATTTCAATCATAACACTTTAGTGTCCTTGAATTCTGCTTTCAAACCACTGCATCCACCAAATTTCTGTTGTAAATTTCAAACCCCTGCATCCATCCAAATTTCTGTTGTACATCACTAAAAGAAGTTAATGCCACTTGTGGCTGTTTGGCATCAACTTTTTTTAGTGACCTACAACTTTACCATGCCCAAGGCTTCCTTGTCAGACTCAGAAATGCTTAGACAGTAGATAAGAAATCCTAATCTTGAGGCCCCTCAAGAAGAAAGGACGTCTAAATCAAATAACAGGTCTATCATAAAACTTAAAGAGTCATCTGGAAGGTAGATACTTCTGGCATAAGAATGGTTAATGAATGAGTGACAAAGAGCAAATAGCTCAGAAAATATAAGAGTGTGTGTGTGTGTGTGTAGAGAGAGAAAGAGTAACTTTAAAAACACTATTTTCATATAGATCCTGTCTTAATAATTCTCAATCATGAGCCTGTATATTACTAAAATTTTAGTTGCTTATTGAAATTAGCAAGTAAAATTTCCTTAGAGAGAGGCTGAATGAGTCACTCAAAAAACAATTGCCACAGTGACTGAATCATTCTGATGTAGTGTTTTGCCATCCTCAGTTACCATGCAACTTGTGTAGAAAAAAAAAAAAACAACCCTATATTCAGTCACCAGCAATAACTAGGAAACAAATTGGATCTCACTGCTCAGTAAAGCTCACACAGCAGCCGATATGTGGCAGTGGTTGTGCTTAAAACCCGAATATACTGGTGATTTATCTAGGTAATTTTCCTCTTTTAGTTACTCGACACACATGTGCACACACACACACACACACACACACACACATAGGCACACACACACACACACACACTCAGGAGAACCCAGGGGGTGGAGGCTGCAGTGTGCTGATATATAAAAAAATGTATATTTTTTAATATATATATATTTTAAATACATATAATTATATATTTAGTATGTAAATATAATAAGAAAAGAAAAAGAAGATAGGACATGGCCAATTGCTTCTTCTATAGTTATAGAGCTTGGCTTTTGAGTAAATAAGTCTAAAGAATTAAATTTTCATACTAAACTCTGGAAAGAAATTAACATTTGCTATAGAATTTTGATAACCTTTAGATAAAACTACTACAAAATAACAGATACATTTTCTTTTTCAATGGATATTATCCTTGGCTGTTTATCAGTAAAGGACTTGCTGGTGAGAATTCATGTATTCAGTTTATTCAACAATTGGTTATTTAGTGTCTAGCCTGTATCAAAGGCCAAAGCATGGCATTAGGGCTATGTCATAAGTCTGAACCACTAAGATACCTTGAACCTAGGCAGGGATACAAATGGAAGAATGAACAATTAAAATTTAATGGGATGAGTTCTACTTCTATTTAAGAGCCTAGTCCTACCACTCACAATCTATGCAATTAGGAAAATTGCTAACCTCTCTCACTCTCGATTCATGTCTATGATAATTAGAGACAGTGTAAGAGGAGCAGGTTGAATAGTGACTCCCAAAAAGGTATGTCCACGTCCTAATCTCCACAACCTGTGAATGTTACCTTAGAAAAAGTGTCTTTACAGATTTAATTAAGGATCTTGAGATTGTCTGGTTTATTGGAGTGGGTCCTAAATCTGGTGACAGTTGCTCTTACAAGAAACACGAGGAAGTGGCAGATGAGGATAAGTAGGCCAGGTGCCGTGGCTCACTCCTGTAATTGCAGCACTTTGGGAGCTAAGGTGGGAGGATTGCTTGAGGTCTGGAGTTCCAGACAAGCCTGGCCTACATAAGGAAACCTCCTCTCTACTAAAAATACAAAAAAATTAGCTGCACAGGGTGGTATGCACCTGTGATCCCAGCTACTCAGGAGGCTGAGGCAGGAAAATTGCTTGAACCCAGGAGGTAGAGGTTGCAGTAAGCTGAGATCATGCCACTGCACTCCAGCCTGGGTGACAGTGTAAGACTGTCAAAACAGACAAACAAAAACAGGATAAATGACCATGGAAGCAGAGATTAAAGTCATGTGGCCACAATCCTAAAGAAATCTGCAACCACTATGAGCTGGACAAGGACAGAAACAGAATCTTTCCTATATCCTTGGGAGGAAGTATAACCCTACTAATACCTTGATTTTGAACTTTTGGCCACCAGAACTGTGAGTGAATACATTTCTGTTGTTTCATGTCACCAAGTTTATGGTAATTTGTTACAGCAGCCCTAGGAAATGAATACTGTTAGAAAAGTCCCTCCAAGTTACCTGATGCTTGGTAAGCATTTAACAAATCATAACTAGGGTGATTAGGATGATGATTAACTTGATCATGGTACTTTTCTTTTAAAAATCAACAGATACAAAATATTTATTCAACATGCACAGTCTTATAGAAGACCTGTTTTTAGATTTTTGACAGGCTTATAGATACATTTTAAAAATATTTACATTAACATGCCTTCTAAATCTGTTGGCAGTTTTGTCTAGGACATTTTTAATCTACATATTCACAGGCAGATTTACCTACTAAATGGGTTTTATTTTGCTTTTAGAGTAAAAAGTGAGAAAGAGAGAGAGAAATAGGATAGATGAGATTAAATATTTAGCAATTATACATACATTAGAAAATAGCTGGTGCATTGATGTAGGCAAGGACAAGAATAGCATTGGCAAGTACAACTCACTGACTCACAGAGTAAGAACTGGTGAGTATAGAGTCAAGAAGAGATGGTTATAAATATAATTAACATTGTTTTACATGGGCTTATGGAAATTCTTCAATGTTGCAATTCATTCAACTTCCAGTTGCTGATAAGACTGGGGCATGACATGCTATCAAGGCCACTGATGTCTCATGTTTGACTGGAGGAAGTTCCTTGTATATATAACAAAATTTATGGGTGTGAGATTTCAAAGATTAGCCCTAAACCTTGACATTCAAACCTGAAAGCTTACAAGATTACAACATTTTGTGAAAACAATACTTGCTAGCAAGGAGATTGAAATTAACTTTTTGACCATTTTTTAAATTAAAATGTTCTGGTGTGTTTGTGTGACATATTATGAGTATGCTAATTACAACAAGTGATACCAGTGTTTTTGAAGAACAATTGTTACTTTCCCATGGAAATTCCTTAATGAAGAACTTGGTTTCTTGAGATTAGAAATGGGATTATCTATAAGCAAAGACCAGATAGGAATATCTACCTTAAATACATACTAGGAATCCTATAACTTTTCAGAACCTTTGCCCAAATAATAATGCCTTCACAGAATTCATTTCAAAGACACAAAGTCTAACACTGAAACAGCTTTAGACTCCAAGATTTCCACTACAATATGGGGAAAGCTTTGAACCACCCACTGTCTAACACTAGGGTAATGGTTATACAGTGACACTCAAGTTTGTGATTATATTTGATAAACTGGTGGGAAAAAATAACTTTGAAAAGAATGTTATCAGAAATCAATTTGAATGAGTCACTGATGATGGAGCAGGTAAAGAGCTCAATATGGGGAAAATAAAGCAAATATCTCTGGTTTCCTCATGTAATAAGGTCTTAGGACCAAAGAGGCGGTTGAGTCTAAACCTGTCATTAGAGAATAGGCTTAGTCTATTCACATGGACTTTTGTGTGTTTTTCCAGGATGAAGATCATTAGTAAAAATTAAAACTAATACACCTCTCTGTTATCAGAACATAACCAACAATACTTCACTGTATCACAAGAAAGATATTACTTTCTACTGTACTGTAGATTGCTACACTAGTGTGGTACTCATGGATGCTTTTGGGAATTTATGATGGATTCTAGTAGCCTACTTGTGTACCTAGAAAGTACTCCTAAAAAGTTACGTACTTTTGCAATAAAATATGTGACCATTTAAAATAATTGTCAGAAGAACTTTTAATATAAATAAAAAAGCTTTCTGTAATCATATGTTTAAATAGTATCTGTAGGTATATCTTTCTTTTTATTATTGATGCAGGCTAAAACACTAAATAGATTTTAACCACATCTAGAGGTTATAACTTAAAAGATGAACTAAACTGAGCACCTGAAATTAATTTTGAATTGCTATGTTTAGCTACTAGATTACTTTCTTATTTTGTATGGCTTTATGACATCAATATTTTAAATATCTCAAAGAATAAAGTTCAGGAATTTACTTAATTTAATTATTTTGATTGATTTACTTGAGACAGTGTCTCACTATATTGCCTAGGCTGGTCTCAAACTCCTGGGCTCAAGCAATCTTCCTGCCTCAGCCTCCTGAATAGTGAGGATTACAGGTACATAACACCATGTCAGCTTATTTTAATGGAAATTGTTGAGGGGGGGAGCTGGAAATTTCAAATGTTAATTTTTTTTAACATTTTAATTCATTTATTCAACAAATCTTTTGTGACTATGTACTCTTCTAAGTGCTATTGATACAACCAATAACATTTTAATATATTAGGTAGTAATAAATATTTTGATTAAAAAATAAAGATGATAGGGAATGATAGGTATGGTCAGAAAAATCATGTCTAAGAATAACAAAATGATCATTAATTTTATTTGTTTTCACCTGTAGTTTAGTATATTTAAATACCTTATGCCAGATAGCCATCCTGAAAGTAGAGAAATTTGATTTTATAGTTCCTCTTAGCTCTTAGTTCCATCAGTTGAAGAAATTTGAGAAAATTTAAACTGAAGGAATACTACATGTAGTGTATCTGTTTTAATAGATATTTGAGTATATATGTAACAAATGAAACCAGCCAGCCAGCCATTCTGAAAATCAATAAACATCTACACTAAACTTTATATTCAAGAGCTGAAAAAATTCTTAAATTTCCTGAATTTAATGCAAAAAGAGATGGCTGCTTAAATGTTCATTAGGAAAAAAAGACTTTAGGACACATGCAAGTGAGTTACAATAAAACCAATGTTTGGCAACCATTCTGAAAAACTTTGCTTGTCAAGCATTTGTTTATGCCCAACAGCAAGAATGTTTGCACACCCAAAGAGGTGTCAGTCATCTTCCAAGAAGTAATAAAAAGGCCTTACAGTGAGTGCGCAAGGAAGCCAATCATGCACACCTTTTCCCAACAGCCAGTTATTCCAGTCAGGTTTTTTGTTTTGTTTTAATTTTGGAGAGTCAGTTTTGAACACTTACTAGGTTACTATTGCCTACAAGTGTAAATTGAGAGCAGCAGAAGCTTTTACTGGAATTGAATTCAAAATTTAGAATGAGGTACATATGACTTCAGATTTGAGAAAACATTACATATATATGGAAATGTCATAGAGAAGGCAAATAGTGGTTTCAAGTAAACCTCAATTCAAAAGTGCTAAGGAATGTAATTTTGAATCAATGTCTGAATTCTTCCACCAGTATTGACACCTGAAAAGATGAGCCTAAAAGCATTAGATATATCAATGGAAAGGTTGTCTTATAATCTCTTGTTAATTCACCAAAGCCACAAAAATTATTAATAAGGATAGTACATTAAAGAGATGGTAGGCTACAAATGTACTAAAATGAGGAACAATAGTAGACAGGAATAAGCATTCATCATTTACATTCCTCTTCACTTTCAATTACCTACTGTTACTTATGAGTGTCATATTTGCCATTACTAGTGATAAGTCACATTTGCCATTCCAGATTGCAAGCATTGATTTGTAATTGAGCTGCTTTTCATGAGAGAACTGTATGTATTGTGCCCCAGGGTGACTGACAGCAAGGATTAAATAACAAGAATATGAAAGAATAATAATTATGGTATAAAACAAGATTAGTTACAAAGTAGAAAAATTGTACAGTTCTAAATTAGCTATTCAAATTATAAAAACCTATTACAAATCCAGCTATTTGTTTTTATTAAGTGTTTCAGATGGCTAATGATTTTTATATATTGGATGATGCATCTAGTTTTATGTGAAAATAAAAATATTAAATTTTTTTTATATATTGTAATCACATCTTAATTAAAAATACATTTTAAACGTGCTAAAAAATTAAAATCTGTTATGTGTAAAAATTTCTGTTCCTGGCTATGATGCAGTCAATGGTACTAGATTAGTCTTCCTGCCATAATCAATTATAAACTTGGACAGACTGTGTATGGCACCTGTTGTCAGGCAGTGGAAAACTGGCAGCACAAGACTGTAATTTCTAAGTAAAATGCTCAAGGTAAACCCTATGTTTGCCTTGCCCTGAGGAAAATTTCATAATTCCAGTGCAGCCATTCAAGCAGCACTGAAATCCAGAGCTCCAGAGCCAGAGATTAGAATTCAGGGAAGAGCTAAAACAACTGGATTCAGCTAGATAAAGCACTATAAAGGAAAAATCTGTGCTGAGGCAGACTACAGAATTTAATGTGGAGATTCTCTACAAATCCTTGGCTGAGGACTGGACTCCTCATACCTAGGAGACTACAAGAGACTTATCAGAGAGCAACTGTGCTAACCTACCCTGTATTAGCCTGGCAGACTCCATCTTGCTAAGAGCCAGAAAGACTCCATCTTAACCTCCACCTCACCCCTCCCGCCATTTCTCCCTTAAGTGCATACCTGGGTCTTGTTACTGTGCTGGGTCACGCTGTACTTAGAACTATAAAAAAATATAACTTTGTAACCATATCCTGCTTGGCAAGCCCACTTGCTATTGTAAATATCCCCCTTAATTAATTGTATAACAAGTGCCAAATACCCCCTTTGGTAACCAGCAATCATGGGAACCGCTTGTGTATACCTTCCTTGGAAATCAACAATCATAAGAACCTCCTGCCTCCTAGGTACCAGCCTCCTTATCTAACTTGCTTGTTCTGCTTCTATAAATTCTGCTTCAGCTAGGCTCCCACTCCCCTACCTTAAGCAAGGTATAAAAAGGAATCCAGCCCCTTCCTTAGGGCCAAGAAAATTTTAAGCATGAGCCGTCTCTCAGTTGCTGGCTAATTAATAAAGAACTCACTATTCAAACTCAGAGCATTGCACTGTTCCATCTAATTCACTTGGGTATAATACAATTACTATATGATTGTGATTAGAATACAAATATTAAATGATGAGTAGCCTTTATACCCATGGGGACGTTCAGGCCCAGCCAGAGGAAAGAAACCGTAAGTCCTTCTTACTAAAAGTAAGCCCTGAGAAAACACACATGGGAACAAAGTGTTTGAAGGGCAAATCTTAATAAAGAAGCATGGTAAGCATCTTAGGTTTTACCAAGATTATTTAAGTTCCAGGTAAATATTTCATAATTGCACTGCTTACTAGAACAAAAGTCCTTATTCTTCAGAGAAAGACAACAGAATTTCTGATTTCTGCAGTAATTCATGACAATCAATATATAATGACTAATAGCAGACACACAGTGAAGCAGAAAAATACAATCAATAGTTTCTGAAAAATGGCCATTGCTAGAAACATAAAGAAACTAACCCCATACTACTGGTTACAGTAGACAAGGACTTTTGAAAGAGCAATAATTATGTTTAAAAAAATGTTTAAAGAATTGAAAGAAAATATCTTAATAAAAAAGTAGATAGGAATAAAACAGAAAATAAATACAATGAAATATATGAAAGTTCTAGGATGTAAAAATACTGTAAGTGAAACTAAAGAAATCACTGGATGTCCTTAACTGCACATGGCACATGGGAGAAGAAAGAGGAAGTGAATGTGAAGCTGTATCAAGAAAAAAACAGTAGCCCTCTAAAGACAAATGAAAAGAGTACCAACAATCTCTGAAGTAACAGCAAATGGTCCAACATAAATGCAATTGGAGTCCAGAAAGACAAGAAAGTGACAACTGGGCAGAAAAAAAGAAATTAGAAAAAAATTTAGGTCAAATATTTCCCAAATGTGAAAAAAAAGACGTTGATTTATATATTCAAGGAATTAACCCCAATCAAAATAAGGACAAGCCACACTAAAGCAAATTATACCCTAATTTCTGTAAGCTAAAGTAAAGCTTAAATATTAAAATCAATCACAAGAGAAAAATATACATTGCATGAGGAAAATAACATGAATGACATCCAACATTTTATTGGGGAATGAAAAGATAGAATGTCAGGAGACAATGAAGTAATATCTTTAAAGTGATGAAAGAAAAAAGCTGTCCATCAATCCAGGAATCCAGGATTCAACAATTAAAGTAAAAAGATAAGAAAGACAATTAGAGAAAGAATTTCAACAGACAACCAAAAGAAGCCACACATATGAATAATGAACACAAAAATATTTCTGGTCAAAGTCATTAACTTTCAAAGAAAACAATTAGAATTCGTTTATATTGTTGCTATTGTTTTAGGCTATCACATAGACTAAATATGCAATATTAATATTCAATATTAATACCACTAATTCTTAATATTGGCGAGAGTTTAGGAAAATAAACACTTTCTTATAGGGATGGTATTATCTAACATTAATGTTTATGCAATTTCCAGAGGAATGTTTGACCTACATTTTAAAAGCCTTAAAATATTTTGGAAATTTTGGTTAAGGTTCTCCAATTCAGTTAGATTTTTGCTAAATAAGTTGTACATATAAGTAAACAGGTTCAGAATGGAAATGTTTAGAAAAAAAGAAAATGAAAAAAATTAAATGTCTTTTAGAAGCAGATCTAACATGGTATACATTAAAATACAGTATAGTAAAACGTTAGAAATGTATGTATGTTTAATCGAATCAAAAAGCAAATCAAGCCTGGGTGTGGTGGCTCACACCTGTAATCCCAACACTTTTGAACAAGTAGGCAGGAAGATGGCTTGAGCCTAGGGAAACATAGTGATAGCTCCACTTACGAAAAATCAAAAAAATATCCTGGCAATGCCTGTAGCCTCAATTACCTGGGAGGGGAGGCTGAGGTGAGAGGATCACTTGAGCCCAAGAGGTTGAAGCTGCAGTGAGCTGAGGTTGCACTGCTACACTCCAGCCTGGGCAACAAAGTAAGACCCCGTCTCAAAAGACAAACAAAAAAATGAAATCAGCATTATATACAATATTGTCTCATTTTGCTCATTAAATATTTCTATATAAATTCAGCACATGTAACTAAATATAAATATGAATGTTCGTTTTTTAGTGAGAAAACAGTTAATATCTTTCCACTTCACAAAAAATGTGTTATCAAAGTTTAGAGTTGCCTTTTTGAGATTATATAATTTCTTGTTCTATTTTCTTAGTTTCCTTTGTCTTTCTAAATTCACCACAGTACATATGTACATGTTTTTTAATTAGAAAATATAGGCTGGGTGCTGCAGATGACACCTGTAAGGTTTATTGCCAAGGTAAAATGAGGAAACTGAGGCAAGTATAAGAAAATGAGAAGCTAATTTATTCAACTCCTGGGCGAGGTTCTGTGGTCCAGGAAGGGGCCAGAGAAGTGGAGCCCGGCTGTTTAGGTCATAGGGTTTTATGGGATGGGAAGGCGATTGATTGGCTATTGGGGAAACAAAGCAAAGGCAATTATATTCGCTGTCAGGAAGCAGGAAGTGCCTGAAACTAGTTGCCATTGGTAGGCATGTGGACTTTGGGTAAGTGGGCCTTGATTGGCTGTTGGGGAAACAAAGTGAGGGCAATCTTATTGGCTATTAAGAAGCAGGAAATGCCTGGAGCTAGTGGTTATGGGTAGGCAGGTGGGACCTTGGGCCTTGATTGACTGTTGGGGAAACAAAATGAAGGTAAATCTTATTGGCTATTAAGAAGCAGGAAGTGCCTGGAGCTAGTGGTCATGGGTAGGCGGGCGGGACCTTGGGTTAGCGGGCCTTCCGGGGGCATACAGAGCAGACTGCTACTGGGCAGGGTCTGATGGGGCTTCTTTAAAAAATTTTCCTGCAGGGTTTATCAACAGCGGGCCGGGGGTTAAATGCATAATTCAGTGCTGAATGTGGGCTTTGGTCTGGTATGTGGAGGCAGGTGTGGAGAAGCCGTGTGGCAAGGCTAGATAACGAACTCAGGTAATGACGTAGTTATCAGACGCAGAGAGAGATGGATAAGTCCGTTTAACCCTCTGCGAGGCAGCCGGCCTTACAACACCTACAACCTCAGTAGTTTGAGAAGCCAAAGCGGGAGGATCACCTGAGGCCAGGAGTTCCAGGGCAGCCTGGGCCACATAGGGAGACTCCATCTCTAAAAAATAAAAATAAATAAAATTAGGCAGATGGCTAGATGTGATGGACCATACCTGTAGTCCCAGCTCTTCAGGAAGCTGAGGCAGAAGGATCACTTGAGCTTAGGCGTTCAAAGCTGCAATGAGCTATGATCACACCACTTCCTCTCATTGTGGACAACAGAGTGAAACCCTGTCTCTGAAGAAAAAGAAAATATAAATAAAGATTATTAAAAAGTAAAGCCATTTCATATATTGCCCTTATTTTCATCAAAATGAGTAAACAGTTTATCTAGGACTATCTGTAGATAAATTGGCTCTGGGATTGGAAGCTTCTGTGAGGTTTCAACTGTGTCTATGTTTATTGTATCTGTGTCTATGATCATCACTCAGAACACTAGCAAATGGAGGTAAAGATAACTTAAACATAACTTAGCTAAGCCTTTCTCTAGATTTATGAAATAAAAAGAGCATAAAGTATCTAGTTGGGCTGTTTTGCCCACTTGGAAAGTGGGTAATGGTTCTCATGGCCAAGTTAATACAGAATCTTCCACTGTGATACATTCCATGACCAAAATGGATGAAGCAACTTTAAACTGTCTGTTCAATCCAGATGAAACAGAGTATGTATTTTGATACTTTTATGTTAAGGTTTGTCTAACTGGAGCTTCAAGGAACAGACACTGTGGTTCCTTTAATTTTCAGATCTGAAGGAAAAATCTGAATATTGTGGTTCCTTTTATTTGAGAATCTGAAGGAAAGAAAATGCAATCACCATTATGGTAAACACTGTTCTAGTTATGCCCTGTAGTTTAAAAAAAATCTTTTCTATAACCTTGTTAGGTATCATTTTTTATTTCAAAAATAGGAACATATAATAATAAATTATTTGGTGAATTCAAATCACTTCCAGGAAGTGAAAAAAAAAAAAGAAGTTGACCATAGTTTTTGTCTTTTTAATTTAAACATCACTGATTTTTTTTTTTTTTTCCTCTGAGGGAAAGTCTAGGAAAATGATTGGCCTGACTATAATTGTCTTCCTTTTTCAAAATGGGTAGAGTCTATCTTATTGAGTGGCATAAAAATAGCTCTTTGTCTCCTTTTTTTTTTTTTGGGAGGGCAGCGGGATTTCCATCATTGTTCATTAAAGCAAGGGGATCAGATTCTCTTAGAACTTATATGAAACACCTTGTTTTGGGAGAACTCAGTCTTCTAGGGCATAAGAATATAAAGAAGAGATTGTTTACAAAATGTAGAAGAAAAGATCACATATATTTTAAAACTTTCTAGAAGATCTAAAAAATTGAATGAGTTTCTAAACATTTTTTTTAATGTTAAGCATATATTTTAGTAGTCTCAAATGATAGGAACATGAAAATTGATGCAGGGAGATCTTCAAAACAAAACAAAAACAGATAAATACCCCAGATTTTTAGTTGCTTAATAAAAATATATGCCTTTAATAAGTAAAGGTCAGTTAATTAAATAGTCTGCTTTGTTAATCTTGATTGGAAAAACGTCAAACTACTATATGCTAAATTCCTGCCCCAAAATAAATCTACCCTGAATAAAGGAAGGTAACATCATTCAAATTATCTGGAAATTTTGGACACATTGTCAGACATTCAATAAGCAATTTTTAAACATTTTTAAGAGAATAAGGAAAATAAGAAACTTCCCTTAGGTAGCACTAGTCAATGTTCTGTCTTTAGATTAACCAAAGACATTGTAGCATATGGACAGAGTAACGACATCAAAGTTAGAAGCTGGCTCAAAGTGAGAGTCTATTACTTTTCTAGTTATACAGTCTGCATATTTTATTAAACTTTTGATCTTTAGTTACAATAAATGTAAAATGGAAACAATATATATTTAAAAGATACATAATGAGATGCATGTGAACACATCTTCATTCTATATTAGATGCTGGATAAATGTTTTTCATAATCTGAGAGGATAAAAAGCCTTTTGTTCTACAAGATTATCATTAAAAAAAAAGACTGTTGTCAGAGACTAAATTTAGTTTTAAACAGAGAGAAGTGGTTTATATGTCTAACAGACAGAGGACTCACTTAAATGTTGAATAAGCTGGCTCCATTAATCAGAATAACTATTATGCTTGGTAACAATCCCCTCCACCAAATTTCAGTGTCTTTTACCAGGAAAGGTTTCTTCATTGCACATGTTTTATGTATGTCATGATTCTGCTGGAGCATCTGCTCTATATCTCCTTGTGGGCTACTGGAGCAGCCACTATTTTCAATGTTGCTGGTGACTATGGCAATAGAAAAGACACAATATAGAAAACTGGATGTTAAAATATGAAGTTGGAAATAATAGACACTGGGGACTCCAAAAGAGGAGAGATTGAAAAGGGGATGAGGGTTTAAAAGTTTCCTGTCAGATACAATGTTCCCTACGTGGATGATGGCTGCACTGGAACTCCAAACCTCACCATTATGCAATGTGTATCCATGTAATAAACATACACATGGACTCCCTGAATGTAAAATTTAAAAAGAAATTTAAATATTTCAATTCTAAAGACAGAGATCTCTTTTGCTTACATTTCTTCAGCTAAAGCATATTATGTAACCACGTACAACCTTAATGAGGTATGGAAATTCAATTCTACATTCAGAAAGCAGGAAGTCAAGGACTAGAATTAATGACTGTCTTTGTTTGTTATTTTATTACAGTAAATAGTACATATCTGACCTTTTTCTGAAATTCATACCACCCATAAATGATCACTTCTTGGGTGTTTATCACTAAAGTTCTTTTTTGTAAGCCACTTTGTTGAGGTATGATTGACATATAAAAATTATGTGTATTTAATGTATACAACATGAGTTTGGAGATAAATATAAACCTGTGAAACCATTTTCACTATTAAACCTGTAAGCATATCTGTCACCTCTCAAAGTTTTCTCCTGACAGCTTTATCATTTATTTATTTATATTTTTTGTGGTAAGAAAACTTTACAATCTACCTTCTTGGCAAATATTAAGTATACGATTCAGTATCGTTAGCTATAGGCAAGGTGCTGTACAGTGGGTCTATAAGACTTACTTATCTTGCATAGCTGAAATTTTGTACGCTTTGACCATCACCACCCCATTTCTTCTACCCCCAGCTGCTGACATTCACGGTTCTATGCTCTGCTTCTGTAAGTTTGACTATTTTAATTTCTACACATAAGTGAGATCATACAGTATTTGTCTTTTTATGTCTTCTTATATGGAGTCTGGTAGGATTGGGTTCCAACTCTGTAGGCCTCATTTAACTTAGTCACCCTTAGGGTCTTATCTCCACATGCAATCACGGGGATTAGGGCACACTCATATGACCTCATTTAGCCTGAGTAACCTCTTAAGGCCCCATCCCACATACAGTTATATTCTGAGATACTCACTGATGGGGTTTCAATGCATAATTTGGGATGGGCCCACAATTCATAAACACCATCTTTTAAAGCCCATAAACACCATCCTTGTAACACTTTCTATGTTAATAAATTCAGCTTTGTATTTCTGTCTTTATACCCCACTCGGCAAAACAAAACCCCTACAGTTAAGCAAATGCACCATCTTAATTAAGTCATAAGAATCTATGCATAGTTACTCCAGTGCAAAGTAAAAAAAAACCTGCTGTGGAGTCCACACATAGTGTTCTTTTTTTCTTTATCTTTTTCTTTTTTTCTGAGGCAGAATCTCACCCTGTCACCCAGGCTGGAGTACAGTGAGGTGATCTTGGTTCACTGCAACCTCTGCCTCCCATGTTCAAGTGATTCTCCTGCCTCAGCCTCCCAAGTAACTGGGATTATAGGCATGCACCACTACACCCGGCAAATTTTTGTATTTTTAATAGAGACAGGATTTCACCATGTTGGCCAGACTCGTCTCAAATGCCTGACCTCTTTATATTCCTGCCTCGGCTTCCCAAAGTGCAGGGATTACAGGCGTGAGCCACCACACCCGTCCATATAGTTTTCTAAGCATGCCCTTTGTATGATCCCAGACCTAAATTCAAGGAATTTATTAATGATAAGCATCCATCTTCCTAAGGCGAATATTACTGCCAAGATTTCTACTTGTTTTAAACTTCTGTGGGAAAAAAATCAACTGTAATTGTAAAGTCCAATACAAGTTTTCTCTGCAAAATATAGATACAGAATATGTGTGGTGTTATATGGGCCTCTTTCAAATCAGTGCTTCAAATTTCTGTCCACAATATCTTTCTCCTTTTCTTTCTAGCCCATATTGATGAACTCCTAAGTGCTTTTAATTCTACATTTATATTGTCTATAAAATTCAGCACCCTTTTAAAATCACTACTGGTTCTCGTTATAATTCACCTGGACTGTTAAAATCATACCCTCTGATTTTTGATCTATGACTTCCAATGTTTTAAGCAGATAAATTATAGTTATTAAAATGTATTTCCTTAAGAAATTATATATTGTCACTTTTCTGCACAGGACCTGTTCATGATGATAGTTGTAAGAAAAAAAAAAAAAGCAATCAAACTTTCCATGACATTCACACCCTGCCAATATCTTTCCATTTATTTTTCAGTTAATTCTTAATTTTGCCACATTATTGCACCATTTAAACTTGAAAAAAGTTTTCTCAGCCTCATTAAGGCATAATTGACAAAACTTACATATATTTACTGTGCACAACATATTTTGATAATGTATACATTATTAAATCATTAAGCCAAAATAATTAACATATCCATCACTTCCTATATAATTACATTTTTTATTTTTATTTTATTTTTAATTGACAAGTAATCATCTGTGTTTTGGGGTACAATGTGATGTTTCAATACATGTATGCATCATGGAATGATCATATCAAGGTAATAGTATATCACCTCAAATATTCATCATTTATTTGTGGTTAGAACATTTAAAATGTTCTCATTTAGCTATGTTGACATATATCATAAATTATTATTATCTATAATCACTATGCTATGCAGCAGATCACCAGAATTATTTATTTTCTATATTTAACAGAAACTTCGTATCCTTCGACCAACATCTTTTTTTTTCCCTCTCTACCTTCTTTCCTGCCATCACTCCAGCTCCTGGTAACTACCATTCTACTCTTTACTTCCCTGTTTTTGACTTTGTAAATATCACATATAAGCGACATCATATTCCATTTGTCTTCTTGTGCCTGACCTACTTCACTTAGCATAACGTCTTCTAGATTCCTCTATGTTGTCACATATGACAGAACTTCCCGCTTTTTTTTTTTAAGGCTGAAAAGTATTCCATTATATGTACATACGACATTTTTTATATCCATTCAGTCCATGATGTGCACTTGGGTTGTCTCTATATATTGGCTATTGTGAATAATGCAGAAACATTCATGCAATGGGAATAGAGACATTGCTTTGTCATACCAGTTTCAATTGCTTAAGATATAGACCCAGAAG
The DNA here is from genome assembly GCF_001604975.1 of Cebus imitator. Classification (NCBI taxonomy): domain Eukaryota; kingdom Metazoa; phylum Chordata; class Mammalia; order Primates; family Cebidae; genus Cebus; species Cebus imitator. Next base: position 1,503,809 of record NW_016107510.1, on the reverse strand, counting down.
TGGGATTGCTGGATCATATGTTAACTCTATTTTTAGTTTTTGTGAGGAATCTCCAGTGTTTCCCAAAATGAATGTACTAATTTGCAGTCCTACCAACAAGGTACAAAGGTTAACTTTCCTTCACATTCTTGCCAACACACGTTATCTTTCATCTTTTTGATAATAGCCATTCTAACAGGTGTGAGGTGACATCTCATTATGGCTTTAATTTGCATTTTGATGATAATTAGAGATGTTGAGCTTTTCTTCATATAGCAGTTGGTCATTTGTATGTCTTTTTTTAAAATAATACCTATTCAGTTCCTTTGCCAATTTATAAGAGGTTTATTTGTTTTCATGTTTTTAAGTAGTTTGAGTTCCTTGTATATTTTTTACATTAGGTCTTGCTCAAACATGATTTGCAGATGTTTTCTGCAATTCTGTGGTTTGTCTTTTCACTCCGAATTGTTTCCTTTGCTACTTTTAGTTTGATGTAATCCCATTTGTCTATTTTTGCTTTTGTCATCTGTGTTTTGGGGATCATCTCCAAGAAATCACTGCTAAGACCAATGTCATGGAGCATGTTCCCTCTGTTTTCTTTTAGAAGCTTTACAGTTTCAGGTTTTATGTTTAAATCTTTGATACATTTTGAGTTAATTATTGTATAATGGGTGAAATAAGGGTCCATTTTCATTCTTCTGCATATGACTATCTAGTTCTCGCTCCATGATTGTTTGAAGAGGCTGTCCTTTCCCCATTGTGTATCTTGGCACCTTTTGTCAAAAAATCAGTTATCTGTAAATGTTTGAATTTCTGGACTCTATTCTCTTCCACCAGTCTGTATGTCTGTTTTTATGCCAATACCGTACTGTTTTGGTTACTATAGCTTTGTAGTATATTTTGAAGTCATGTAATGTGATGCCTTCAGCATTGTTCTTTTTGCTTAAGGTGGCTTTGGCTATTTGGGGTCTTTTGTGGTTCTTAACCATTTAATTTTGATTCTACTTTTAATAACCTATGCCTTCTTTCCCTTATTTCCCTGCACATTCTGTGTTTCCTCTCTTCTGTGACTCTGCTTAAGCCAGTTGTTCTCAAAGTATGATACAGAAACCACTTAATTTCCCTAAAATACTCTGCAAGATTTTCAAGACTAAAACTTTGTTCACAATAACATTAAGATGCTACTTGCCTTCTAAAATCTTATTCTCATATTATTGTAAGTAGAGTTTTCCAGAGACTATAAAATATGTAACATTGCAACACATTAAATGCATAAGAAGATACAAAAATCCAGCTACTTTCTATTAGATAGACATAAAAGAGATTAGCAAAAAAAAAAAAGTAAACAAGGACACCTTTTTCACTAAATGCTTTGATTTTGTAAACTATTAAATTTTATTAATATATGTTGTCTATGTCGACATGCATGGGCTTATTTTAAATTAGTAAGGGAATATTTAAAATAACAGTTTTAATTTATAATATAGAAATATCAATGGGTATAATGCACATTTTAACAAATCCTTTTTGATGTTAGGTAATTTTTTGAGTATCAAGGATTTCTGAGACCTAAAACTTTGAGTACTACTGACTTAAGTTGCTCCTTTTCATTAAAATATAGTTTCTTATGTGGTACATTTATACCATGGAATACTATGTAGCCATAAAAAGGAATCAGATCATGTTCTTTGCAGGGACATGGATAGAGCTAGAAGCCATTATCCTCAGCAAACTAACACAGTAAAAGAAAACCAAACACTGCATGTTCTCACTTATAAGTGGGAGCTGAACAATGAGAACACATGAACACAGGAAGGGGAACAATACACGCTGGGGCCTGTTGAGGGGGCAGGAGGAGGGACAGCATCAAGATAAACAGCTAATACATGTGGGGGTTAAAGCCCAGGTGATGGGTTGATAAATGCAGCAAACCACCATGACACATGTTTACTTATGCAACAAACCTGCACATTCTGCACATGCATCCCAGAACTTAAAATAAAATTGAAAACCCACAATAATTTAATTTTTTAATTTAAAATTATGTTGCATTAGTATATACCAAATGTACAAATTTTAAATAAGAAAAAAATATATTTTATCTTCTTTTTCCTTGATGCTTTAATTCTATATGTTGTTAAGAATCACACCGAATATTACTGCTATAAAAATCTTACATCCTACTTTAGCACTGTGAAATCATGCTCTTGCTGTCCACCATGTTTACATTGTTATTCAATTTTACTATGCATATAGTGTGATTTCAAAATTGTTAACCCATATCCCCAAGGGAAACGATTTTATGAATTAGAATACAGAGTGTATGTACAGTTCATTTTGCCTTTAGTATTTCAGATTTAATTCATTTTCAAACCTACTCAGGTCAGCACCTTTTATCCCTACTCCTATCATTGAGTTTGCTTTATATAGTTGTAACAGATTCTTTTTTTCAGTCTTTATTTCATCTTGAGATCATTCATCATTTTACATAATTTATTAAGTTGTATACATCTACATTTAATTTTTGTTCTGTAAAGTTTTATGAGTTTTGAAATATGCATAGTGTCATGTATTTACTATTAAAAGTACCATGCAGAATAGTTTCACTTACACTAAAATCCTTGTGCTTCTGCTATTCAACACCCCACACATACTTTAAACTCTTGGCAAGCTCTGATCTATCATCACTGCAATTTTCCCTTTTTCAGAATGTCTTATAAATGGATCAGTAGGTAGATTTTCAGACTAACTTTTCTCAGTTAACCATATACATTTAAAATTCTTACATGTGCTTGTATGGCTTGATAGCACATTCCTTTTTAAGGATGAGTAGTATTTCATTGTGCAGCAAAGTTTGTTTATTCATTCACATATCAAAGGACATCTTGGTTGCTTCCAATTTTTGGTGATTATAAATAAAATTACTCTAAACACTTCTATGTGGGCTTTTGTGTAGAAACATTTTAAAATTAGTTGGGCACATACCTAGGAGCAGGATTGCTAGGTGGTGGTAAGGCTTTGTTTAGTTTTGTAAGAAACAGTCAAACTGTCTTCCAAAGTGTCTGTACCAGTTGCATTCCTACTAGCAATGAACGACAGTTCCTGTTGTTCCATATCCTTACCAGCAATTACTTCAGTTATTTTAAAAATGTTTTGTCCATTCTAGTTGCTGTAATAGTATGCCCATAATTTATAAAACAGTCTTATTTTATATTTATAGAAGAATTATGGTGCTAATGCTTTAAAAATTATTTGATAATTTTACTTCTAGTATCTCTTTTGTCTAAAAATGCAATTTTAATATGGGAATTAGTCACAATATGCAATTATATAAAATTCTGTAATGAATATGATTTTGTATCTGCATATGTATATTGATATGAAGCTACTGTTTATCATTTTCATTTCATAATATTGGTTTTCCTCCAAAGTCATAGACAAGTGCATGTTGTATAAAATCATTGATGTTAAGGTGCAAAGTTGCTACTGAATTTGAGACAATTAGCAACTATAGAATAGGTAGAAAGCTGTGATATGTCATTTGTACTGCAATAAGGTCACTTATTTTGACATTTATTTCATTTAGTTATTTCAGGTTTATATAACTTGGTAATATACTGTTGGGGGCTTACAGGTTAATCTGAAGTTCATATAATTAAATTTATGGTGAAAAACATCAAAAATATTGTAAGTTCAAAAGAAAAATCTTTAGGCTAATTGTGGAATTAGGATTAGCAGAGATGCAAATAGTGATTGTAGAGCAAATGTTTTTTTGGGGAAAGGAATAAACCTATATGAGATTTGGGGGAAGCTCTTATTTTTTTTATTGATATGTCACTATTCTCATATGAGTTTCAGTAGTAAGATATCAATAAAGTATTTCTACAATTTTGTTCACCAGAAGAATCTGAGATTTATTTAAGAAAATATGCACAATCACAGGTTGCATTTTTATAAAAATACTTTTTAAAATGTTATTAATTCTTTAGAAATTTTTCCAATCTGATGCTATGAAAGAGATGATAGGATGATTACAAAAGAGAATCACTCAGTATGGGGGCAAAAAGGCCAACATATGCCAGGACTACCAGCAAAGGCTAGCTCTATTTTCCTTACTTCCAAGTCAGAGCAAGAAAAGCCTCTTTAAAATTGCTATGAAAATGTGACAAACAATGCACATGAAAAGAAAATTAAGAATTTATCTTATAAATATTGATTAAAAAGTCAAAAATAAAATGTTAGCAAGTAGGATTTAGTAACCCATTTAAAAACTAATATATCCTGGCTGAATTGTATTTAATGCCTTGAAGGTCTCAGCATCACTTCTTCTTGTTTGTTGAGTTGATTACGTGCACATACAGACTACAACCTGTGTTGCTATAAAGCTGTCGAGCATTAGATTTTATACATCTTAATAACTAAGTGATAGTTATACCTCTGGATTTGTACATTCTACATTACATATCTGGCTAGAAAGCAAACAGGAGAAAGAATAGTGCAATCTACAAAATTTGGGCTTCGTTGTCATAGAGATAAGCAGTTGAATCATGCTGTGCTGCTTATGTTCTTCAAAAAGTTACATAACATCTTGGAGCTTCATTTTGTCTACCTGTAAAACATATATTCTGATATTTATCAAACTGACCTTTAGTTAATTAAGTGGAAGGAGTACCACTTTATAGTCATCTAGTCAATAGTCTCTTCATTCCCCAGTTTGGTAATCAATACTCAAATCTCAGTACTTTATTGTTAGACCTTTAAGACCTGTTCTGTCTTCCCAAAATTATTGAACAGCAAAAGTGGTATGTGAAATAATCACTGCCACCCCGCTTCCCCAAAAGAAAAAGGCCAAGATGGTTTTATAGAGGAATTCTATCACATCTTTCAAGTTCAGATAATGATACTATCTCTTCAATGGTAGCCAGATTGGAACATGGTATTAAACATTTTTAAGAACAGTTATTTTAAAAGTATCTTTAAAATTGTTATGAAAATGTGACAAAGACTGAACATGAAAATTATGAATTTACTTAAAAATACTGATTTAAAAATCACAAATAAATTATTAGCAAATAGAATTTAGTAACCCATTAAAAATTGATATAACCTGACTAAATGTATTTAATAATAGGAATGTAATATTGGGTCAATATTAGTATATGTGTTGATTTATTACATGAATCAATGTATTAAAACATGATCAACATGCTTATAGGCTGAAAATTCATTTTGGAAAATTTCACACATATTCTTAATTTTAAAAGTCTCAATACCATAAGGATTGACTAATATTCCCTCAGTATTATAAACTATGTTGATCTCAAAAGCAGCATCAGTTTTGGCCGGGCACGATGGCTCACGCCTATAATCCCAGCAGTTTGGGAGGCTGAGGGAGGTGGATCACAAGGTCAGAAGCTCAAGACCAGCCTGGCCAAGATGGTGAAACCCCATCTCTATTAAAAATACCCAAAAAATTAGCCAGGTGTGGTGGTGTGCACCTGTAATTCCAGCTACTCAGGAGGCTGAGGCAGAGAAATGTTTGAACCTGAGAGGCGGAGGTTGCAGTGAGCTGAGATTGCAGCAGTGCACTCCAGCCTGAGCGTCAGAGTGAGACTGCATCTTAAAAAAAAAACAAAGAAAAAGAAAAAGAAACACCAGTTTCATGCTCAATGGGGAAATACTCAAAAAATCAGGAATAAGATAAAAATACCAGCCATCATCTATACTAGGTAACATTTTATTATAGTATTAGTCATTAAAAGCAAGTATAATAAATGTTAGAGGTATAAGAATTGAAAAGAGGGCAAAATGATCACTATTTTCAGATGAGATTATTGTATATCTGAAAACTCGAGATTCTACTGAAAAAAATGTTATGAATGATAAGATTTCAATAAGGTTGTGAGCACTTTATAAAATATTTCATACTCTCCTGAATTTTGAAAAGGTTCTTGGTTAGATTTCCTCTGGTGCTTTCCAGAGATGTCAGATGCGGGCTACAGTTATAAAGATACGTTTAAGAAAAGATTGAGGTACAGTAGTGGGCTCCCACTTCTCTATGATCACTGTCTCCATTCTGAGAGTGTGGATATTGAAATACTAAGAGAGGATGAACATGTTGCCAATATGAACAGTCAGCTACTTTGTATGGTTTTATCACACTTGGTTTCAAATGGAAAGTGAACTAATCTGAGTATGGTCAAAGGAAAATAAGCACCTAGCTATGACAGGTGCAGGAACCACTAGCTGAAGAAAATAAATCTACTCAATTTGGTTTCTTAGTTTCATCTCAAATTCCCTCTCATTCTACATGAAATGAGAGTAGAGCAATTAAGTAAAATTGTTGTGACACTTTCTTCAAAACAGTTCCCTTAAAAAGACCTCTAAAACAAAATCATTTTTTGTTATTTGTAGAATGCTTCCTAATTCTCATAATTCTTGCTGAAGTTGCAAAAACATACAACTATCTAGACAAACATCTAGGGTAAAATTATGTAAGTATTGTAATAGATGTATATATTGCTGCTAATATAGGAAAATGCAATGTTGGTTGTAATAAAATTAGGTAGCATGAACAAGAGGTTCCTTATTTTCTGTGTACCAGTCCAAGGTAAATCAGGAAAGCATACTGGAATGAAAGAGCTCTTGCAGAAATTAAAGTTTGTACAATTTTAGGGAAAATGAGGGAATTTCATTAAACAGAAATTATTAGGTTGTTTTTCATTTAGAAAGACATTTAAGAATATATATTAAAGTTACTAAAAGAACTTAAAGATAGAGAAGCAACTAAAATATATTATTTAAGTTAACTATTTCAAAAATCTGTTTCAAAAGTAGAGTCACCATCTCCTTGAAATATATTATCCGTATGCAGACAAGTATCAATGTGCGTTTCTTCACTCTGAATTTCTAACATTTAAGTTTCGAGTTAGGAATATGACCTCTTCTACTGTTTTTAAACACGTCACACTCAGAAACAAATCCAGGCTCTGGGAGGTGTCAAGCATATACAATTTTGAGTCCATCTTTGAGAAAAAGAGTGCAAAATTACAAACATAGAAATGAGTTTGAAATTGAATATTAATATAAAATAATAAAAGACATTCCATTGAATTTCTGTGGACTAAATAACTCAAGTTGCTTTCTTCTGAGACCTCTTTAAGCCAATTACAAGTACTCCTTAGACAGAAATGCTTTCTGGTTGCTGCCTGATTTATCCTACCTGAGCACTATATACATCCTAGCAAATCCCAGCACTCACAGAGGCAGAAGCAATTAGGGATACTGAAGCTTAAGTTTCATCAGGCTCACGGTAAATTTACCTCTGGTTCCATTATAAACCACTCCAGGTCATATCAAACTAATAAAGCAATAGCAAATTCAGTCCTTCATGTATTTCCATGTTTTCCAAGTATTATGCATTGAAACCAAGTTTGAAATAAACTGATAGCTCCCTTTTTAGTTACTTAGTCCTCTTAGAAAAGTGGTTTTCTACATGAACTACACATCAGAATGATCCTTGGCACTGTTTAAAATACCAGTGCCTAGATCTCACTCCAACAGATCCTGATTTAATTTGTCCTTACTAAGCATCCATGTCTTTTAAAAGCTCTTAATTCTAATGTGTATCAAGTCAAGAATCATTGGCTTAAGGAGTTACAAGATTATAAAATATTTATCATCCTTGGCCAATAAAATCTACATTCTGGCTGGTAGTTAAAAATATATAATACATTTATCTCTTTATTTCAGATTGCTGAAAGTATTAAACTACATACAGATACTAAATGCCCACTTAACCATGCCTCAAAGAGATGATAGAGGAAAATCACAAAAATAATTCAGAAAATGCTGACTTTTCTTTTTCCTAGTAAAAGAGGGATCAGACAAGTAAGAAAGGATGTGATACATATTGATACACTTTTGTAGACTATAATAATAAACCAAAGAAAGAAAAATTTAAAATAAATGAAAAATAAAAGCATCAAGCAAGGTAATAGAATATGAGTAGATGTCAAATATTCCTGGATGACTAAAAATTGCTAGTTGTAGCACATCTGTAGGTGGGGGCTTTTTTCTGACATCAAATTAAAGATTCTGACAGTGTGATACGTTATGACATGATAAGTTCTGTCATTTTGATTTTCCTGTCTTCTCTTTTATTTAACACAAAACATGAATTTTTTTGGACATTATTGTAGCAATTATCATTCAGCCATTCAGTCTTCCAGAGGGAAGAAAGAATGGCAAAATAAATAAATAAAACGAAACTGCTGATATTTTAGATAACTATCTAAATATTTCTCTTAGGATAAGAAAAATTCATTTGCCCCACTTTAAATAAAAATAGAAAGTATCAGTTTGAAATTAAAAAAAAAAATCTTGTGTTTTGATATTCAATGTGAGCTAAATTCCCTTTAGCTCCAGAGTTGGCAACAGTTGAAAGCAAAAATTGTGTCTATACAGATGAAAATATGTTGAGAGTTGGAAAAAATGACCTAATTTAGTTGTCTTCAAAATTTCTTTTTGCTCTGGAATTCTTTCTTACAACAAAATCTTACTCAAAATCTGAATAGGGAAACAGAACTAGCAGAACTGGCCTGGGAGAGCAGGAACTTGGGGAAATTCATATATGACTCTCGATGGGTTGAGGTGAAAGTGCCTCGTGACTTTTACCTTTTCAGTAACACTTGTAGCACATTTTCAGAATCACGAGAGAAATGTGAAAAGCAATTTAAAACCACTAATCCAGGGAATTCAGCTTTCAGATTCTGCTGCTAACAATATAGATTTATTTATTTTTTAAGAGAATATGATTTTTTTCTACTAGTATCAATAGATAAAAGCAAATAGTGCTTTGTTTTCCATCTTGCTAATGTGCAGGCTCTATTGCTCTAAAGCCATCAAAATGTGGAATATCATTGAATTCATGCTATATTTACTGAAAAGAATTCTACTAGAAGCTGCTGGTATCAAGGACCAAGTTAAATGAGAGAGCAGGTAAAAAAAGGAGAATTATCTTTTCATCAGTTTTATTTATTAACTGTTATTTGGGCATCTATGGTGTGCCAACATGATTCCAGGCACTTAGGAAACATAAATGGCCTATAACAGACAAATTTGCAAACCCTCTAGGGATCTTATATTGTAAAGTCATTGGCTCTTACTCTGAGTGAAATCGTGATCTAATGGAAATGTTTGAGTACAGGAGTGATATGCTTTGACTTTCATATCTAGCTGCTGTCCTGAGATTAGACTGGTTATTAGAAAGAAGGTTAAGCATAGAAGCAAGAGGACCACATTTAGAAGGTTATTTGTAATAATATGTGAGAAAATGACAGTGATCTGAACTAGAGAGTTGATGATACTTTGAAGTATTTTGGATAGTGAAGATAGAAATAACAGAATTTGCTGGTCAATTGAATGTTGGATGGTATGAGAGAAAGAGAGGAGATTACTTAGAGTTTTTGGACCAGAGAAAATGGAATAACAAACTTGGCATTGACTAAGATCAGTTGAGCATCTTTGGGGAGGAAGATCAGGAATTCAGTTTTAGACATGTTATGTTGTAATATCAACTAATTATTCAAGTAGAAATGTTGAGTGAGTTGGAGTAATACATCGGCAGCTTAAGACGTAGACCTGGAATGGAGATACATATCTAGGAGTCAACTGGACAGTATTTAAAGCCCTGTAATTCCTAAGATCACAAAAGAGTAAATATAAATAAACAGAAGAGAATACTTTGAGTCAATATTAAGAAATTTACAAAGTTTAATGGAAGACCTGGCATTTTGGATGGGTCTTGAAGGTTGGTTAAAGTTTTTACAGGTACTCACATCAACACAAAACCCTGCTTTTGATGGTTTGGTTTCAAATAGCTAATTATATAACTGATTGGGTAAGGAACTTCCTTTCTCATTTTTTCACTGTTTAAGCATTGGCTCTGGAGATTCTCAAAGGATGGCATTGACCCAGATCATGGTATTTTCAGTCAAGTAGTATAGGTCATCTATCTACTGATTTAGTATTCTCTCTCTGTGTCTCTCCCTCTGCCTCTCTCCTTCCCTCAATCAATGCTCAATGTGTGTGTGTGTGTGTGTGTGTGTGTGTGTGTGTGTGTGTGTGTATGCTCAATTCAGGTTTAGTTAGATTTTAGTTAAGAAGGAGTAATCTCTAAGCCAAAATTAATTGTTTTCCAATATAGGAAGACACATTTCCAATTCCAAATTATTTAAGGTCAATTCAGCTGCCTACTAGGATTTTAAATTGCATTATCATAGTGCTCTAAAGTTGAAATACACATATAAAACTAATCTTTCTCTTCTAGTGAACTCCTTGTTCCAACAAAACTGAATTCTAACTTCCCCAACTGCACCCATTGCTTGCACCTTGAATGTTTTTGTTCACATTGCTACTATAATGGATGATGCTTCCCTTTCTAATTTCTCCATTTCCAAATGCTATTAACTTTTTATGACATTGCTAATATTCTACTTACTTTCAGAATCCTTTACTGGTCTCCCAGAAAGGAAATAAATGTCTCTCTCTCCCTTTATTTATTTATTTTTTTAAGGGCTAGTCTTTTTTAATGCTTCCTTCGTGGTATATATGAATGTCAATTCCATATAGAAACTTTTTGTGATAATGTCTAACCTACCAGAATGCCAGTATTTTGAGGAGAGGATATAAAAGTTAACAGCAATAAGCATAGACCCAGGTATATAGGAGATACACCAAAATACATTAAAATAAAAGTGACATTTTTCAGAATGTATTTATGAATTAATATTTGGCCTTTTCTCATTTAGCTGGGTCTTTGTGTCATTTACGTGAGTTAAGGTGTTTTTCACAACAATTACAACCTGAATATAGATGTAATGGAGGACGAGGATTAACTCATCAGGCTAATGGTTTGACAGGGAAAGGATTGTTACCGTGCTAATTTTAATTGAAATGTGAAGAAAAGGATAATCATGGGAAGTGGAGTGAATCCTGTTTCATTGAACACTTACTGCAATGTGCCAAATACTTTATAGATGGTCCTCTTTAACCCTCAAATGTATGTATAAGCTATCCTCTCAGTACTTTTATTTTGCAGATGAAGGAGATGAAATTCAAAGAGGTAAGATGACCTTCTAAAAGTCGTACAACTAATGTGGTGCAGGGACTTAGGTCCTTTGATGCCCAAATCTATGCCTTTTCCTTTTGCAACACAACGGCTCCCTTCATCTTCGGCTTTTATTCTCAAATTATGAATTCAATAAAAATATTTTGAAAGTTTCTATATTTAAATGCAATTATATGGAAAATTCAAAGTTAAGTAAGCAACTCTGTGGTACAAGGTCTAGAGCAACTGAAGGTGATCTGAGAGGCTGTGGTGAAGGACACTGAAAGCATTAAATCAGAAAGCAAAAGAGCAAGATGCCATGATACCTGGAAAACATGAGGAATTCTTAACTAAGCCCTGCTTCTCTGCTCAAAAAGGTCACTATAACATGGGGGAAAAAAAAACTACCTGTAGTTAGAAGTAATAAAATGGTCCTTAAGCAATGGACTTGCTTTTCACACGTCTTTCTAGGAAGTATCTCTAGAAGCATCAGAATTGTTTTGATTTTAAATGTGTTTATTTTAATAAAGCTACCTTTAAAATAATCTTGCAGAACAGTCAGCTCTGAAAGACAGAGCCTGCTCTGTCAGAGCCCTGAGATTCAAAACAAAGCCTAGCAGTAAATTGATAATTCAGAGAAGGGATAAAAATAGAACCTTAGATCCCTCCTGGGCGTTAGTAGCACATTTTTTCCCTTAAAGAAGAAAGAAACTTCTGTTACCTCATAGTTTCTCCATCAGCAGGTGAGATCAAAGGAAAAAAAATTTTAAGTTAGCAAGGGAGATGTAGTGAGAAATTTGGCTGTTGTTTGCTTTCAGTTGCTTGAGGCCTCAGGCCAATATGAGATATTAAGAATAGGATAAATTTGCTTTCTGAAAACTCAGACTAGAGAAGTAAATTGTTACTAAGTGCATTAAAGGCATACTGTGTGCTGAGCCTTGTAGTAGATAACTGGGACACAGAAATAAAGGCCACAGCCCCTATCCTCAAGGGGCTCAGTCTGTTTTAAGTGAGATAGAGGTAAAAGTAGAGGTGGGAGTAGGGAGAAAGTCGACGAGAGGTGATTTAAACTTTCCAGGTTATATAATACAAGGCTAACATATTGCATAAAAAGAAACACTTAACACAATCTTGAATTACAAGAAAGCCACTAAATGCTTAAGATATGTTTATGAAAGAAATTATTTAGCTGTCAGGATTTCACACTTGAAGGAGTTAATGCTTGAGCTGCCTTCTTGAAGCAACTTAGAGCATCTTAGAGACCAGGGCATCTCACCCTAATCTGGAATAGAATCACAGATGCTGTATCAGTACTTTCTCATGCTGCTAATAAAGACATATTCTAGACTGGGTAATTTATAAAGGAAAGAGGTTTAACTGCCTCACAGTTCAGCATGGCTGGGGAGGCCTCAGGTAACTTATAGTCATGGTAGAAGGGGAAGCAAACATACCTCTCTTCATATGGTGGCAGCAGGTGGAATTGCAGAGCAAAGAGGGAAAAACCCCATGTAAAACCATCAGATCTCTGGAGAGTTCACTCACTATCATGAGAACAGCAGGATGGAGGTACCCACCCCAATGATTCAACTACCTCCCACTAGGTTCCTCCCAAGTCACATGGTGATTATGAGAACTACAATTCAAGATGAAATTTGGGTGGGGACACAGCCAAACCATATCAGATGCTAAAACACAAGCTTCATGGGTATAGGCATAGCATCTGTATTTTTAAAAATTCTTCCAGATGATTATAATGTTCAGCTAGGATGGAGAATCATTGTTTAAGCCAGACAGAAGAAAGACAGAGGGAAATGATTTCCTGCAAAGAAGAGACAAGTAGGTAGAGAAAATACATTACATTGTATTTGGGGTTCTAGGAAAATTGGGAAAAGACAAAAGGAGAAGGAAATATAGAAGAGGGTGAGGAAAGACAAAGAGAAAACATGAATGCATGTTTTTATTCCTGAGACAATGGCAAGATTGCTGCTCACTCTTTCTTTTTGAGCTTCATCTGACCAAACAGATTACAATATCAGTTTAAAGTTAAACCCAAGTTTATTCCACATGCTCACCTCTTCTAGTTGTAAGAAATACAAGTTATCTCTCTTAACTTTCCTTCACATTAGGGATTTACCTTAGATTTGTTTTTGTATTCCTTCCAGCCATTCCTCTCGCTCATCCCAACTCCCTGCGGAATCAGCGTAGCAATCGGAACTCATAGAGTCCTCTCTCAAATGTTGACCTTTTTGTTACAGACACACACATGCTTTCTCTCTCTCTCTCTCACTATTTATATAAAGAGAGACAGCAAGTAGCTACTTATTATGTATCATGCCTTAACATTCTGAGAAGAGGTTATACATGCATTAGATGAACAAAAAGGACATAAACCACATTATTATGGATTGAAGATACGTTGAAGTCCTAATCCCCACTACCTGTGAATAGGACCTTATTTGAAAATAAGGTATTTGCAGGTGTGTAATCAAGTTAAGTTGAAGTCCTTAGGTTGGACCCTAATCAAAAATGACTGATGTCCTTTAAAAAAAAAAAAAAAGAAAGAAAGAAAGACAGAGACAGACACACACAGGAGAATGTCATGTGACTACAGAGGCAGACATCGAAGTGCTGTCCTAGCAAGTCAAGAAGCATCTGAGTTCTACCAGAAACTGGAAGAGGCAAAGAAGGATCCTCTCCTGGAAGCTTTGGAGGAAGTGTAGCTCAGCCCACAGCTTGATTTAGGACTTCTAGACTTGACAGTTGCGAGAAAATAAATTTCTATTATGTCACCAAGTTTCTTATATGTACCGTAACCTTAAGGAACAAATACACTTACCTTTTACATGGTAGGAAATGAATATCATCTATTTTATTATATGGTAGATGAAATTCATAGAGTTCTATACTAAAAAGGAATAAAACAGATACATAGTTTTTTCTTTTATAATCCATTCTGTGGAGACATAAATGATCAATCACGTAAGGTAAGATATTAGTTAAGTGGGAGCTTACAAAGGTATCATGGGAGCAAATAACAGTGATCTCTAATTCAGTTGGTGGGGAAAGCTGTGGGCAAGCGAGGTTAAATAAAGTCTTCTCTGAGGAAGAGCTATTTAAGATGAAAAATGAAAAGAAATCAGTCAGAGCAAGTAGAAGAGGGAGTGTTTCAAAGAAAACAAAAATGTGTACATGGGTTTAGACTTGAGATATTGACAATATAATTAAAGCCAATGCAAATGTGGTTGTAGGCTGAAGTCTCTTCAAAATATTGTGGTAAAGGATATAAAGTACTCACCATGATTTTGGCCATTGTATTTTGTTCCTCGACTTCTCCTTGAAATTCTTTTTGCATCTCAACTAAGACCAGAAGTTCTTTGTCTTTCATTAGCTTCATTTCTTTTGCAAACTCAGATCCAGGATTCAAGTCCTGTGAATGGATTCTAAAAGCCTCCAGTATTAAATATAACCACAGCTGAAAGGGGAACTTGAAGCTGTTTAGCTTCAGCATTTAGTTTGCCATCTCGGAGTATGTTTATAAAAGGCTAAAGGACATAGATAAGAGGTCTGGAGAAGACTTAAGACATTTCTCAAATTACATCTTGAGGAAAAATATGAGAGATATTCAAATATTCTATAATCAAAGGTATCATATTCAAATAAGTTTGTTGAATGACAAATTGTAAAGATAACAGGTTTTTTTTGTTGTTTTTTTGTTTGTTATGAAGAATTCCCAGAGACTGACCACTTAAATTAATTGTGAATCTCTAAGAGAAAATTATAGTAAACAGTACTTCCCACTTTTTTGTGCTTTTTGTTTGTTTTCTAAAGAACATTTTGCTGGGTGGAGCATATATTTTTTGCTTACTCGCTTGCTCATTTTGATGTTTAAAGATTATAATTTTGGGTAAATATTTATGTGGATTAAAGATCTTCCTCACATCATAGAAGCCAAAAATACCTGACATTTGTTTTCCTTGAAATAAAGCAGCTGGATTTTGGTGAAGTGGTCGAAGCTTGGCCAATAGGATTCTGCTACAAGAAATGGAATCTGGAATGAATAATAAAAGAAAGAAAGTAGGACAATATAGAATTTTCCCCTGCAGTGCTGACAATATCTGGTGACCATTGAGTGGCATTAGTGGTAGTTAGTATCCAGTGGCAGGCAGTAGCTTCCCACTCACCAGGCTGTTGATAGATTGCGTGACCTTACAGTGCTTCTAGCCACTATTGGATACTGCTATTAGCTAAGGCAGACCTTCAGCCTACTATAAACTTAAGTGCTAATAACTGTCCCTCAATACCTTCCACTTTTCCTTTATACAGTCAATTTCTGTTGATTACAATAAAAAATATGTTCACAGAGCATGTCAGACAGCGGTGCTATAAGGAACATATTTGGGGAGATAATAGTTTAGGAATATGTGCATATATTTCAAGTAATACCAATAGCCAGGTCCTTTCTGCTATCGCCCACAAAGGCCCAGGTTCTTTCCATAGCCAGTCTCTTTGTCTATTTCCGAGAGGTTTAAGGAGGAAGGATCTACTTCACACATTCCTGAAGGCAGCTTTCACAACTTTCTATAGCATGTCTGTTTTAGGCCAACAAACTTTAATCATACAGCAATTCTAACCTTCCCCCCTATGCTTCACCTGTTCCTGTTTTGGCTCCTTTGAGAAATAATTTCTCTGTGACATAGAGAAATTTCTCTGTGTTATTTTATATTACTTCTGCTACAGGAAAAAATACAGCAGGGTATTCGTTATAGAGTTGGTGAGGCTCAGGATGGAATCCTACTTTGACATGTACTTGTTATGTGAAAAACAAGAGTAAATGTGAGACTATTGTTGTTCAAAATGTGTTTCTTTTCAAGACTTCCATGAGCCAGTTAATGGTAAATTATCTTCAGCTCAGACATGGGGAATTTTGCACCCAAGTTCTCCAAGTGTTTGGCTATGGGGTTTAGCATTTCTGTTAGTTAATATAAATATTGCTTTAAGTTAAATTATTTAGCTTCTCTAAGATTCAGGGACTCATGTGTAAGATGAAATGCTGCAGTGAGGATTCTGTTGCAAATGGGAAAGATCTGGCCTACACTGGCTTAAGCTAACTTTTTAAAAAATGTTACATAACGGAACAGATCAAAGATAGACATTGAATTCAGATGAAGCTTGATTCAGGATTCAAACATTACCTGGATCCAATTTCTCTCTTTGCTTTGTAGCTTCACTTTACCCTTTTCTTGCTCCATTTTAAACAGTTTATTCTCTTAGTTAATACAATCCAAACCAGCAATTCTTAAGTATGAATCTCAGTTAGGCACAGAGGAAAACAGGAGTGCTTCCTTCTGAGAAGTTTCAGGGAAAATTACATTCATCCTCCATATTGTTTATGATCTGCTAATTGGCTCAGATTTGTCTTGAGCTTCACCTCTACCATCCACCCACAGAAAGTTAAAGGACAAAGTGGAAAAGAGATGGCTTCCCAGAAGGAAACTGAGGTTTTTAAAACGGGGTCAGAATGAATGAATATTAGCATGCAAAAATAGCAGAGAGCCACAATATCCTGGAATTCTCTATGACTTAGATACTATGACAAAATGATCAGCACATGGGAGAACTAAACCATTTCAATATAATATTTCATATGGTTTGGATTCATGTTCCTGCCCAAGTCTGATGTCAAATTGTAATCCCCAATATTGGAGGAGGGATATGGTGGAAGGTGATTGGATCACGGGGGTAGAATTCCCCCCTTGCTGTTCTCATGATAGCAAGTGAGTTCTCGTGAGATCTGGCACTTTTACTTCTCTCCCTTCTCTGCCACGTAAGACATGCCTACTTTCCCTTTGCATTCTGCCATGATTGTAAGTTTCCTTAGGCCTCCCCAGCCATGTTTCCTGTATGGCCTGTGGAATTGTGAGTCAAGGAAATCTCTTTCCTTTATAAATTATCCAGTCTCAGGTAGTTCTTTATAGCAATGTGAGAACAGACTAATACAATATTATTGCTCTTTGAGTGCATAATGTTAACATGTATTCTATATTAAGATACTAATCTCTCATACAAAAGACAAGCTGTGCTGAAATTATGCCACAAGGCTAAAAGATTAAGCTTTTAATATACCACATGATCTGTGAAAAGGTAAAAAGTCTTGTGTGGCCATGAAGATTAATTCATCTCATTATTCTTTTCAATGTTTAGTTTTGTAGAATCATACTCTTGGCCTTCTCTCATGTGGCTAGCATAGTAAGAAGGGCCTGGGGTCTCCTACTTGGAGGTATACATCCTCCTATCCACCTTAGAATTCTGTCTTGGAAACTTGGGAGAGGCCCAGAGGAAAGAGGTCTGAGTTAGTCTGCTTGACTTGTCTATTTTATAAAAAATATTCCTGTGGGTTCCATATTATCTCTTCCAGTTCACTAGGAAACTATGCTAGAGTAGGTTGTCTAATATCAGTGACAAATATAGGGCATTCATAGACTTGGAATATCTTCTGGGTCTCTCTTTGAGGTTTTCAACATTCAAAGATACGGCCATTTTTAAGAAATTTCAGATTCCAGTTATGTCCTTGCTAGGCATCTTCCCAACCACCTGAAGGGTTGGCCCCTCCTCTTTCATGAGCAGACACACAAGGGCAGAAAATGACTCTTTCTTTATATCCTCCAGGCTTTCCTCTTAACTCCCCTAGATATTCTGTGTTTTAGTTCTGAGCCAATCGAGTAAGAGATCTTGGCAGTGTCTGTCTGATTCCAGCTTAGGAAATGAAGCAGGAAGAGGAGACAAGTCACATTGAATCATTTTGCCTGAGAAAATATAGCTGATCACACCGTTTGCTCACTAAACTGAGATTTTGCTACCACAGAGATCTTTGTAACTCTATTAGTCAGCTTAAACTGCTACAATAGAACACTACGAACTAGGTGACTCTAACAACACATATTAATTTTCTCTCAGGTCTGAAGGTTTCTGGGTCTTCATAGAGCCTTTCTTCTGCACACAGAAAGAAGGTGGGGGAGAGAGAGAGAAAGCACTGCTATCTCTTCTTCTGCTTATAAGAACGTTAGTCCTGTTGGAATAGAAGAGCCTCATGCTTAAGACCTCATTTAACTGTAGTTACCTCCTTACGGATTTAACATATGAATTTTAGAAGGGCACAATTCAGTTCATGACAGTAATTAACAAGCAAAGCCTTCAGGCCACTCAAATCTGTTCTGATTACATATCATTCTCTTGTTTATCTTTGTGTGATGAAATGTAACACAAAAATAAACAGGAGAATGATATGAAATGATCAAAATGTTATTGAATCTGAAGAAAATGACTTAAAGAAAATTACGATACCTCTTCAAAAATGTATGGCAATTTATGACATTTCCCAGGAAAGGAGCCTTATAAAATAGCTATCGATATATTCTTTACAGAATAATTTATCATCAGCTGATCCTATAGATGTTCTTCACCAAGAGCCCCAAACTAGGAGCAATGCCATTATATTATGAGATGCTTTCAACTCTGCTCTGTGGGTGCAATGCCAACATGGCTATGAGATGCTTTAAACTTTGATTTCTGACTGGTACTTTTTAATACTGAGGTCTTGATTAAATGAGTGCCATCTTTGTCTCTCTTCCCTCCATTTCTCTTTCACCTTCCCTCCTCCCTACTTTCTTTCTCAACACCTTCTCTATAATGCCACCATGTTTTTCTTTTACTCAATTAAAATGAATGCATTCTAAATGATTCTTTTTCATTAATTAATTACTTTTATTTTTAGATTAACTACTTTGTTTACAGACACAATGTGCATGCTTGTGGTTAATTTAGGAATGAGTATTTAGTAGGAAGCTAGCAGGGGCTCCTATGAGAGACCAGCCAACCTTTTTATTGTGATAGTAGGCTCTAGAAAACAGCATACAACTATACTATTGGAAAGATCTTTTTCTTAAAGCATAACCAAAAATTCAATAAGTCCTGAGAACTATCTGACTTTATTTCTTGAGATTTTTATTATTATCCAAATAACAACAACAACAAAAATTAACTTAGACTCTATTGAGATCCTCCTATGTGCCAGGTGCTAAAAATACAATACAACAAGATATAGTCCCTTGCTAAAAACATATCACAATCTAGTTGGGGAGATGAGCAGAAAGGTATTGGCTCTCAGGTATTAGATGGGGTAAAAACATGGTAGAAGTTCTGGAGATCTGAGTATAGATACTGAAGGAGTAGAAGGAAACTTCCAGAAAGATACCAATACCTTTTTCTAAAAATACAGCGTACATTCAACAAATACTTGTTACATTAATTAATTATAGTAGGTTCAGATATTTCAGTAGAATATAACAGATTTTAAAAATCATTTGTAGTCCTAAAACACTGAGAGGTTAATGTATTAGTGTATTTCCTCAAATTTTTCTCAAATACCTTCATGGGTATGTTTACATACTTTTTAAAATTATATAAGTGAACCCATTATACATACATATATATATATATATATATATATATATATATATTTGTAAATACTGTTATTTATAACATCTATATATGTTATATAAAACATATATGTAATATATTTGTAAATACTGTTATTTGAACATTTTATCAGTTTTTTACTGTTTAAGTAATCTTCAAAAACATTCTTGACATTTGTTAAATGTACCATTTTATACAACAATTTGTGACTATAACAACAATGATTTTATAGTATGATTTATGGGTGGTATATTAGTCCATTTTCACACTATTATAAAGACATACCTGCAACTGAGTAATTTATAAAGAAAAGAGGTTTAATTGGTTCATGGTTCTGCTGACTGTACCGGCTTCTGTTTCTGGGGAGACCTCAGGAAACTTACAATCATGGTGGAAGGCAAAGGGGAAGCAGGCATGGTCTTCACAGAGCCAGCAAGAGGAAAAGAGAGTGAAGTAAGTGCTACACATTTTCAAATAGCCAAATCTCATGAGAACTCGCTATCATGAGAACAGCAAGGGGGAAATCGCCCCCAGGATCCAATCACCCTTCACCAGGTCCCTTCCCTAACTTTGGGAATTACAATTCAACATGAAATTTGGGTGGGGACATCGAGGAAACCGTATCAGGTGGGGTATTCCCAGCTAGAGAGGTGAAGTGACTTTCCCAAGCTGATGCAGCAAATGATGAAGGCAGGATTGCCTGATGCCTTTGTGCTTAAGGACGTATGTGTCTGTGTGTCCTTAAGGACATGCCAGTCACTTTCCATCTTTTAAGTCTTTATTTTGAAAATAAGTTTAAAAATGTGCTGGAAGGCTGTCATTGCTCTGAATTTTGAATTTTGTGAATTTTACCCTGCTGCCTTTCAATATTTTGAAATATTTAAATATTTCAAGTATTTTGCTTGGAATTTTCTGGCATTTCCCTTTGAAAGCAATCAAGCTTGGTGGTTGAGAATACAGAATTCATTTGCTTTATTTTGAATCTTGGCTTTTCCACCTACTCCCTGTGCCATCTTGGACGAGTTATTATACTTTTTATATCTCCAATTTCTCATATTTAAAATAAGAATAATAGTTTCTAATTCATATGGCTGTTATGAGAAGTAAATAAATTTAACTATATTTTTTATTGCTGTGTAACAAATTATCAAAAATTTAAAAAATTTAGCATCCTCAAACCACACCAAGTTATTATCTCAGCATATCTGTAGGTCAGAGGCATGGCATGGCATGATTCAGTTCTATGATCTGGGTATTATCCCAAGGCTGAGATCAAACCATAGTCCAGCCTGAGTGTTTTGCTAGAGGATCTGGGAAAAAACCTGCTTGTGAATTTATTCTTGCTGGCAGAATTCAGCTTCTTGTGGTTATAATGCTGAGATTCCTGTTTCCTTTTTGGCTTTTTTCTGGGTGTCACTCTCAGCTCCTAAAGGCCACCTGTGTTCCTTGATGCACTACCTGATCCATCTTTAAACCAATGATGATATGTTGAATAATTTTCATGCCTCAAATCTTTGATTTCCTTCAGTTAATGGCCAGAGAAAATATTCCTCTTTTAAAGGGTTCAGGTGATTGATCAGGCCTACCCAGAAAATCTCCTTAGCATACACTTAGTGCCATACTGTAAAATATAACCTACTCACAAGTATAAAATCCATCAAATTCACAATTCATCCTCATGTGGGATATTTATGCTAGCAGATGCAAAATCTTGGTTAATATATATTGGAATTCTGTTTACTATATTGTGCTTGTGAAGCAGATAGAAAATTCACCACTCATGTAAATACTTAATAACTGTTGGATATTGCTATTTTATACCTTAGGAATCAGTATATAGCATTCTTCAATATATAGAATCATTAATATTTAGAATCATCAATATATATTTGATATAAATTGATATATATTTAAAATATATAAAATACATATATATTTTTATTTTCTTAGGGAAAAGATTGAATGAAGACTAAAACAATTAAGCTTCAGCAAAGCATAAGTAAAATTTTGTCTGAAAGGTGACTTTATATAACAGAATCCAGAGCTGTTCGGATTCTCTCAACCATGTGCATCTTCTGCCTTCTTCTGGTCCGTTGGAGCATGGCAGGGGAATTATTTTATTTAATAAGGGAGAAAACTAAAAACAGGCCAATTGTCTGTATGAATATCACAGACTCTTTGTTGATCTGAATTTTTGAGTATTCAGTTCAAAATTTCCAGCATTAATTGCCACATGCATTTTAGTTAATGTTTTCAAGTAAGTAGCAAGAGGATATTCATTATGCACATGTTATTGTCTTGAATGTCCTTCAGCCACAGGCCCCCTAATTGCAGGATTGATTTGCAGCTGCTGCTATGGGGCCTATTTTAAGGCACATAGGTTGTGTAAGCAAACCAAACTAAAATGAGTCCATCAAAATAGTGGGACCATCAGTCTACAAGAGTGTCATGAGTCTCCAAAAAAGTTACAGAGTTAAATGCTTTTCTGAGACTTTCAGAAACTTCCTCTGATGAAATAAGTTGTCACTGTTTCTATTCACAACTGTTCCTGAAGTGATGCTTTCTCAATGATTTTCTTGGAATCAGGTAGATTTAGACAGCTGTTTTCTTAACTGCTTCAGTGTCACCACATTCACAACATTTCTACTCTATATATTTATATGTATTGTGGTCATTTATATATGTTTCATTGCCCTTTTCATCATTTTCAAATTGAAATTCTTTATGCTTGCCTCAACGACTTCATTTTCCTCATGGCTCCAGGCTAATCACTCTAGGAGGAATTATCTGGTTAATATTTCTTAAAACTGTTAATGTGATGCTTTAAAAGGAAAAAAGGAATAAAAGGGCTTGTTGTAGACTCTGCTATAATCACAGAATGATAATGTAAGGAGAGAAACTTAGAATCTCAACTTTTTATCAGAAATAAGAAAACGAAGTATCAAAAATTAGGATGCTTTGCCTCATATCACATAGCAGATCATTCAGGATATTTCTCCCCATTAATTTCCCTGGATTATACTTCACTTTTTTCTTCATTTTTATACTCTGGGGCTGTATCTTTATAGGTTCCCATTCATTGTATGGTCTTGTTCATGTACTGGAGCATTTGCTCCAGAGAGTTAAAATAAAATGAAGGCAGATAATGCTTGTTTGCTTATGATCTAGTTTGATAACTAGTATATTAGTCCATTTTCACACTGCTGATAAAGATATACCCCAGACTGGGTAATTTACAAAAGGACTTACAGTTCCACTTGGCTCGGGAAGCTTCACAATCCTGTGGAAGGCAAGGAGGAGCAAGTCACGTCTTAAACATGGATGGCAGCAGGCAAAGAGAAAACAAGGAAGACACAAAAGCAGAAACTCCTGATAAAACCATCAGATCTCATGAGACTTATTCATTACCATGAGAACAGTATGGTGGAAACCAACCCCATTATTCAATTATCTCCCACCAGGTTCATCCCACAACACATGGGAATTATAGGGGTACAATTCAAGATAGAGTTGGGTGTTAACACAGAGCCAGACCATATAATTTCACCCCTGGCACCTGCCAAATCTTATGTCCTCACATTTCAAAACCAATTATGCCTCCCCAACAGTCCCCCAAAGTCTGAGCTCATTTCAGCATTAACTCAAAAGTCCACAGTCCAAAGTCTCATCTGAGACAAGGCAAGTCCCTTCTGCCTATGAGCCTCTAAAACCAAAAGCAAGCTAGGTATTTCCTAGATACAATGGGGATACAGACATCAAGTAAACACAACCATTCCAAATGGGAGAAATTGGCCAAAACAAAGGGGCTACAGGGCCCATGCAAGTCCGAAATCTAGCAGGGAAGTCAAATATTAAAGCTCCAAAATGATCTCCTTTGACTCCACGTCTCATATCAAGATCATAATGATACAAGTGTTGGGTTCCCATTGTCTTGGGCAGCTCTGCCTTTGTGGCTTTGCAGGGCAAGCCTCCCTCCTGGCTGCTTTTATGGACTAGTATTGAGTTATCTGCAGCTTTCAAGGCACAGAGTGCAAGGTGTCAGTAGATCTACCATCCTGGGATCTGGAGGATGTTGACCCTCTTCTCACAGCTCCACTATGTAGTGCCCCAGTAGGGACTCTGTATGGGGCTTCCAACCCCACATTTCCCTTTTGCTCTGCCCTAGCAGAGGTTCTTGAGAACCCCATCCCTGCAGCAAACTTCTGGAATCTAGGTGGAGGTTCCCAAATCTCAATTTTTGACTATAAGGGTCTGTACACCTACAGGCTCAACACCACATGGAAGCTGCCAAGGCTTGGGTCTTGCACCATCTGAAGCCATGGCCTGAGCTCTACGTTGGTCCCTTTCAGCAATGGCTGGAGTGGCTGGGATGCAGGGCACCAAGCCTGTAGGCTGCACACAGCTCAGGGACCCTAGGCCTGGCCCCCAAAACACTTATTCCTCCTGGGCCTCTGATGGGAGGGGATGCCATGAAGACTTCTGCCATGCTCTGGAGACGTCTTGTCTTTCCCATTGTCTTTGGTGTTAACATTTGTCTCCTCATTACTTATGCAAATTTCTGCAGCCCTTTTGAATTTCTCCTCAGAAAATGGGATTTTCTTTTCTATTGTATTGTCAGGCTGCAGACTTCAAACGTTTATGCTCTGTTTCCTCTTTAAAACTGAATGGTTTTAACAGCACCCAAGTCACCCCTGGTATGTTTCACTGCTTAAAAATTTCTTCTGTCATATACCCTAAATCATCTCTCTCAAGTTCAAAGTTCCACAAGTCTTTAGGGAAGGAGCAAAATGCTGCCAGTGTCTTTATTAAAACATAACAAGAGTCACCTTTACTCCCGTTCCCAATAAGTTCTTCATCTCTATCTGAGAACACCTCAGCCTGGAGCTTATTGTCCATATGGCTATCAGCATTTTGGGCAGTCATTTAACAAGTCTCTAGGAAGTTCTGAACTTTCCCCCACTTTCCTGTCTTCTTCTGAACCCTCCAAACTGTTCCAACTTCTTCTGTCGATTATTCAGTTCCAAAGTCACTTCCACATTTTCAGGTATCTTTTCAGCAATACCCCACTCTACTGGTACCAATTTGCTGTAATTGCCCATTTTGATGCTGCTGAGAAAGAGATACCTGAGACTGAACAATTTACAAAAGAAAGAGGTTTAATTGGACTTACAGCTTCACTTGGCTGGGTATGCCTCACAATCATGGCAGAGAGCAAGCCCTGTCTTACATGGATGGCAGCAGGCAAAGACAGAATGGGGAAGATACAAAAGCTGCAACCCCTGATGAAACCATCAGATCTCATGTGACTTATTCACTACCATGAGAACAGTATGGTGGAAACAGCCCCATGATTCAGTTATCTCCCACAGAGTCCCTCCCACGACACATAGGAATTATGAGAGTACAATTCAAGATGAGATTTAGGTTGGGGCACAGAGCCAAACCTTCACAACTAGCATCAAAACTGAAAATTAACTTCCTGTATCAGGAACCCAGTAGATTTTAAAACTCAAAGAAAATAGATGTGTGTTGTGGGAGGAAGATCCACTGGAGCAGGAATACCCACCACAATCCCTTTCATGGGAACTGAGTTTCCCCTAAGCAACTGCTATTTTGTAATGAGACTGATTTCTTTGATTTATTTTTCACGACAGGAGACCCCTGAAGTAAATACCACACTGTAACAAATCTTCCTTTCTTAAATTCACAGATAGACTCCAACAGTGATATAATCATGTTAAATGAAAAGGCCAGTATAAATTACTTAGAGTATAAGCAGGTTGTAGTTAAATTCTGATTCTGTTTTAAATACAAAAGCAGTCACATAGACCAATGGAACAGAATATAAAGTCCAGAAATAAATCTGCACACCTGCAACCATCAGATCCTTGAAAAAAAAATAACAAAAAAAAATAGCAATGGGGAAGGACTCCCTATTCAATAAATGGTGCTAGTATAACTGGCTAGCCATATGCAGAAGAAACTTGAGCCCCTACATCTCATCATATACAAACATTATCTCAAGATGGCTTAAAGATTTAAATGTAGGACTTCAAATTATAAAAAGGTCCTAGAATAAAACCTAGGAAATACCCTTCTTGACATTGGGTCTGGCAAATCATTTATGGCTAAGTCCCTAAAAGCAAATTGAAACAAAGGCAAAAACTGACAAGTGGAACTAAAACTAAAGAGCTTCTGCATGGCAAATGAAATTACCAACAAAGGAAACAGGTAATCTACAGAAAGGGAGAAAAGATTCACAAACGATGGCCCTTGCAAAGGTCTAATACCCAGAATCTATCAGGAACTTAAAGAAACAAGCAAAAGACAAACAATCCAATTAAAAAATAGGCAAAGGACATGAACAGATATTTCTCAAAGAAGGACATTCAAGGAGCCAATAAGCATTTGAAAAAAAAAAAGCTCAACACCAATATTAATCAAGAAATTCAAATCGAAGCCACAATGAGATACCAGCTTATACCCATCAGAATGGCTATTATCAAAATGTCAGAAAATAACAGGTAACGGCAAGGTTGCAAAAAAACAAAACAAAAAAACAGAAAACTGATTTAGTTTGAAGATTTGTCCCTGCCCAGATCTCATGCTGAATTGTCGTCCCCAATGCTGGAGGTGGGACCTGGTGTGAGGCGTTTGAGTTTAGGGGGCAGATCCCTCATGGCTTGGTGCTGTCTTCATGATAGTGAGTTCTCAGGAGACCTGGTCCTTTAAAAGTATGTGGCACCTCCTGCCATCCTCTCATTTGCTCCTGCTTTTGTCATGTGGCATGCCTGATCCCCCTATGCCTTCTACCATGATTGAAAGCTGACTGAGGCTTCACCAGAAGCTGAGCAGATACCAGTACCATGCTTCTTATAAAGCATGCAGAACTGTGAGCTAATTAAACCTCTTTTCTTTTTATTTACCCAGCCTCTAGTATTTCTTTATAGCAATGCAAGGACAATCTGATATAGAAATTGGTACTAAGGAGTGGGCATTGTTGTAAAGATACCTGAAAATGTGGAAGTGGCTTTGGAACTGAGTACCAGGTAGAGGTTGCAAAAGTTTGGAGGGTTCAGAAGATATGAAAATAAAGGAAAGTTTGGATTTTTTTTTAGGAACTGGTTAATTGGTTGTGACCAAAATGCTCATAGTGATATGAACAGCAAAGTCCAGACTGCCAAGGTCTCAGATGGAAATGAAGAACTTACTGAGAACTGATGCAAAAGTTGTGTATGTTAAGCCTTAGTAAACAGCTTAGCTGCTAACTGTCCATACCCTGGGGATGTGTGGATGTTTGAACTTCAAAGTGATGGTTTAGACTATCAGGATAAAATTTCTAAGCAGCAAAGCATTGAAGATGTGAATTGGCTATTCCTAATAACCTAAGCTCAGATATGGGAGCAAATAAGTGATTTAATGTTTGAATTTATATTTATACAGCATGCACAACATAATTGGAAAATTTGCAGACTGGCTCTATGGCACAGAAAGTAACAGCTTTTTAGAATAAGAATTCAGGCAGGTTGTGAAGCATCAAGGCCTTAAAGGCATTTCAGAGATACTTATGGTAGTCCTTCCCGTCATGGGCCTGGAGGCCTAGGAGGGGAGAATGGTTTCATGGGCCTGGCCCAGGGCCCTACTGCCCTGCTCAGCCTTGAGAAACTGCTTCCTGAATCCAGACCACTACAGCTTCAACTGGGGCTCAAACGTGCCCAGATGCAACCTAAGCTGCCACTTTGGATGATGCAAGCCATAAGCCTTGGTGGCTTCTACATGGTGTGAGGCCTCAGGCACACAAAATGCAAGAGTGAATGAAGCTCAGCTGCCTCTGCCTAGATTTCAGAGGATGTATGAGAAAACATGGATTTCTGGGCAAAAACCTGCTGCAGGAGTGAAGCCTCACAGAAAACCTCTGCTAGGGCACTGCAGAGAGGAAATGTGGGGTTAGAGGCCCCATATGGAGTCCCCACTAGAGAACTGCCTAATGGAGCTATGGAAAGGGGACCACCATTCCTCCAGACTGTAGAATGGTAGATTCACTGGCAGCTTGTAGTCTGTGCTTGGAAAAGCAAAGGCACTCAACAACCTGTGAGAACAGCCACAGGGACTGAAACCTACAAAGCCACAAGGGTGGAGCTGCCCAAGACCTTGGGGGGGGCCACCTCATGCACCAGTGTGACCTGGATATGGGACACAGAGTCAAAGGAGATTATTTTGGAGTTTTAAGATTTAATGAATATTATTCTGGGTTTTGAAATTGCATGGGACCTGTAGCCTCTTTTTTTTGACCACAATTTTGTTTTGTTTTGTTTTTTTTGGAATAGGAATGTTTACCAAATGCCAATACCCCATTGTATTTTGAAGGTAAATAAGTTGCTTTTAATTTTACAGGCTTATAGGTGGAAGAGACTTGCCTTGTCTCAGTTGAGATTTTTGGACTTTTATGTTAATGCTGAAATGAGTTAAGACGTAGGGAGACTGTTGGGAAGGCATGATTGTATTTTGCAACATGAAGAGGACATGAAATTTGGAAGGGGCCTTGGGCAGAAGGATATAGTTTGCATATTTGTCCCTGTCCAATCTCATGTTTAATTGTAATCCCCAATGCTGGAGGTGAGGCTTGGTGGGAGATGTTTCTGTCATGGGGGGCAAATCTCTCATTTTGGATTAGTCTGTTCTCATGCTGCTAATAAAAACATACCCAAGACTGTGTAATATATAAAGAAAAGAGGTTTAATTGACTCACAATTCCAAATGGTTAGGGAGGCCTCACAATCATGGTGGAAGGCAAAGGAGGAGCAAAGTCATATCTTGCTTGGTGACAGGCAAGAGACAGCATGTGCAGGGGAACTGCCTTTTATAAAACCATCAGATCTCATGAGACTTATTCACTATCACCAGAACAGCACTGGAAAGACCCACCCCCATGATCCAATTACCTCCCACCAGGTCCCCCCTATGACATGTGGGAATTATGGGAGCTACAATTCAAGACGAGATTTGAGTGGGGACACAGCCAAACCATATCACATGGCTTGGCACTATCTTCATGATAGTGAGTTCTTGCAAGAGCTGATTGTTTAAAAGTGTGTAGCAGTCCTTGCAGTTCTCCTGTTTGTTCCTGTTTTCACCATGTGATCTGCCTGTTATCCCTTTGACTTCTGCCATGATTGAAAGCTGCCTAGGCTTTACCAGAAGCCAAGCAGATGCCAGTACCATGCATTTTGTAAATCCTGCAGAATCATGAGCCAATTAAACCTCTTTTCTTTATAAATTACCCAGCCTTAGGTATTTATTTATAGCAATGCAAGAAGGAAATAATAAGGAATGTTTATAGACTGTTGCTGGGAATGCAAACTAGTTAAGCCATTGTGAAAAGCAGTTTTGAGATTTCTCAAAGAACTCAGAACCACCATTCAACCTAGCAGTTCCGCTACTAAGTGTATATGCATAGGAAAATAATGCATTCTATCAAAAAGATATATATATACTTGTATGTTCACTGTAGTGATATTCACAATAGCAAAGAGATGTAATGAATCTAGCTGTCCCTCAACAGTGGACTGGATAAAGGAAATATGGTACATATACCATGAAATACTATGCAACCATAAAAACAAATGAAGTGATTTTCAGCAACAGGGGTGGAGCTGGAGGCCATTATCCTAAGTAAACTACGGAAAACCAAACACTGCATGTACTCACTTTAAGTGAGGGTTAAATATTAAATACACATAGACATAAAGATGGGAACAATAGGCATTGGAGACAGCTAGACAGGGGAGAGATGGTGCAAGGCATGAGCTGAAAAGCCACCTATTGGGTACTATGCTCATTACCTCAGTGACAGGATCGTTTGTATCCCCAACTTCAGCATTACACAATACAGCTATGTAACAAATCTGTATACGTACCCTTTAATTTATAATAAAAATTGAAATTATTAAAACTACATACATACATTTAAAATAAAATGTGTGTGACAGGTGGATTTTAATTCCTCATATTTCATCTCCTGATATTATGTCTCTGAATATATTTTGATGCATGTCAACAGGAACTTTAAGGTTGCTAATTGGCTGACCTTAAAATAGAGAGGTTATTCACCATTATCTGGTTGGACCTGATGTAATCAAATAGACCCTTAAAAGTGAAAGAGGGAGACAGAAGAGAAAAAGATGAAATCGAAAAAGGGCAAGTAATTCAATATATGAGAGGGACTTGCCTCACCATTGCTAGATTTGAAGTAAAAGAGGGCCAAAAGTCAAGGAAGGCAGGCAGCTTCTAGAAGCTTCAATGATCCTTAGAGGACAGCTAGCTAGGAAACAGAGACCCTGTTTCTACAACTACATAGAATTGAAATACACACACACACACACACACACACACACACACACACACACACTCTCTATATATATATATACATATATATATACACACACACACACACTATATATATATACATATATATATACACACACACACACGAGTGTGTATATATACACATGAATATACACATATTTTTATAAAATATATATGTATATATATAAATATATATATATCTGTATACACACATATAGCTGGGACAACAGGGATGTGCCACCACATCCAGCTAATTTTTAGTTTTTTTTTTTTGTAGAGATGAAGTCTCACCATATGCTTAGGCTGGTGTCAAACTTATGGGCTCAAGCAGTCCTCCTGCCTTGGCCTACTAAAGTGCTGATATTACAGGCATGAGCTACTGTGCCCAGTCCAAATGACATATATTATCCTGGAGACAGATTGTTCTCTAGAGCCTCCAAAAAGGAACACACCCCTGTAGACATTTTGATTTTGGTCCTTTGAAACTTAGAGAAACAAGCTGAGCCTTCCAGACTCTGACCTAGAAAACTGTGGTGTTGATAAATGGCTGTTGCTTTAAGCTGCTAAATTTGTGGAAAATTGTTACACAGCAATATTAAGCTAATACAAATAGCTCTTAATGGTTTTTAAGAGGATTAGTGTATTACTCTTGTCTAGGCACCCCAGTCCCTAAATGCTTTCTCTCGACAAGAATCAGTACCTCACAAAGCTGGTCATAATAAAGCATGGCGTTTTGATCTCTGGCATGTAGTTTAAAACAAGAGTATAAACTGGGCCTCTGAGAGTTTTGTTCAACCTCTAAGAACTGCTAGTCAAAGTATAGTTTCTCCCCCAAGCAGATGAGGAAGAGCCCAGTTTCTTAGGTAAAGAACAGATTGCTCATTTTATTTCCTCTTACCCATTCTTTGTTATCAGCATATGCCAACCTGTTTGTGTATTCATTCTAACACCTCATTCTCAATCTTGGCTAGGAATCTTCTCTTTCCTCTCCCAGCAGGTCTAAAGAAGAGGAGAGGAAGCATTTGGGCTTGCTCCGATTACACTCTATCTTGTGAGACTGTGTCACCGGGAAACAGCCCAGTTAGGCAGAGATTAAAAATACTGATTGTAATCTGATTCCAGAATATAGAAAGTAAGTCTTAAATGGGATGGATAGAGTCAGTAGGATGGCTAAGGATATTGATTATTGTAGAGGATATACATAGTACACATGTATGTTCCTTCATTTGAGCAGCCATATGAATTACATATTAATATATTTTTTGTTTTTAAAGTATTATTTATTTTAATTTTTGTAACTAATATACTTAATTATAGTTTTAAATTTACCAAAAATTGAGCAATGGTACAGAGTTCCATATACATCACCCCTCCCTCTCCACAAACACAGTTTCCCCTATTATTACATTATTACATTCCCCTATTATTACTTACATTAGTGTGGAATAGTTGTTACAAATAATAAATAAATATTGATATATTATCAGTAACTAAAGTACACAGTTTAAGATCTACTATTATGTTCTACAGTTCTGCATATTTTGACAGATGCACAATATTAGCTATCCACTGCTATAGTTTCATATAGAACTATAATCTTTTACAGAATACAGCATTATATAAAATCATAACCTATAGTATCACACCCTTTGGATCCCGTATGCTTCACCTATTCATCCCTCCTCTTCCTCTCACTGAAACCCATAGAATCAACAATCTTTTTACTTTCTTTATAGTTTTGCCTTTCCCCAAATGTCATGAAGCCTTTTCAGGTTGGCTTCTTCCTTAACTGGCAATATGCATTTAAGGGTCCTTCATGTCTTTTCATGGTTTAGGATTTTGTTTCTTTTTATCATTGGATAATGCTCTATTGCATGGCCATATCACAGTTTGTTTATCCATTTACCTATTGAAAGACATCTTGGTTCCTTCTGGTTTGGTGTTATCATGAAGAAAGCTGGTGTAGATATTCAAGTGAAGGCTTTTGTGTGAATGATATTTCCTCTTTTCAAAGATGGGGTTAACATTGTCCAGAGGTTTCTTTTTTGTTGAAGGGAATTTGGAATTTTACAGGTGTGGTACTGCTGATTTCTTTTCACTCCTTCTATCCCTCAGCACCTGAGAAATAGAAGAACTTATCTGATTTGTTCATAGATGGGCATGATTGACTCATCTTCTCTCTTCTTCCTCTTTAGCAAGGGTGTTCTTTCTGCATGAGCAAGTCCACCAGGATTGGCAGACTTTTGGCCATGTCTTAAAACCTGAGCCCTGTTAGCGATAAATGTCATCTTATGGCCTCAACATTTAACTTTAATTATTTTTTCAACTTCTTCAAAACCTGAGCAGAGAAGAAGGATATAATTTACCATGGGAGTCCTCAGAGCCTACCACATAAATAAATCTTAAGTAATTTATACAAAGTCAAGCAGTCGGCAAGTAGCAGAACTAAAATTAAATCTGAATTGGTTGGAATCTTAAAGCTCTTCCTGCTACCATATCATATTTTTCCAAAGTGCTTTTCACCTTAGTTCCCCAAGGTATTTCTTATTATTCCTGGGGGAAAATGCATATTGATATTCAAATAAACTTCATAAAATTAGATAAAGTAAAGCTGATTTTTTTTTCCAGCACGTTTAACTCTGTAAGAAAATAGATGTAATGTGCAATGTTGCCTAAATTTACATGGACATTGAACTCCTTTAGAGAGTGTTTCACAGGACAAATATTTTAGTTTCTGAATTTTTAGATCATTATTTCTTAGCCCTATCCATTTCAGAATGGTTGTTCACATTACCATTTTTGTGATACTTTAGCCATCTCATCTAAAAAACTCTTTAGAGCAGTGTTTCTTATAGCATATGCCACAAAGCATCCTTGTATAAAATGGAGATAGTCCATATGCATATAAGGGAGTGTATTAGGCCATTCTTGCATTACTATAGGGAAATAGCAGAGACTGGGTAACTTAAAAAGAAAGAAGTTTAATCGGCTCACAGTTTTGTGGGCTGTACAAGCATGGCACTAGCATCTGCTTGTTTTCTGTGGAGGCCTCGGGGAGCTTTTACTCATGCAGAAGGCGAAGCAGAAGCTTGCTCACCACATGGCACTCCTGCAGCATGTCTCTTATAGGAGCAAGGGAGAAAGGGGTGCCAAACAGTTAAACAGCCAGATCTCATGAGAACTCACTCATTGTTGAGAGTACAGCACCAAGCTATGAGGTATCTACCCTCATGACCTAAACGCCTCCCACCGGGCCCCACCTCCAACATGGGGGATTACAGTTCAACATGGGATTTGAGTGGGGACAAATACTCACACTATGTCATGGAGTCAGTGGTTAAAAATATTCAACAAAGTTACAGATATTTCCTTATTGTAGGACTTCTCAGCGCCTTTGTTATTGCTATTCCAGTATTTCAAATTCCTGAAAAAGAACCATAGAATAAACATTTGTCAACAATATTTCAAACAGTCCTCTTTTTTTTCCTTACAAAATGATCTTATTTTTTGTCAAAAATAATTTGAAAAGCACTTCTTTATAGCAAAATTACAATTTCTCTTGGTGGTATCATATATTCTCATCTCTTTGCAAACAGAAATAAATTGAAACTCTCAGTTATAGTGGCTTCTAAAAAAAAGTGCCATGGAGACCATTTGACCTTGATTGCAGATGGTCCTGTGCTTAAACTATTCCTCTTACAGAACCACTTTGGACTTGGAAAGTTATTCTGCTTCCAGGAATGTAATGAAATGAAAGTTGCAATGGAAGCTCTGTGTTGCCAGATATGCTGCGAGCAGCAATGTGGGGGTGATGCTCTACCACCAGCCCTCTTTTGAGAAGTCTTTGTAATTGAGAGGTCAGAAGTAAAGGGAAGCAAAAGCATCATCTTACAGCCCTATTGATACATTCTAGTCTTCCTCGGTACTATTTCCATCCTAAGTGAATTGTAAATTTATTTATAGATGCTACTGGGCACTTTACAAGGTATTTCACTGCTTGCCAATATCATTTTTTAATGACTGGCATCGAGGAGCTGGTTTAGTAAAGCCCAGCATTAATTCTCTTTTTAGTTAATTCATTTAGGTCACATCTCATCTGTAATAAGCAAGGGTTTTTGAACCTTGTAAAAAGTATTCTCCCATTTTAAATAAAAAGTTATCCATAGCATGTCAGAGTGGTTCTTAAGAAGCCCAAACAGAAGAAGATAAGAGGCAGAAACTGAATGCATTAGAACATAGTTTTCAACATTTGTGTGTAACACTTTGCAGGCATGTTTATTATCAACATATACCATCAGCACTTTCAACATCAATTATTTGTGAGTGAAGTCAAAGGTCCATGATGTTCTGCATTCTGTAATTTTGCTGAAGCATTAGGTTAAATTACTTACAGAAAGAATGGTGTATGGAGGCAAGTCACTTAGGTAGTGAATGTGAAACCCTGGTATTCTCTATCCATCACTGGCTAGCAAGGGGTGTGTGTGGTGAGGCTTAATAAATGGTCCTCCAAATATATCTGCCACCTAATCTTTGGAAATTTTGAAGGTTACTTTATGCAGCAAAGAGGACTTTGCGTGTGTGATTAAGTTAGGAATCTTGGAATGTGTGATTATCTGGTTTAGTTCAGTGTAATCACAAGGATCCTTATAAAAAGGAAGTGGGAGCAGTTGGGGCGGAGGAGAAGGTGATGTGATGACTGAAGCAGAGACTTGAGTGATGAACTTTGGAGTCACTGCCAAGAAATACAGGCAGCCACTAGAAGGTGAAAGTTGAGAAAACAAATTCTTCCTGCCTAGAATCCAGAATAAATTAGCTCTAACTACACCTTAACTTTAACCTAGTAAAAATGACTTCAGACTTCTGACTTCTGCAACTTTAAGAGAATAAATGTGCATTGCCACTACATTTGCAATAATATGTTATAACAGCCACAACAAACTAGTACAGAGACCAAGGCAACAAGGCAGTTGAATGGACAGTCTCTGGACCAGAACTGCTAGAGGTGAGATCCTGGCTCCAGTGCAAACTAGCTAACAGACCTGGGAGACTTTGGTACTAGCCCTTACTCTCAGTTGCTGCATTGACTATAATATTTTAGAAAATATCAGAATGAACTCCAATCACAGGGAAGTTTTAATGATTAATATACTAGAAATGTGAAGTATTTATCCCTGGGTTTAGCACAGGGTAAGGACTCAAATATTACTTGTTGTCATTGCTAAGAGGCTATAAATAATTTTGTTGTTAAATGGTTACTGAGAGATAAAAAAACTACTAAAGACAAAAATGCTTGTAATATGAGGATTTTCACAGGAAAAATAAGTGCTTTTAAATTACTGGGTTCAAAGAAGACCAAAGATCAATAGGGAAATCTTGTTTCTCTTTATGATGTTGGTGTATCCTTTTAACCTTTCATGAAAAATCCAATTCTATCCATACTTCATTTGAAATATACCCACTGTGATGAATACATGATGTATTTCTGGCCTAAGTTACATATTTTAGTGAGAAAAAATAATAAACAAGTAAACATGAATAGACAAGATAATTCAGAGAGTGGTAATTACTGAAATGGAAACAAATTAGGCTAACATAAAGAAAGTGTCCACAGATGGTCTAGGTATGTAGGACTTCTATAAGCTGAGACTTGAAGGATGAAAAGGAGCCAGTCATTGGTAGTATTGGAGCATTCCAGACAGAGGGAAGAACCAACTTAAAGCAGAAGAGATTGGTGCATGTGTGTGTGTGTGTCTGTGTGTGTGTGTGTGTGCATGTGTGTACAGGGTGGGAGGAAGCTCAGTGTTGCTGAAGCAGAGTGATTGAATGTGTAAATTGTAAGCATAGGAAGAAGCCATGGGATTATGAAAACATGTAGATCATGTCATAGATGATCTACATAGATCTATATAGATCACGTCATAGAGTTGGAATATTTTTAAGGGCAATGAGAATCTTTCAGAGGGTGTCTTAGTCCATTTAGTGTTGTTATAAAGGAATAATGGATGCTAGGTAATGTATTAGGTTGGTGCAAAAGTCATTGCTGTTTTTGTCTTTGAAAGTAATGGCAAAAACTGCAATTTTGAACCAAACTGAAATAAAGAGGCTTATTGGCCCCTGATTCTGCTGGCCGGAGAACTGAGTATCTGGTGAGGGTGTCAGGCTGCTTCCATTCATGGCAGAAGGTGGAGGGGGGGCCAGTGCAGAGAGACCGCATGACAAGAGAGGAAACAAGACAAAGTGGGAGGTAGCAGGCTCTTTTTAACGAGCTCTCACTGGAGCTAATAGAGCTAGAACCTGTTCACTCCTTCCAACCCCAGGGAGGGTATTAATATATTCATGAGGGGGGATCCACTCCTATGACCCAAAAACCTCTGATTAGGTTCCGCATCCAACATTAGGATCAAACTGCAGCATGAGGTTTTGAGGGAACAAATAAGCAAACGATAGCAGAGAGTTTTAAACCACAGAGTAATATTTGGTATTATTTATATTATATTCTAAACAATAAGTCTAGTTAAAATATAGAACATGGATTGTAGAGGGACAAAAAGAGAAATAGGAAGTTCAATTAGTGGGTTTTTGAGTTCATTCCAGTAAGAGAAAACAATGGTAGCCGTGAAGACGGACATAAATGGAAACTTTAGCAATGGGTTTGGAAGGTAAAGTCAAGGCATTTCCGCTGGGTGGTATGTGGAATAGGAGAAAAAGAAGCAAGTAATTTATGGCTCCTACAAATTTGGATTAAGAAACAAGGGAAATAATATTTTCATTTTCTGAGATGGCAAAAGCTTTGAAGGTATAAGGGTTGCAAGAGAGAAACTGAGTTTTGTTTGGCTGTGTTTAGGTGTGAAATACTTATTAGACATCTAAGGTGAAATAGTGAGCTGGTAGTTGTATATACATGCTTAGAGTTCACAGAATTAAGACATATAATAATAAAAATTTAGACCTTGTGACAATGTATTTTATAACATAGCAATGTGCTGAGGTGAGTTCGAATTGGTTTGTTTTCATGATCGTGTGCTTTAGATATTGTCTTTTAGCTGTGTTTAATGTAGTGGTGGTATGGTAGTAGTATTTTCCAAAATGATTCCTACTCAAGCAAATCCTCTTTTTTGGAAACTAGAAAACTAAGATAGATATTATTAAATTCCTGCTGCCACCTAGTGGCACTATTCAAAATTAAAAATAAAAACTGGTAATCTGGACTGTGTTAGTAAGACTCAATGGAACAGTTACTTTATCCAACCCTAGCTCATTTTACAGATGAGAAAAGAAAGACCCAGAGAAAGAAAATGAATAGTCCTAGATCTCATAGATATTCAGGAGTCTGGGCTCCATTGCTGAAATCTATTTTAAGAATTTCACTGATCTAAAACCAGCTTTATCCAAATGAATTAATATTTGTTTCAAACTTTATTTCACAATTTGCTTATTTTTAGCAGCCATTTAGAAACATCCTTTAAATCATTTTGTAACGGGTCTTTTAAAATTCCCATATGTTTTCCCACTTCTTCATAACCAAAAGGAAGTAGATTTTGTTATTATTAGAGGGTACATTAAGAAAATAGAAGTATGAAATTAAGATATATTAATAGACCCTTGAATCAACATTTAGCACCCAGGTAACATACCTTGCTACGCATGTCTTAGTCCAGCAGTCCCCAGCATTTCTGGCACCAGGGACAAGTTTTGTGGAAGACAACTTTTCCTTGGACCTGGGGTGGGGAGGTGGAGGGATGGTTTCGGGATGATTCAAGAGAAGGATGCATGAAGATAATTTATAAATTGCTCCTTAGGGAATGAGTAGAAATAACCACAATGAATAAAATTTGGGTTCAGGGTGAAGAAAGACATTAGAGGAGGAGGTAATAATCTACAAAGGCAAGGAGGTGAGATTATATGCAATAGGAAGAGTGACCTGGATTTCCCTATGGCTCAGAGAGTTTTATAATTAGAATAATGTTATCACTGATGAGGAAACTATAGAGGAAAATAGATTACATTTACTGAGTACTCTGTGCTGAACCTTTGACCTGTACCATTTCACATAATCCTTAAAAAATTTTTTTTCCCATTTATTTTATTGCTTTTTAGGTTTTGGGGTACATGTGAAGAACATGCAAAATTGTTGCATAGGAACACACACGTGGCAGTGTGATTTGCTGCCTTCCTCCCCATCACCTACTTCTGGCATTTCTCCCCTTGCTATCTCTCCCCAGCTTCCCACCCCACACCGTCCCTCCCCTATTTCCCCCCAACTGACCCCAGTGTGTAGTGCTCCCCTCCCTGTGTCCATGTGTTCTCATTGTTCAACACCCGCCTATGAGTGAGAACATGCGGTGTTTGATCTTCTGCTCTTCTGTCACTTTGCTGAGAATGATGGTTTCCAGGTTTATCCATGTCCCTATAAAGGACCCAAACTCTTCGTTTTTGATGGCTGCATAATATGAGGCAAGTAATTTTGGTATATCACTTCACAGAAAAGAAAATTGTTCTTTAGTGAGTTTCAGTGTTTTAAGACAGCAATGGTGGAAGCTGCAAGATCTTTTGAGCTTTAGGCTCAGAAATTGCACAGTGTCACATCTTTCACATTCTATTGGTCAAAGTAGAGTCACAGAGCTAGCCCAAATTCAAAGGATAAGGAAATGAAGCCCAGCTCTTAATAAAAGTTACAGCAAAAATAAATTGTGGCCATATTTTTCACTTACTACCAAAATGAGTCTATTATCTGCACTCATTCACTCAAAGTAGGATCTCAAAACCAAATATAATAGGAAAATCAGGTACTCAATTCCTCTGGAATCCCTAAAGGGATAAAGCAGCATCCAAAGGAACCCATCACATATAGGATTATGTTTATTCCATTTTAGTGAACTCCCAAGAATAGAAAAACTCAGCTTTTCACATGAGCATTATCATATTTAATCATCATGACAAAATTATGAGGTAAGGATTATTAACTTATTTTGCATAAGGTAAAAAACTCAAATAAGTTTGAAATTATTCCCGAAGTTGTGCAGCCATCAATTAGCTGAGCCAGGAATGGAAGCTCAACATATACAAATCTATTGTGCCTACTTCTACCACTGCTCATAGGACAGCGTGGTGCAATAAGCAGTGAGCTTACAGGGAAGGTATTTGGGAAACTGAATTCCAGCCTAGAGCACAGCGAAGCTATCTTTGACAGTAGAAGTGGGCCTGTAGCCAGGAGAGAGTTTTATGATAGATATGTCTATTGTATCACTGTCAATATAACAACAGCCTTATTCAAATTGCAGGCGTATATAAGCTTCCCATAAATATGTGTGGAGAGGAAGTGTAGGAAAAAGATAAGAAAATAAAGTTAAAGAGGATAAAAGGAGATTAGTTTAAAAAGGAGGAAAAGAGGAAATTAAAGAATGGAAAAGAGAATAGAGAAAGGTAACGGCTGAATGAGGGAAAAAATGCCCTCACTAATTAATGCAGGGAGGTACAGCAGAATGAGGAAGGCGATGACACTAATTTATTTTAGAAGTGTCATAGAAGAGTGTTTATAGGTCTCTTTATAGCATTTAAACTCTTGAGTCTCTGGATGTTAGGAAATAATGTGAAGTTCAGCCCTATATTATTTTTTATTTTTTTGGAAAAAGAAGACATAGCTTTAGTGTTATTAACTTATAATTCATATTTATATTAGAAAGATTGTTGAAAGTAAGCATAGCAAATATATCAATTCCCATTCCCTGCTATTTTTTTTCTCCTTGTTCTTTTTTTAAATTATACTTTAAGTTCTGGGGTACATGTGCAGAACGTGCAGGTTTGTTACATAGGCATACATGTGCCATGGTGTTTTACTGCATCCATTACCCCATCATCTACATTAGGTATTTCTCCTAATGCTATCCCTCCCCCAGTTCCCAACCCCCTGACACTCCCTGGTGTGTGATGTTCCCCTCCCTGTGTACAGATGTTCTCATTGTTCAACTCGCATTTATGAGTGAGAACATGTGGTATTTTTCTGTTCTTGTGTTAGTTTGCTGAGAATGATGGTTTCCAGCTTCAGCTATATCCCTGCAAAGACATGAACTTGTCCTTTTTGGGGGCTGCATAGTATCCCATGGTGTATATGTGCCACATTTTTTTTTATCCAGTCTATCATCGATGGGCATTTGGGTTGGTTCCAAGTCTTTGCTATTGTGAACAGTGCCCAATAAATGTATGTGTGCATGTTTATAATAGAATGATTTATAGTCTTTTGGGTATATATCCAATAATGGGATTGCTGGGTCAAATGGTATTTCCAGTTCTAGACCCTTGAGGAATGGGCACACTGTCTTCCACAATTGTTGAACTAATTTACTCTTCCACCAACAATGTAAAAGTGTTCCCGTTTCTCCACATCCTCTCCAGCATCTGTTATCTCCTTTTTAATGATCACCATTCTAACTGGCAGGGGATGGTATCTTAATGTGGTTTTGATTTGCATTTCTCTAATGACCAGTGTTGATGAGCTTTTCTTCATATGTTTGTTGGCTGCAAAAATGTCACCTTTTGAGAAGTGACTGTTTACATCCTTTGCCCACTTTCTGATGTTTTTTTTTTTTTTTTTTTTTAAATTTGTTTAAGTTCTTTGTAGATTCTGGATATTAGCCCTTTATTGGATAAAGAGACTGCAAAATAATTTTTTGCCATTCTGTAGGTTGCCTGTTCACTCTGAGTATAGTTTCTTTTGTGGTTCAGAAGCTCTTTAATTAGATCCCATTTGCATATTTTGGCTTTTGTTGCCATTGCTTTTGGTGTTTTAGTCATGAAGTATTTGCCCATGCCTATGTCCTAAATGGTATTGCCTAGGTTTTCTTCTAGGATTTTTATGGTTTTAGGTCTGATGTTTAAGTCTTTAATCCACCTTGAGTTAATTTTTGCATAACCTGTAAGGAAGGGGTCCAGTTTCAGCTTTCTGCATATGGCTAGCCAGTTTTCCCAACACCATTTATTGAATAGGGAATTCTTTCCCCATTGCTTGTTTTTGTCAGGTTTTTCAAAGATCAGATGGTTGTAGATGTGTCACATTATTTCTGAGGTCTTTGTTCTGTTCCATTGGTCGACATCTCTGTTTTGGTACCAGTACCATGCTGTTTTGATTACTGTAGCCCTGTAGTATAGTTTGAAGTCAGGTAGCATGATGCCTCCAGCTTTGTTTTTTATTGCTTGTAGTCATCACTGACAAACTGTTAAAGGCCTAAGACTTCTCTATTCCTTATTCATCACTCTATTCCTTAATGCACAGCTGCTTGAAATTCTCTTTCTCTATCTTGACTCCATCTCTCCTTCAAACTCTCTTTAGCACTTGAACAAGCATTCCTCTTTTCTGCTTTCTCCAAAAGTCATGAAATGCCACTTTTTCACAAGTGACCTGTGGGAGGCAGTCATTCTGTGCTTCTGTCCTTCATGTGTCACCTATTGTGAACATTTGTTCTTTCACTCTGATAACCTTTTCTACAATAAATCCTCATGAGTAATTTGTAATGAATACAAATTATCACATAGGTAGATGATTTTAATTCATAAAAGTTTTGTGATGGGTGTAAGAAGCAAATCCATTTCTCAACCCTCATATTCTACCGTATTCACTCATTCTACACGTATATTTGAGATCTACTATGTGGCAGACATATTTCCAAGTGGTAGGAATATCCAAGTAAATAAAATAAATAGATATCCATTCCCTTGCTCACCTTTGATCTTGTTAAGGCAGAGATATTAAACCAATTGCATTGTCTGGTACACTAAAGAGATGGTAAGTGCACCAACCTGCTACCCTCTGCCTATCTTGGTTTTACCATGCATTACAGACAACTACATTTCTCAAGTATCCTGGCCTTCTGGACGTGGGTGGGTTTACCCAGTGTTAAACAAAGGAGTTTGGGAGAACAGAAACCAGGGTATTTCTCTTACCTCTCTCTGATTCCTGGGGCATGC
The DNA here is from genome assembly GCF_001604975.1 of Cebus imitator. Taxonomy (NCBI): domain Eukaryota; kingdom Metazoa; phylum Chordata; class Mammalia; order Primates; family Cebidae; genus Cebus; species Cebus imitator. The sequence continues at coordinate 1,461,919 of NW_016107510.1, read as the reverse complement.
AGTCAAACAGTCCCTCTTCTTTGGTTCCAGTAGAGATTTAGCTGGACAACCTTCACTATGGTGCTCACACCAGAAACCCTGCATTCAGGGTTCTGGTAACATCATTCCCTTTGCTAGTCTGTCTAGTCCCATGAGGTTTTTGTAGATGTTTCTTGCTGTTGCTAATGCCTGGGCTGCTTCTCCATCCTCTTTTTAGCTTCTCAGCTCTTCCACAGCTTTGTCATTAATTCCTTATACTAAATGTTCTCTGTTTTTAAAATCTGGTGTGATTTATTTTCCTGTCTGAATCATATAAAGGCACTGGTTTTGGGAGGGCTGGATAGTGGTTATGCAGTTTTAAATAGGGTTGGTGAGAGCGGGCTTCATTGGGAAATGAGTAGTATAACAAAGGGTTGAGGGATGTGTGGTAGTGAGGCATGTGGCTATTTGAGAGAAGTTCCCGGAAGAAGGAAAAGGCTTACAAAGTTTTGAAGCAGTTTCATTTTTGTTATATACTTGTACAGTGTGGAGGCCAGGGTGGCCATGCAGTGCTGAGTTAGAATAGTAGATGAGATCTGAGAGATGATAGGAAGTCAGGTCTAATAGGGTCTCACAGGCTATTTTAAGAACTTTGGCTTTTATTCTGAGTGCCATGGAGGAAGACTGCATTGTTCTGAACAGAAAAATGACATGACCCTGATACTCTTTATATAATTATCTTGGCCATTGTGCTGAGAATAGACTGCAGAAGAGCAAAGGTGAAGGTAGGTAAACCAGTTAGAAATAAATTGCAATAATTCATGAAAGCAGTGACAGTGACTTAGGCTGGAGAGTGTGAAGTCATGTGATTCTGGATATAAAATGTAAGTGGACGACTATCTACTGAACCAAATGTGTAGTGTGAGAAAAATTAAGAAGGCAATGATTTCTGTTCTAAGCAAATAAAAATACAGAATCGTCTACCATTAAGTAACATGAGGAAAATGTATTTGAAGTAAATTTGAAAACGGGTTGTAAGAGTTTTGTTTTGGTCATAGTTAATACAGTAGTTTAGATTTCAGAGGCAACCATCTGACTCTATGTATTATAATTCCATAGGAGACAACCTGGCTGGGAGTTATTAGCATATAAACGGTATTTAAAGCCATGACACTGGGGATGACTTCATCCTAATTGTGAGTGTAGAGAGAGAGGAAATAAGGTCTAAGAATTGAGCCCTGGGTTACACCAAAGGTAAAACATCAGAGAAAGAAGAAAAACCTGCAAAATAGATTGAAAAGAACAAGTGAGTAGGAAGAAGTGTGATATTCTAGGAACTAAACAAATAGTTTTTAGAAGAGAGCAATAAACTGTGTGAAACACTGAGCATAGGTCAAGAAAAATGACTGGGAATATTTGATTAGACTTAGTGTATGGATACTGTTTGGTAATGTCAGTAAGAGTAGTTTCAGTGGGGTAGTGGAGAGAGTTTAAATGAAGTGGATTGAAATGATGAAAGAACAGGATAGACAGAAAATATTTTTTAGAGAAGTTTTTCTATAGATAGAATTAGAAAAATGAGATGGTAGTTGGAGGCCAAGTGAGGTCAGGGGGCTTTATTTTTAAAATAGAAGTAGCAGTATATTTAAATGCTGATGTAATAATTCAAATAAAGAAAAAATGATGATATAGAAGAGAGAGGGGGACTTTTTTTCAACTTTATATTTGTATAGATTTAGGCATACAAATTTGATCTGGTCTGGAGGTGTTCCCCTCCAAATCTCACTTTGAGATGTGATTCCCAGTGTTGGAGGAGGGGCCTGGTGGGAGGTATTTGGGTCATGGGGGTTGATTCTTCATGAATAGCTTGGTGCTCTCTTTATGAGTGAGTCCTCACTCTATGCTTATGTGAGATCTTGTTGTTTAAAAGTGTGTGGCACCTTCACACTTCCTCTCTTGCTCCCACTGTCGCTATGTGACATGCTGGCTTCTCATTGCCTTCTGCCATGATTGTAAGCTCCCTAAGGCCTCACCATAAGCACAGGCCAGCACCAGTCTTCCTGTGCAGCCTGCAAAACCATGAGCAAATTAAACCTCTTTTCTTTATAAATTATCTAGCCTGAAGTATTCTTACAGCAATGCAAAAACGGTCTAAAACTAAATACAACTGTGTTACATGGATATTTTGCATACTGCTGAAGTCTGGGCGGTTAGTGTACCTATCACCCAAATAGTATGCATTGTACTTAATAGGTAGTATTTCAGCCCTCACTCTCTCCTTTCTATATGTCCATGTGTACTCATTATTTGGCTTCTTTTTATAAGTTAGAACATGTAGGTTTTGACTTTCTGTATATGAGTCATTTCATTTACAACAAGGGCCTCTAGTTCTATCCATTTGGAGAGAGGGGAACTTTTTTAAAATTACAGTTATGCATCACTTATAGATGGGCATACATTCTGAGAGATGCATTGTTAGGTGATTTCATCATTATACAAACATCAGAGTGTACTTATACAAACCTAGATGGCATAGCCTACTAAACACCTAGGCTATATAGTCTAGCCTATTGCTCCTGGGCTACAAACCTCTACAGCAGGTTACTGTACTAAATGTTGTAAGCAACTGCAACACAATTGTGAGTATTTGGGTATCTAAACAAATCTAAAATATGGAAAAAGTACAGTAAACATTAGGTAGTATGATCTCATGAGACCACTGGTATATATGGCCTGTAATTGAACAAAATGTTGTTAAGCAGTGCATGAATGTATTTGAATAGATGAAAGGGTGATATATGGTGGAAATTCAGAGAATTGGCTTTAAATAGGAGCATGAATAATCTCTACGTATAAATAGGAAAGAAGGGTAGGTGTATAAACAGAAATGCTAGTATGTCAGTAGTTCAGTGGTGGTAGTTTGAACAAATTCTTCTTGGAGTGCTTTAATTTCCATAATGAAGTAGAAACTCAGAGTGGTGTTTGAAGATCAAAAGGAATGCATAAAATAATTGTCTTACAAGTCAGTAAATGAATGGACTGAAGAAATGTAGTTTTATTGCCAAGCAATAAAGGCTGTGCTTGAGGTTTGTGGTAATGATTTTAACCTGAGTGTCATATGTATTTATCCAGCCACATCTAGCTGTACTGATGGAGTTCTGAGAGATGTATTGTTACCCCTGCATCTCTACTTACCAGTGGTAAGGACTCCCAACTGGTAAGGAATTACATTTAACCAGGATTGTGATTTAGAAAAAAGAATAGAATAAATGTAGAGATAGAAGCAAGGCAGTTGAAATACATGCAAAGCAGTGGTTAAATTGACTATGAAATTCAAGGTAAAAATGAAGACACTAGGAGAGTGAGAAAAAGATGGGAGCATCAGTGGATCTTATACAAGAGGCTTTGTGAGTATTTTGCCTCCCTTGATTTAACTGAAAACAAGGGAACTTTTATTCCTTCCTTAAAACAATTATTAAATATCTTCTATTAGATTTACACATAACATATAATCATATTATGCTACGTTAGGGATACAAACATTAATTAGACAGCCATGGTTCCTTCCTGGGAGAAGCTTATATTCTAATAGGTTGGACAGAAAATAAACAAAATAAGGGGCCTAGACTGATATGGTTTAAATCTGTGTCCCTGCCCAAATCTCACACTGAATTTCAGTCCCCAGTGTTGGAGGTGGGGCCTGGTGGAAGGTGGTTGGATCATGGAGGTGGATTTCTCATGAGGGAGGTGGTTGAATGATGGTTTAGCACCATCCCCCTTGGAATCTTTCTCACAATAGGGAGTTCTGAGATTTAATTGCTTTAAAGTGTGTCGCACCTACTCCCTCATTCTCTCTTGCTCCTGCTCTGGCCATGTGATGTGCCTCTGACCCCGTCATCTTTCACCATGGTTGTTAAGTTTCCTGAGGACTCCTCAAAACCCAAGCAGATGCCAGCACCATGCTTCCTGTACAGCCTGTGGAACCGTGAGCCAATTAAATCTCTTTTCATTATAAATTACGCAGTGTCAGGAATTTCGTTATTGCATTGTGAGAGCGTATTAACATAGAGACTCAGAATGTTTAAATATTGTGCACAATATCACATAGTTAGAGCAAACAATGGAAGTCTTGGTATTCTTACCCATATCTTCCAATTAAAGTTCATCACATGGTCTACTTAATATATCTCTTATATTTCCTGCCCCTGAAAGTTCTACAAAGGAAGTTCTTTTTATTTTATTTATTACAATAAGAGCTTCTTCTGAATTGAAGAATAATGCCATTTTTCAACTTAGAATTCTCCTTTATATTCCCAGACTTGACTTGTGCTTTGCAGATTAATAGGAGGGTCTAAGTTAAGAGCTCTAAATTGACACAGTACCTTGACATTAAAGATATTTTTAATCTATTAGAAACTAAGAGAGTTTTATTTTTTTATAGGCAGACAAAAGGAAAACAAGACAAAAAATAATATAATGACATTTTATATCATGTTTAGCTTTTTATACTACTGGTCTTTGTAATCATATTTTATTCTCCCAATGTTTTATCTCTTTATTGTAAAACTAAAGCTTAAAAGACTGGTGTCATTTAGGTTCCAGTAATTTCTAGACATTCTTTAATCTGAATCTGATGAAAGTAAGTGGTATCTGGCAGACTTTTTGAATTGAAAAGACAGATAACTTCTGGCAAGAAGTTGCAGAGAAGACTGCTAGAGAGATCAGAACTAGGCCTTCAAAGATGTTTTTCCAGAGAACTCTAGAAAATGTTTCTCAGCTATTTGTTATGGTTTAATATACGTATGTATGTGAGAAGACTGACTGAGTCTCAGGAAAAAAAAAAAAAAAAAACATTATGAAGGATTAGAGTCCAGCATGTGTCACTTAATGATGAGGATATGTTATGAGAAATGAACTGTTGGGTGATTTCGTCATTGTGCAAACATTATGGAGAGAACCTATACAACACAGATTGTATATATACTTTTATTCATGATTTTTAAAATTTTTTAATCATACTTTAAGTTTTGGGGTACATGTGCAGAACACGCAGGTTTGTTAATAGGTATACCCATGCCATGGTGGTTTGCTGCATCCATCAACCCGTCATCTGCATTAGATATTTCTCCTAATGCTATCCCTCCCCTACATGTCCCCCCCACCCCCGCCAATAGACCCTGGTGTGTGTGATGTTCCTCTTCCACTGTTCATGTATTCTCATTGTTCAATTCAAACTTATGAATGAGAACATGTGGTGTTTGGTTTTCTGTTCTTGTGTGAGTTTGCTGAGAATGATGGTTTCCAGATTTATCCATGTCCCTGCAAAGGGCAGGAACTCATCCTTTATTATGGCTGCATAGTATTCCATGGCATATATGTGCCACATTTTCTTTACCTAGTCTATCATTAATGGACATTTGGTTTCGTTGAAGTCTTTGCTATTATGAGCAGTGTCACAATAAACGTGTGTGCATGTGTCTTTATAATAGAATGATTTATAATCCTTTGGGTATTCCCAGTAATGGGATTACTGGGTCAAATGGTATTTCTATTTCTAGATCCTTGAGGAATCACCACAGTGTCTTCCACAATGGATGAACTAATTTACACTACCACCAACAGTGTAAAAGCATACCTATTTCACCACATCCTCTCCAGCATCTGTTGTCTCCTGATTTTTTAATGATTGCCATTCTAATTTGGCATGAGATGATATCTCAGTGTGGTTTTGATTTGCATTTGTCTAATGACCAGAGATGAGCATTTTGTCATATGTTTGTTGGCTGCGTAAATGTCTTCTTTTGAGAAATGTCTGTTCATATCCTTCACACACTTTTTGATGGTATTGTTTTTTTCTTGTAAATTTAAGATCTTTGTAGATTCTGGATATTAGCCCTTTGTCAAATGGGTAGATTGCAGAATTTTTTTCCCATGCTGTTGGTTGCTGGTTCACTCTAATGATAGTTTCTTTTTCTGTGCAGAAGCTCTTTAGTTTAATTAGATCCCATTTATCTATTTTGGCTTTTGTTCCTGTTGCTTTTCATGTTTTAGTCATGAAGTCCTTGCCCATACCTATGTTCTGAATGCTACTGCCTAGCCTTTATTCTAGGGTTTTTATGGCGTTAGGTCTTATGTTTGAATATTTAATCCATCTGGAGTTAATTTTTGTATAAGGTGTAAGGAAGGTATCTAGTTTCAGCTTTCTGCATATGGCTAGCCAGTTTTCC